>NW_028258323.1:1993213-2325415 GCF_053883595.1 Heterocephalus glaber
CATTCTCGGTGGTCAGGTGTGTTTCTTCCATCCAGCTCCTTTTATTTAACTTAGGGAAACGTGCCATGTCATGCGTATATAGACAGTGTTTGCCAAAGTTTTTCACTGTGGTGTCTGTGCCTTCCTTTGTGATAACACTGCATCCTTCCCAGAGACAAAAGAAGCCAGAGCAACACTGCTGCCCTTCCTTTTGAAGAACTGGAAAAGATTTTTCTGGGGAAAAGAGTGGAAAACTTTGTCCTGAGCTGATTGGTTAATCTCCTGCAGAGTCCTCTCCAGGGCTCCGGAAAGCCAGTTTGACAGGATTCTGAAGCTAGCTGGGCCACAGCAGGGCAATTCCAGTCTGGAGAGAGTGAGTGAGTGAGTGTGTGTGTGTGTGTGTGTGTGTGTGTGTGTGTGTGTGTGTGTAGAGTGTTTCAGTTTTGTTATTTTTTTGTCAATACTGGGGATTGAACCCAGGCCCTTCCAACTGAACTATCTCTCTAGCCTTTTATTTATTTTTATCTTGAGACAAGATATCACTAAGTTGGCAGATTGTGTTCACACTTGAAATCCTCATGCTCCAGCCTCCCAAATCATTGGGATCACAGGCAAACATCACCACACGTGGCTTCCTTGTTTTAAAAATGGGGATAATATCTATCACAAAGGTTGATATGCATATTAAATAGAGCCTTATATAGATTTCCTGAGAAATTTTGTTTCGTTTAAAAATTTTTGTTACAACAATATATTTTATTTACAGTGGGAGGATAATTTAGTGTAGCTGTCCTCCCTGCTAACCTAATGATTTAGTTTTATAATCAGTGATGTCAAGTTTAGGAGTTAATGGTATGTAAAGAGTTAAAAGCATTGACAGGCACAATTTGTATCTGCTAAGAAACTGAGTACATTTTTGATCACTGTGTGAAGGCCCTTCCCTCACACAAAGACCCAGATTTGTGAAGTGACTGCAGATAGGCAGGAGGGGGCGCTCACCTGCTCCTCGAACCTAGAGAGGGACCTTTGTGTCTCCCCTGAAGGAGAACTAGGCGGAGAAGCACTGCAGACTAGATCTCCAGCCGTAAAGCAATACAGATGCTTGATTTTGCTCTTGGTCATCTCTTGTTCTTTAAGACTGTGTTAATAGGGCCAGGGATTTAGCTCAGTGGCACCATGCCTGCCTCAAAAGCACAAGGTCCTCAGTTTGATCTCCAGTACCGCAAAAAAACCCCACCTAAACCTCAAAAAACTATATTAACAAAGTCTTATGTTGAACCTGCAGAGAAGCCATGCCAAGACCATGGTGTTAAAGGAAGAGCCTCTTCACATGGCAGGAGTGACAGGCACTCAGCTGAGAACTCTAGGAGCATGGTTTTAACAAAGGGATTAGGACCAATGGTTTTTTTCAGCACCCCCCTCCCTTTGGGACATCTCCTTCCAGCCGCAGACTTGGAGGTGCCGAGCTGTGCTTTGTTAAACAGGCAGCAAGCGGGCAGCCTGTCCCAGCAGTCACACCTGAGTCACCTTCTCTCCAGTCTGCCTGTCTCTGCTCTGGGTGAGGAGCAGAGTGGAGATGTGCTGTCAGGTACGTGGGACAGAACCTGGGCTCATACTAGGTAGACTGTGTTGAAACCTCCATCTTGGATACAGGTGTGAGAAGTGGCAGTGTACAGAGAGGTGTCTGGGGCACTGGTTCTCACTCCGTTCACAGCACATATGGGTGTGAAGGTGGAGAGGAGAAATAGAAAGCAAATGCTAACATTTGGGAAATCTGGGTGAAGGCTTTGTGGGAATTCCTTTTAGTATTGTAGTGATTTTCCTGTCAATATGAAATTATAACTAAAGAAAAGGTTAGAAGTATATGTCTTGGCATTTTTCCATGGAAGCACATAGATTTATATTACTGACTTTGCATGACATATTGCTGCACAGATGCATGTGCTGTAACCAGGTGGACACCTGTCACTGGACATCAGATTGTTTTCAGTCCTGTCGTGATAAACTTGCTTGGATTTTCTTTTTTCTTTTCTTTTTTTTTTGGTACTAGGGATTGAACTCAGGACCTTGCGCTTTCGAGGCAGGCGGCAGAACCACTGAGCTAAATCTGGGGCCCTAGGATTCTTAACTATGATCTATCCTCATGTAGTAAACACCCCAGAAAAATTCACAATAAATTAACCAACCAGCTGGAACCTAAGGTCTTCATTAGAATTTTAAATGGATTAAATGGTGACTGTGGTGGGGTTAGATAAACGTTGCTAATCTACAGTATCTTCAGTTGTGGTTTATTCAGTGGAGTAAAACGTCTCAAAACAAAACAAAACAAAAAAAGAGGGGTCTTTGGGGATATGAAAATCTTGGCTAACTGTTGTCTCCTTGAATGGTTAGGGATTGCAGGAAGAAGTTTTTTTGCTTCTCAAGGGTTCATCTTCCTGACCTCATTCATTCTGTTTAAACAGTGGCCCAGTCTTTCCTGCCCTCATCCCAATGTGGTTTGCTGTTTTTCATCAATGGCCAGATATTGCTTGGATTCCCATTCTTGTTCCAGCAGCAGATAGCACACGAGGCCTCTGTGCCCAGCATCAGAACAATGTCACGCTCTGCTCTGCTGATTCTCCTTCAAGCTCTAATTGGGATTTTTTTCTGATAGTGCATGTAAGAAATTGAAACCACAGTACATGTTTTATCCTCTGATGAAAAAGCATTCGTTTCTCCGACGTTTAGCTGAAATAAGAGCACTGATGTCTGCCCAGTTTTTAGACGCCCTTCAGTGATTTTAAAACACAAAGAACTAGTTGTTCTCATGCAGGAATGTCTGCAGGTGGGTGCGGGAGATATGAGGGACACCCTCAGTTCTCTTAGTGATACCTCCAAACTTCTGACACCACCTCAACAATGACAGACTGCAGAAATGTCCACAAAACCATTTCCAGGGAGTTTACATATTTTAAGAGCATATTGAGGCAGCTCAGATTGTGTTTGAGTTGGGGCATGTTCATCCTGCTCTGGTACAGGGCAGGGTGTGTGTTGTATGCCTTTCCCTCTTTATTCCTCAAAGTTTGTCTTAATTTTCTTATTGCAGAGACAAAATACTCAACACCCAAAGTAAAAAGAGGAAAAGTTTATTTTGACTCATGGTTTGTAGAGGTTTCAGTCCATAGTTGGCTGGCTGCAAGGCAGGGTGGCATGGCAGAGGGGCATCGCAGGGGAGAAGCGGTTTTTGGCAGGCAGAAGGCAGCAAAGTAGCAAAGAAACAAGCAGGCACAGCAACCTTCTTTCTATTCCTTATATTCTGTCCAAGCTGCATACCCTTAGGGCGGGTTGAAGTCACACCCAGGGTGGGCCTTCCCACAATCCACACCCAGAATTATGCCAGACTATTCAGTAGGCTGATTTAGTAATCACACACCCTTGATCCCAGCATCACCCGCTCTAGATCCAGCCACCTCTGAAAAGGCCCACCTGTGACCACATGAGGCTTTGGGAACATGGAGACACAAGCCATAACAGAGTTCATGGGAAGGAGGGACTGAGGGATTGTTAACCTAGACTTTGAGTTAGTAAGTGACGCTGTGTGAGCAGTTCGAGAGCCATAAGCAGGAAAGTCCATCTGTCCATCTTGTGCAGCGGGTGCTGGTGACACAGAAGGGCAGTGCTGTGCCTTCTGAAGTGTGGGGTAGTGGGAGGGCCGTACGATGGGCACTCACCATCCTGTGCCCCTCTGTGCCGCCAGCTGCACAGCTTGCATGAGTTGACCCAGAACAAAAGTTGCTGGTCTGTTGAAAACAGAGTCATAGGGTACGTTTCATGTCTCTAGTCAGAAAATCGTTGTTGCAGATTAACTTTGCTCTTTTCTTTGCAGTTAACAATGTGTAGACCATAATATGGCATTTCCTGGACTCTGTCATGATGTCTCTGGTAACAGTTGCAGCAGCAGCCACCACCACCACCACCACGTGTGTTTAGCTGGGGATAGGAGGTAGCAGGAATAGTTGGTCTTTTTCCAAGACACCAAAGAATCTCTGCTCTCAGTGGGAAACCTGCGTGTGTGTGTGTGTGTGTGTGTGTGCGCGCGCGCGCGCATATGAGGTGAAAATGCTGACTTGAAGTGAGGTGATAGATATTTTTAACTTTAAAATTAACTTTGGAGCCAGGTGTGGTAGTGCATGCCTGTAATTCCAGCACTGTGGGAGGCTGAGGCAGGAGTATTACAAGTTTGAGCCCAGCTTGAGTGATTTAGTGATTTACTGACACTCTGTTTCAAAATAAAAAATAAACAGGAATGGGGATGTAGCTCAGTGCAAAAGCCTTTTGTTCAATCTCCAGTACCATGGGGCGGGGGACGGTGTTGAAGGTTGGCAGGTTAGAATATTGAAAAATAGGAAGAGCTGTCCCTGATTGGACTCTGGCCTGTGTTCCATGGACCTACTAATGTGTTCAGATGATCACTACTTTTTGCGTTCATCTCGTCTCAGTGTGGGATGATACGAGGTAGCTGACTGCTGTGTCTGTTTTAATCTCTCTTCTGCTCTGTTACTGCCTTGAGATGCACGGACATGCTCTTTATTTCATATACAGATGTTCTTTGGTGACTTGATCTGTGGTTTAGTCTGCCATGGTCTCCAGCTCCTGTTTCTTTGTGTTTCTCCCAAGAGTAAGCTGGGCAAATCTCTTTGGACTTCCTCATCCAGAATGCAGAGGCCCTAGTGCTCAGCCAGGAAAAGGAGGCCCAGGGTCCTGCTGCTCTGCAGTCCTAACTGGTGCTTGTGCCCTAATCCTCTCCTCCTCTTCCCTTTCAGCAGACCTACTCTGGTGACATCCACTGTGTTGAAGAGATTCTGAAGGTGAGTTCTGCTTACTGTCTGTCGCCTGAAGGATGCTTAAGGCACATGTGGGCGTGTGCATCTGCATTAAAGGACAGCTGCCAACCCTAGCCCTCCCAGAAAGGGGCTCCTACCGTGCACCCTCATAGACCCTGACAGTAACAAAGGGAGACTTAAAGCACTACTGAATTCTGTAACAGATTGTATTAATTAAAAGGAAGTCCACAAACTGCCTGACCTTTGCACCAATTTTACAGTGTTTCTCACGTTTTTGTACTTGTGTGTAATGATCCAGAAAGCTGCTCACATCCCAGAGGAGACGGCTCCCGGTACTGCTGTGGTAGCAGGCACTGGGGTTAAACAGCCTGGATTTATACCTGTTGTGTTTCCTAGGTGACATGGGGTGTGTCTGGCCTCTTCTTCAGCGAGACTATGACTTTTTTTTTTTTTTTGCTACTGGGGAATGAACTCTGGACCTTGCGCTTGTGAGGCAGGCACAAGAACCACTGAGCTAAATCCCTGGCGACTATGATATTTTAAAGGGGGAACAAAAAGAAAATGTGGAAAGTAAAAGCACATCTTTAGGCTACCCTAAGGATTATTCTTTGCTCCTGTTTATTGAGAGTGTTCATGAATGTTTGTGCTGCTTCTCCATGTGAATCATGGAATGTGTTACCCTTCCTTCAGTTTTTCTTGCACACCAGAAATTCCTTGCAGCATTTAGTTCCAGTAAACAAAACAAATTCTCTTAAACTGACATGCTCTCTTTTTATCAAAGAAGAGCCACATAAACTATCATGTTTTCCTTTTTGGCTTTAATTTCTTAGAAATGTGTTTAATTTTAATACTCAAATACAGCAACTGTAATATTGTGTGTATTTATTTCTCTTTCTTCCTCTGTGGCTCAGAAGTTGCTTCTATGTCAGTTTTAATGATTCTTCACTGTAAAGTTTTTGAATTTAAACGTAGAAGTCAGGTATATGGCCCTGGTCTGTGAATACTAATCTCTACTCATTTTTCCCTCAAAATACACTGAAAGGGGGCTGGGGATTTAGCTCAGTGGTTTCTATGCCTGCTGCGCAAGCGCAAGGACCCGAGTTCAATTTCCAGTACCAAAAAAAAAATACACCGAAAGGATTTTGTCTTTAAATTCCCCTTGTAAATTTATAAGTGACGGTGGTGCTTACACCAGCAAATAAGTATGTGGGTTGCTGTGATGGTGATCTTTGGGGTTTTTTTTGTTGTTGTTTGTTTGTTTTTGTTTTTTGGTACTGGGGATCGAACTCAGGACCTTGCATTTATGAGGCAGGAGATGGCACCACTGAGCTAAATCCCCAGCGAGACTGACTTTAAATTCACTAGGGCTGCAGATTTAGCTCAGTGGTTCTGGCACCTGCCTCACAAGCACAAGGTCCAGAGTTCGATCCCTGATACCAAAAAAATAGAAATAAAAAAATTAAATTCACTATGTAGCCCAGGCTGGCCTGGAATTCACAGTGATCCTCCTGGCTCAACTTCTTGAGTGCTGGGGTTAACAGATGTGCGTCACCACACCCAGCTTGTTGGTGATCTTTGCCTTGTGAAAATTTTGACAGAAGTAGTATCTGGCCAGATATTTGGGAGACACTGCCATCATTTTTGTTTCACGGTGTTTTTTTTCTTTTGTAGCTAGGGCTTTACAAGAAAGTTGCCTCTAAGCTTGAAGCATATTTGAGCTGCTAAAGATGAGAAATTTTTACCAGCCAGAAGAAAAATAATCATATTACTGGGCTGGGGATTTAGCTCAGTGGTGCTGCCGCCTGCCTCTCAAGCGCAAGGTCCCAAATTCAATTCCCGGTACCAAAAAAAAAAATCAAATTACCTTGATCGAATTTTTGTATCATACTTTCCTGTTTCTATTTCTGAAATGTCTTGGGTAGTGAATTCTTTTTGTTTTGTTTGTTTTGGCTAGTGAATTCTGAGAGTTAGGCCAGCCATGATGCATGAGGATTGCCACAAGTTCAAGGCCAACCTGGGTTACATAATGAGTTCAAGGCCAGCGTGAACTGCACAGTGAGACTCTGTCTCAAAAAATAAAACAAGCAAAAATTCTGAGAATAAGAACTGACCTGATTATAAAATATGGCTTTAACATTTTCACTGAAATTGGGATGACTTGTTCTATAGTTACAGAACTGCAGGGATAGAGATTTGCTGTTGTCTGCATAAACGATTCTCCTTGGATTTGATGTATGTTAATGCTACCCACATGTCAATCTCCCATCCTTCCTGTAGCAGTGACGATGATACAGCATCAGAGGAACATATTTTTTTCAGTTTTACTTTTATTGGTCTATGTTTGCAATACCTAAAGATTACACTCCCCTTCCGGCTCTTGGTCCTCTTCCCATTTGCAAAAGCTCTATCTCTCTGTTTCCTGTCATCTTTTGTCTTGCTCTTTAATTTATTTATACTTGGGTTTCTTACATAAGAGAAACCATGTGATATTTAAATTTGTGCAGACAAACATTTTAAATGTAATAAATTCATCCACCATCACTTCTCTAGCATTGCTTTAAGTGACATCCGGCCTCCCTGGGAATGCTTGAGAGTAAGTGATTACCGCAGCCAGAGGGTGTGTGTTTTCATTTGGAGATCATGCATCAGGAAAGCAAGTGGAAGGGTATCTGGGACTCAGGGACCTGGGCCTTTTCAGAGCGGAGATTGTGGATCTGCAATCGAACTGAAGTCCCCACCGCTCTGTCCCTGGGTGTTGGTTCTCGCAGGGTGAGATGAAGGCGTTGGGCTGGCAGATGATTTCTAGGGCCCCTCCCTGCCCTCTGATGCTGATGTCTACATCACCCTCTGCCTCAGTGTCCCCCTTGTTACCTTGCACCAGCAATTTATTGAGATGGTCCGGAGGAATCCAGACACAGGGGAGGTACAGGCCATAGATGGTTTCCCAACATCACAAATTAGTTACAGATGTTGTTTGGTCCTCAGGGTGATAACCTGGGGGAAAGTTGTCCCTATTACTCCCACAGGTTGATGGGTGAGCAGGTAGCCAGCAGATTCTACTCACAGCCACATCCTGGCCATATAGCAGCATACAGAAAGGGCAGTGTACATCGGGCAGATGCAGGCAGCTGGAGTTTTCCACTTACAGTCTGTTGGGGAGCTGAGGCAGTTGGAGTAGGCTCTCCCTCAGTGCACTGATGCCAGGGATTATGTGTTTGTTCACTTGTTTATTCAACAAATCTCCATTGGCCTGCAGATGCTGTTCAGCACTGGGTTCCCCAGTGAGGCAGACTGAGTCTTGGCTGCCATGGCAATGGAGATGTGGGTCTGTGGTAGAATACAGGAAGAGAGTCTGGGGAGTGGAGAAAGACAGGGGAAGAGTGGGCAGAAGGGCCTCGAGGTGGTAAAAGTTGGTGCATTCAAGGAGCAGCTAGGACTGGAGCAAAATGAGCAAGGAGGAAAGGGGGCAGCAACCATGGGGCACGAAGGGTGGCACCAAGGCAGGCATCCAAAGCTGGGCTCTGTCCATGTGAGGAGTCACTGTGAAGGCCAGGAGCAGAACCTTGGCCTCCCGGTTCTTTTGGAGCCTCCTCCCCTCAGGAATGGCCCCCTGGTACCTACATGCCTCTGGGAGGCTAGACACTTAGGGAAATACATAAATTTCTTCAGATTGCTAGGAAACCCTAGGGTTTAAGGAATTTATGCACTTTCCAGTGGCCTAACTTAATGGCTGGGGCAGCCTTAGGCATGGAGGATAACCGTGGATTGTTTAGTAGTAATTGGTGACTGAGTATCATAGATACCATGGAGATTCTGAAGAAATTCTTGGAGAACATAAGGGTAATGCTTTCAAACACCACCTCATTTAATTGCTACATATTTTTATATTGTAACATTCTGATGGTTTCAGACTTTAAAGTTTTTGCCAAATAAACCAGCAGGGAGCACTCTTTGCAGTACAGTATTGAAATTCTTATAAATCTAGATTTTTAGTCAAACATGGTAATGATCTGCATGCTTTAAGTGTCTTCTGTACAACATGCGTTCAAGCATTCACTTACTTGAACTATTCCTACCATACTTTAAAAATAAGTGCTCTAAGCCCACCTTTTACTGAGAAACTGAGGCTCAGAATTCAGGCCCCTCCCACAGGCTGGCTCAGGTCAGAGTGGGATTCTTGTGTTGGTCTCTGGCTGCAGATCAGTTGCTCTTTCCGTTGTCTTAGCAGGACTCCTGCTTAGTGCTGGACCAGGCAGGTGGCCAGTCTATAGAAAAGGACAGGCTTTCATTTTTTATATAATGGCCCAAAGCCAGCATCAATTCCATCACTATTCAAGGTCACTTAGTCTGTCCTGGAGCTGGTGCAGCACAGAGTGGGGGCTTCTTGCACTTCCCCAGGAAAATAGGGGGTTTCTGATCTGCAACTGAGTCATCTGAGACTTTAGTGTTCTCATCTATAAAATGCTGGGGTTAATGATCTCCAATGCCATTTTAGCCCTTCCAGAAAGTAAGAGTGTATGTTAGACACACCTTTTATCTGACATATCTGTGTACCATAGGGGGTGTGTGTGTGTGTATGTGTGTGTGTGTTTTCACAAAGCAAGATTCACAAATATGCTTAGGAGAAAACAATTTATTCAGGATAAATATATTCATTTGTAAGCTTTGGGAATCTTGCCTTCGATGAAATAATAAAAATTAAACTTATTGGAAAAGAAAGGTAATCTTTGAAGGCTGCCTCCTCCAGTGAAGTTCTCTATGCTATGGAGAGTATGAGGGAAGGGTCAAATCGATTAAAGGGCTCCCAAGTGGAACAAGTGGCCTCAATTACTTGTTTGCTTAAGACAAACAGGAAAGTTCTTCTTCCTTTGAACTTCAGTCATTCCAGGAAATGCAGTAAACCAGCCAGGGGAGAAAGTGAGCAGGAGGGAAGCTACCTTCAGGCCAACCTACTGTTCGAGCTCCTTAGCTTGCAAGACCCTCCAGCCCTCTCTCAGCTCATAGGTGCCATTGTACTTGGCATGTAGCACCTGTTCACCTTGCTGTTTTATTCTTCAAGCTGTTTTTTTTTCATTTTTATAAGTTGGTGATCTTCAGCTTTTGAACACAACTCATTCAAGTAGGAGTTTCTAAAGTGACTGAATTAACTTTTCAGACTGTACCTTTCACTTGTCTTTAATCTTCTCGACCCCCAATTTAGAAAGTTATCCTAAGTAGCCGTGAATATTGTGTTTGTAATGTACTTTTTCTTCCCTCTCCAAATCTCTTCTCAGGAAATGACCCATTCCTGGCCACCTCCTCTGACAGCAATTCACACGCCTAGCACAGCAGAGCCCTCCAAATTTCCTTTCCCCACCAAGGTAATCCTCGACAGCAGCCTGGTGTCTGTATGAATGAAGTGTGAAGTGTTGCTGTGAGCCAGCTTTATGAAGTATTACACTTTATTCTCCAGTGTATGGGAGTAAGAACATCTTGGATTTGTATAGTCAGGCTTTACAGTTTATGGAAGCATTCAGGACTTCACAGAACCTGTTTCATTGAGGGCACTTCCTGTGAACATGGGAAACAGGTTTGGGAGAACTAAGTGGGGGAGATGGTCTGATTTCTAGTTTTTTATGTGCACACACATCTTGTGTGTCTCATATGTCCAAAATTTTCTTGAAGGTTAATGTGATACTAGCAATACTTTACATAACAGTTAACTGCTGAATCAGGCATTTCTTTCTTTCTTTCTTTTTTTTTTTTTGGTACTGGGGATCGAACTCAGGACCTTGCACTTATGAGGCAGGTGGCGAAACCACTGAGCTAAATCCCTGGCCCTTCAGGCATTTCTGTAACAGCCTTTGTGAACAGCATATTTAAAGCACAGTCATCTTTTCTTGGCTTGTACTTTTGAATAACCTTCAGCATGTAGCAATAGCATGTTCCAATCTGGGTCCTGTCCAACCTGCTATGCATGCACATGTGTTCATAGCTATTGTTCTCCACGATACTGTTTCCAAAAGAAATTATGTCTATACAAACCCAGATTTACCACATCAGCTATTTTACTCATTTCAGAGTAAGACTTTTGTAAGACAAGTCATTATTACTGGTTTTAAAATAAAGCCTTAAGCTCTGTAAAAATGTCTATCCTTAAGACCAAAGAAAAAATAAACTCCAGGAAAGAATGTAAGCGATAAAAGCTATTTTATGTAAAAAAATGTTAGTCATTATTTTAAAACTATTCATGAAGATTCACTAAGATTGATGATTGAATTGATGGAAAGATAGTATGAGGGTCTTAGAGTGAAATATACAATTGTGTGGTGAGTAATATGGGTGTTCTCTATTTCTGTTTTTCTATATCTTTAAGAGTTTCATAAGACTATCTTTTCAATATTAAAAGCTACAGTTTTGCCTTCACATTTATAAGTCTTAATATTTTAATAAGTAGAATTTTTTCCTTTCCCTAGGATTCTCAGCACATTAGTTCTGCAACCCAAAACCAAAGTAAGTAAATGTCTGGAATTGTTTATTGCATTGGAGAAGAACACATGCTTTTTAGTGGTTTAATAAAACAACATTAGTAACAAATGCCCCAGCAGAGATGAAGCTTCCCTAGATTGAGAGAAGAAAAGGAGCAGAAACATGAAGTTGTTCTTTAGGTGGAATTTAAGAGCATTGCAAGGAGTTACAGTAATGAAGATGTTTTAGTAATATCCTAAACAAATATAAGTTGCTGCTGCATAAATTGAGATTATTATCTTGAATGTGAATGTCAAAGTGTTGTAACCCAGGAATTGTGTACAGTAGGGATATATTGTCTTATCAGCTTTAGGTATCTTGTAATTCTTGTGTTTTTTAAACTGAGAGATTTTTATAAGAAATGTAGCACACAGCTTCTCTAGTCCCTCTGTATCCATTGGCCATGCAATTCTTTATCTTTTCATGGACTGTGAAATACTTGAAAACTGAGAGTGAAATGAGGCTGCCTGGCTCCAGCATTTGTCTACAGCAGTAACTCCTCAGATCAGTAAATCGTTTACATCTTGGCCAAAGCCTTAGAAAGATGACTAGGATATTGGCAATCATTTAGTTTGTGAGAATGGTTACTGGGAGGGGAATAAGATACTTGCACAGGTGGACTAGCTCGCAGCAGAATGTAGTAACTGCTACAGAGACAAAGTGTTGGTCTTCAAGGAGGAGGCACAGGCCACAGGCAAGGTCTCTGGTGTATATGTGTGTGTTGGACAGTGGACACTCCCAATGCCACTGACAGAGTTCCTCCTAATCTGCCCCTTATTTTTTTTCCTCACTTCCTTGGCTTTCCTTGATGATTTTGATGTTTGAGTTGTAAGGATGTATGAGGATAGGGGAAAAAATAGCAAAGCAAGAAACAGAAAACCTTCCTCCAGAGCAGGGCTAAGCAAGCTCCCAGTGAGAGTCAGGTCTGCCCTGCAGCTGTCTCCTGTAAATAAAGCTTCATTGAGCCCTGACCAGGCCTGTCAATTGATTCTGCAAGGCAGAGCACACAAGCCTGGAATCCTGTATTTATTCTCTGACCTTTATAGGAAAGGTTTCCCATTCCCTATTCCAGAGGCACTGAATAAAACCTTGCCAGAACTGATAACTAAATTTTCCCCAAAGGCAGACAACTAAGCCTGCCTGACTCTGTTGCCACAGTATCACATAAGCCACCAAGGTAAAGTGCACTGAGACTGGTGGCTGCTTGTGGAGTAGGAAGTCTCACATTTCAGCCACCGGCCCTGGGAGTGAGCAGATGCCGGTAGAGTGGGGCAGGGTGAGGGCAAGGGCTGGGCCATTGTGCGCAGGATGCTCACATTCTCTCCCTCCCTGCTCCTTCCTCCTCCATCCGCTGCGGGTGCCAGGTACTGTGCCTTCCCCAGACTGCTCATGGCTGGGTGATGCAGCTCTTGCTGCAGGAAGGTCTTTATCTCATTAGATGGTTTGACTGAAGGCAAGCTCATAAGCAACCATGCTCGCTTCATTTTTGAGAGCTTGCCCAGTGCTGGTGGGAGCCTGCAGGTCCTGGCCCTCCTGCTGTTCATTCCAGGTCTTTGATGGCGCTGCCCCATTGTCTTGTTCTCTGGGAACTGTATCTCTGAGAAGGTGGCCCTTGTGGTCTGCAGAAGAGTCAGGGTGTCATCTGCTGGCTGAAGAGGGAGTGAGGTGTGGATGGATGTGGCTTCCAGTGGAGAGGAGAGTATGCATATGTGTCTCAAAGTATCCCCAGCAAGTGGCATTTTGTTTTGTCCACTGGTCTTCTGGTCCTGGCACAAGTGCTTAGCTGTCTGGAGCGGGACGTGCAGGCATGATACCTGTGTGCCCTGTGCTTATGTCATGTTGGCAAAACACAGCTGCCAGGTCCCTGGAGCCTGGGGGACTTGGAGCCCAGTCAAGGAGACCGGAGCCCAGTCAAGGGGACCTGTAGGAGCCCCTGTGAATAGTCAGAAGAGTGACTTTTGCCCCACATTTGTAGTCATGGTCCTAGCTGTCTACACAGGTGGGAAGGCAGTTTCAAAATAGCATCTTAAGAGCTGCTAGCACGAAGATAAAATGATGACCTGCAAACACAGGAGAGTCTGCATGTGCTGTCTGTGAGAAGAGTGCTCACCTTGGCTATGAGGCACCTACTTCTTTGCAAGTCCAGTCTGTTTCTGTTCCCACTGCCTTGAGTCTACACAAGCAAGGCTGCTTCCAGCTGGTTTTGTGGCCTCTGTGCTTAACATTCCCTGCTCCCTTCCAGTTGTACCTGCAGCATGACCGTACTCTCAAGCACACTGTGTCCCCATGTGGATGATGGGTGAAGTCTCACTGCCCAGCAACTAAAGCCAAAACTTCCATCCTGTTGTCAGTCAGTGCCTCTGAGACCTGCTCCTCACTGACTCTCAGTGCCACCCACACAGACCTCGCACCCAGGCTAACCCTTTCCAGCCACAGCTTCTGTCCCTCCCACTTCCTGTTCAATTGTTCACCCTCCTGCCCGCAAGCCCTCCTGCAGTCGTCCTGGAGAATCCCACGTCCTTGGGACACAGTCTGGTTTTTTTTCTCTGACTTGCCTTCCTTGGTCATGCTCAATAAAGTGCCCATTCTTCAGATTCCCAGGAGAGTCAATTTGTGCAGTTGATTGCTGACCTTTCCCCACACTGCCTGGGGTTGTGTACATGTGTGTTCCGTTTCATTTTCATTTCCCTCGGGCCACTGCATCCTCATGGAGGCCTAGGCAAGTGCCTTGTCTACACTGCCTCCGCCAGGCAGTCAGTGAGGGCTGTTAGGAACTGACTAGGGACACAGTGACTGAAAAATGGAGGTGTGGAGAGGTCAGAGCACTAGACAGCCACAGGTAAATCTGGGGTCACACCAGGTGCGGGTGAGGACAGCCCTGCCACTTCTTCCATGGGACCCCTGGACTGTCCCTGGGATCAGAATAGCCCTCCCATGTGGGAAAGCTTCTGGGAAGGCTGGCTGAGAGCTGCAAGCACTGCTGTGGAAGATGTCATTGTTTTGGTCTATAAAGAGTTGTTTCTGAGCATGCAGGGTGAGTGTCACCTTAGAATGGCAAGATTGTACCAAGGGCAGGAGACAGCACAGTGGTTGACAGAATTTACCCTACGTGCTTGGGGACGGGGGCCAAAAGGGAACTTGTAAGTAACACCTCATAAATATGTGTGACTGTGTGGTTCTGTCTCCCTCCCCACAGAACAATATGATCCGCCTGCCAAAACCCACCCCAGTTCTCAGCAAGGAACATCGTAAGTAAAATGCCTTTGTTTATTCAGAGTTAAGGCATGTGTACCACCAGAGAATATGCTAAGGGGTTAGCTGAAAAGAGGGAGTTTTGGGCTGTTACTTACATACTGACTGTGGAAAACAGTTTGACTTCTGACTTTTTAGTCAATAGTGTTAGCTTTTAGAAATAAATTTTGGGGGAACGTGTACAATATGAGATTTTCTGCCACTTTTTTGGCCTAGTTTTACTAATAAGGATCCAGCTCTGTTACCCAACTGTTCTTTATTAAGGCCAAGCAAGTCCAGATATATTTTGGATTTGGGGAACGTTTATACTTCATATTATAGATTTTTAATTCTGCATTTGACCCACTTCACTTCTTGAAGGTATTGAACTAGTATTTTCTTTGCTTTTCTACCCCAGGAAGTGGCTATTCGGGATGAAGAAGGAGCCCTGTCTCCTTCCCCCAGTCTCTGATGAGCATTAGCTCACTGGGTTGCTAGACAGAGCAGTTCAGGTGCACCAGGAGCTCAGGCTCTATTTTCGGCACAGTATTTGTTCCATATATTTGGGAGGTGGGCTTGCTGTGGATTAGTTTTAAAACTATAGTTGAGCTGAAGAGGTTATTTTATCTAGTTGCTCTGACTGAATGTGGGACTGGGTTAAATAATTGTTCCCATTCCCAGGCGCCAGCTCCCTGATGCAATTTGTTTTCATTTCAACATACCAAAGTGAGCAAAAAAGAACAGTGTGAGCAGTTGATGTTTTTATTTTGTTTTGTTGGTGCTGGTGATCTAATTCAGGTTTTGTGTATACTAGGCAAGCACCCTACCAACTGAGCTACATCCCTAACCATTTTTTAGTAAAGATAAATTTATTATAGGTTGAAGGATGAATTTTTTCCCCCCCTGGTTGTACTAGGGATCAAACTGAGGGCCTTCCCACTGAGCTACATTTTAGTTCTTTTTATTATTTTTTATTTCATACATGGTTTCACTAAGTTTCCCAGGCTGAGCTTGAACCTGTGGTCCCTCTGCTTCAGCCTCCCAGAGTGCTGGGATTATAGGCAGGTGCCAGACCTGTTTGAAGGATGGATTTTTCCTTGCAATCAGAATGTATTTTAATTGTGACACCAACAGATAAGTTTTGTTTTTTATTTCCCTTACTAGAGAAAAAATGTATAACCTTATGTCAGTCATCCCTTTTTCTGTTTCACCTTTTCATTGTGGAAATTTTGCTGGTCTCTAAATTCTGCACTGCACATTGGCTGTGTGGGTGGCTGGAAAAGAGAAGAGGCTGCAGGTCCAGGACCACAGCCAGGGCTTCCAGGTGACTGTGCCTTGCTCTCCTGGGGCTGCTTGCGCTGCACCCATACCCTGTGACCACAGAAGCTGGGCCCTTCTCTGGGGTGTCAGCAGGGGAGTCAAAGGCCACTGTCCTGGCTGGCCAGATAAAGGGGCGGTGTGGGTGAGCAGCTGCACCCAGAAGGAAGTGGCTGTGACCCTGGCCTGTGTTTCACAGAGAACCAGCCTCAGACTGGTTTGCAGAAGCTAAGCTTCCCTTCCCATAGCTCAAAGGTGTGATGGGGATGTCCCTGGGGTTGGTACAGCTGTACCTTATCATATGAAGTGCTACCTTCCTAAAAGCTACTCATTAATGTCATCTCAGATAGTCTAGGACAGTATTAGGGGTGATCCCAGTGAGCAGGAAAGGGTAAGATGGTCCTGGGAGGGCAAGAAGAGAGAAGGGTTTCTGTAAGGATCACTGAGGCTGGGAAGATAGGAGGGTTATATGTGGTTGGGGCCAGCTGACAGGTGCCAAAAAGAGGTGCTCTGATGAGCTCATTGTCAGTGGAGACTGGGTGAAAGTGGTGTCCCATTTAATTTGTGAAGTGATCATTAAGTCTCCTACTGAGCACGGGCTAATTTGACCTAGCATCAGCTCTGGGTTTCTTGCGTACAGTCCAGCTGCTTCAGGGACAGCTGGATGCCAGGGAGGTAGCTTGGTGCATTCAGCATGTCTGGACTTCAGTTTACCAAATCAGTCCATAGCTTCATGCTTTTTCATTCCGTTACTTTGTTTTTTCAGCAAAGGTCTCATTATGTAGTGCAGGCTGGCCCTGAATGTGATGTGTAGGCTGGCTGGCTTCAAACCTGCAGCAATCCTCCTGCCTCCATCTGCTGGAGTGCTGGGATTACAGGTGTGTGCCACCACACCCAGCCTTCATTCCGTTATTAATACTACTTAGAAGTCCTTAGAAAATGGAATAATACACATAAGAAGAATAAGGAGGGCCCAGTAGTAAGGAAAAGGCTGTGAAAGATGTGTATTAACTTTGAATCTGCCCACACTGAGTGAGGGCAACAAAGCATAGAAGGATGCCTGTGTGAAATACCTGCTGGACCCACTGCTTTTTCATCTCCATGTGTTAAGCCCTAGTTGTTTTCTGAACAGTCCCTCTGCAGAGGTCTGCAGGTATCTGACTAGCTAGGATGTTAGTGCTGTTTGCTACCATGTTCAGGAGAGGTGTACTTGTGAAAGGCTGGCTCCTGGCTTTAGAGTCCTCTTCCTGCCCAAGATGTGGATCTGTGATTCTCAGGGGATATGCAGAGAGTTTTCTTTTTCCATGATTATCACACACCTTTTGTAATTGTGAGCAGCTCCTTTCTGTGTGTCAAGATCCAGGGATAATTTGATAGTACTTTACAAACTGTAAAGTGGGTCATATGTATTGTTGCTGTTAATATTCTTCTGTCCTCTGACCTTGAAAATTGCTAAATCCTTATAAAAAGGTACTCTCTTTTGGTTTCTCTCTGAAATTATGGGTGCTTTCTTAGAATAAGAAAGAGAAATTAGTTGTGACAGCAATTTGAAGTTTTATTTTTGTGGAAAGTTGCCTTGGAAATGAGAGAAATCTCTGGATGTGAAGGCTGGGATTGGGATTGTTCCTGGAGTTGGAGGAGGAAGAATGCAGAATTAAGAAAGGTGAGGATGAATCTGATACTTTTGAAAATGAACCTGAGTTTTCAACTTTTCTCAAAACATCATGGGTTTTAAAGTATCTGGGTAAAGAACTATGGAAGACCAATCATTCTATCAGTGTTGCAGTATAAAATCATCACAACAGGGCATGGTGACTGTCAAATGGTGCTAAATATCCTTCAGAACTAAGTCTGAAGAAATGGCTTCCTTGGCCAGTTAATTTAGATCATATTTTTTTTTTCCTAAGGAAATTGATTTTCTTCTCTTGTTTTTAAATGATAACTTGTACAATTGAAGATGTTTTACCTGGATTTTAAATTTTTCATTTACAGCTCTAATTGAAAGTACTATTTTCTTTCTTATAGAGACTATCAAAAAGAAATAGCAGGAAACAATATAGAAAAAAACCCTAAAAAGTGATAGTGGAAACTGCCTGGTGAGCAAGCTCACATATTGTCACTGAGGTGTATCCCAGTGCCTTATCCACCATTTTTTTAGCTCCCTGAAAACAAAGAGCAGACTTTGCTCTGGACACTCCAGCAGGTCTGCTGAATCATCAGAACAGAGCATTCTTAAGAATTTTCAGTGCTCTGTACCTGGCATTTCTGGAAGAGGATGTACTCTATTTGGAAGTGATTGAGACTCCAGGCTTGTGAATGTACATAATTATATTGGTAGCCCACATACAGAAGGAAGTCTTTATGTTTATTTTTAATAAGAAAGGACTAGAAGTGTAAAACGAAGGACAACAAGGATTTTCCCTCCCTGCCACCCTCCCTCCCATGAGTTCATATTACCCAGGCTAAGGAGAACTGCACATTTTTAAGATTGGCCCTTGAGAAATTTCTGTTATAAAGTCAAACAGAACCATTCTGTGCAATGTTCAGAGATCCATTAATTCTCGATTACAGTTCCTAGAATACATTAAATCAATAACTAGGAAATATTGGAATCCCCAAATGTAGAGTGGCCTCATTTTGTAATCTGCACTGCTCGCTCCCGTAACTTCAGATCCTGGTGGAAGAGTCCCTTGGAATGCTTAGTGTGACTCTTGGATTAGTACTGTTCACCTTTAGTGAACAATATTCCTAAGATCCCTTAAGCTCATGTTGAAGGGATATTCTGAGGAGGCTTACACAAGGCCTACTGTAGTCATTTAAAAGTGTTGAAGTGCTGGAGAGTTGTCCTCTTCTCAGAATTGCTTCAGCACTCTCCCCACCACAGCAATTGATGTACCCTTGCAGGCAGTGTTCTGGGAGCTCCCTGTAGAGCAGCGTGTGCTACTGCACTTGACCTTAGACCAGACAGAGGTCAAGTAAAAAGGAGAAGAAAAAAATTTATCAAGTGCTTGTTATATAATAGGTAAGTGTTAAATAAGTTGCCGCTTATGGTACTGGGAAAAAACTATCCTTCTTGTCCTTTTTAAAAATTTTATTGGTACAATTTAAGTATGCAATATAATGACACTCATCATTGGAAATTTGTACCTTTACATAAACTAGCTTGGTTCTTATTTTTTCCCCTTTCCCCTGCCCTCCCTTCCTCCTTGTTCTTAAACATACCCTTGACCAATATAGCTCAGATAAATAGTATTCTAAGCCCTTACTCTGGTCTGAGGGGCTCCTTCCTCCTCCCTTGAGCCATTTAGCCTGTAATTATGAATGGCTGTGGTCCTGGTGGTGCTTTAGCTACCCAAGGGAGGCAGTGGCCCATCAGATAACGTTATCCTTGGCTGCATTTTGAGACTAAAGGTCGATCAAATATAAAACTGAACCAGGTGATGATGCTGATGCTGGTGGTGTTTTGGTGTTTTGGGCTGGGATGTTCAAGGAATGAGATCAGCGAGGTCTCAGAGGAGGTGATTTTTGATCTGAAGGCCACACTAATTGCCACAACCCTGAAGGCATGCAACCCTCAGGGAGTAATTCTTTTGGTCAGAGGACTTTCTAGTTGATTTGTTTATGCAAAATCTGATTTCAGGGCAGATCTTGAGGATTCCTTTAAACTTATGTGAGTCATCAAAGAAGAAATGTTGTAATTATCTAAGAACTGGTTAGCCTTAGGGCAGTTTTTACATTTCATCCTGTCTGGGCAGTTGAGCCATGCAGGTGTGCTACTTTCACAAAATATCCATACTTTGGCCTCTGTTTTGTCAAGGAGTCCTCCAAGACTGTCTGTATTCCCCTAGCTGCCCCGCACAGTTTCCCTCTGGTCGCATACGCTGGGCCCCACTGTTGTCTTGGGTGAGAGCCCTTAGCAGTATGTGCTGCGTAACCACCTTGTGTAAAACAGCGTCCCTTCCACAGCTAGGTCACCCATTGGGAAAGTGTTTTCATTCATCTCCCTCCTCTAGGCTCTGAGAGCCACAGAACAGGAGTCGTTGTCTGCTCACGCTTGAACCCACAGGCTGTTTGAGGATGCCTGGTGCTTGGTGTTCGGAGCCAATATGGAAGGAAAGATACTGTACACAGACTTGGTGGGATACAAGTGAATGATAGGGAATACACATGACTTTAATAATTTTTCTAGATTTTGTATCTAGTTGAAAGTGTGTCACTAGTATATTGTTTGTCTACTTATTGATTTAACTTCAAATTTCCCTTTATTCATAGTCTTGTGATTTTTTCCCCCCATGTCTTCATTTGACCTCAAGATCTTCACTCACTCATGGAGTTTAAATAATCTTTTAAATTTCCAGCAATGACTTCACCCTTGCTCACCATTCAACTGTTTGACTCCATTAATCAATCGTGATGTCTTCTCCATCCTGTTGGGCCACCCTCGGCTGCAGGCAGGGTCTCCCTATGTTGGGATTTGCCTCCTTTGTTCTGTCCCTGGTGCATGTTACTATAGCCACTTAGGATCTGCTCTCCTGCTTTCTCATTTGTGGTATGTAGAGCCCTCTTCCTAGTGTGTAAAAAATTCCTGTCATCTCCTGCAAGGCATTTGCAGTCCTTATTTCTGTACTGTGTCCAGGAGGATTTAGAACCTGGTGGAGCTGAAATGCTGAAAACTATGGCTGTGTGCCAGAGCCAGCCTCTTCCTCCTCCTCCCTTCCTGTGCTGCTTGTCCACCAAGATTGGTTTCAGGCCTGGGAGATGCAGGCTTATACACCTGCACATGCTTGGCAGTGGATTCTGGAAAGCATTACTTTTCTTACCATTTTAGGCACATCTAATACTATACCACAGTTGTGATTTATTAATTACAAATGTCTCCTGTGAACTTGCCTTCACTTGCTCTTCTTCAAATAAGATGATCATAAGACAAGGAGACAGTTTCCTTAAGTAGTTTTTGGGTTCTAAATTGATAAGTTACAGAAAATTGGCAGTGTTTGCGTTGGGTGAGTCCGGCCCTAGGAAATGAAGAGAGAGAAGGGTCGGGCTGACTCTCAGAGCTGCCTGTCAGGACTTGTACAGGGCTCCCTTGGCAGCCTGGAGAAAGAATCTGGATAAAGGTGGAGGATTGTTTTGTGACTTTTACCAACCAGCAATGTCATAAAGGGCCAGCCCTCCAGTTACTATTCCTGGGCAACTTGGCTTTTCTAGAACAGAGCCAAAGCACACTATATTGTGTCATATGCTCTGAAATAATTGTCTTGCCCTTGGTTAGGAAATGGATTGTTATTTGACCAGTTAGTATGTAAGCTTAAAAGTTCATTTATTTTTATAAAGTAAATATTTACTTTATTCCAGGAGGGTACTAGTGCTTTATTCTGAGTTGGCTCTTCCTCTGGGTGTATTCAGGAATTTGTGTTGATCCCATCTATCAGCCTGTGTGTCACATGTTGGCCTGAGCATGGGGCCTCGTACAGATGGAATGGGCTCTGCACCCTGGTGCAGCTTGTGCCGTTGTCACGATCTCAGACACAGTAAGCAGCTGTTCCCCCACTTTGGGACATAGGATGGTTACAGCCCTGGGCAGGACCTTGAGCATTGGCAGTCTGCATGGAGGGCCTGGTACCTGTGTGATGCTGTTCGCTCAGCCATCTCTGCACCGCCCCTGCCAAGGTGACTTGGCCCTGCCCAGTGGCCCCTGGTGTGGATGGGGAGCCGTCCTGGGCCTGTGCTGACCTGACCACAGTTTCCATGTGTGAGCAAGACGATCTGAGAGTTCTTGATCCTCACTTAGTGGGGCATAGGTGCTCAGCCGCCAGGTGTGACGTGAGTCCGCTCCTGTCCTATACAGATGGTCCGTGCCTAGCCACAGATAAAATCCCCAGGGGACAAGTAGGGGCCTTCAGCAGCTAGTAAACTATTTCTAATCTTCAAAAATCCTCCACCTGTGACCAGACTCCATTTTCCACATCTGTCTCAGTTCTGGTTCTGTGTTTTAACTCAGAATGGCATGCTTGATTTTCCCTTGTACCAAGTCTTGCTTAGGAATTTTAGTAACTTCTCATTGAGCCATGCAAGTAGTACACGTTTCTTACCTAAAACTTGGGAAGATGTCTCTCACTCCCTCCCACCCCCATGGCATGCTGGTTTGTGTGGAGTCACTGCCTCGAGTGACATCATCAGTGTTGGTGTCAGGATGATTTTGTGATTACTGTTGGCTGGTTCAGCAGCGCCAGCACAGCACCTATGTCTGATAAGATCTGTTTATGCTCTCTTACATAAATAATGCAAATTTTTATTAAGTGAAATGTTCAGTGTGTAAATCCTAAGTATGTCTTCAATAAGTGATAGGTTTCATTTGACCATGTTGATTTATCTCTCTTTTTTTTTTTCCTAAAATATCTCTTGGGATTTGTTTTTGTGAAATGGGACCTTGCAACATAACCCAGGTTGGCCTTAAACTCTCCGTGATCCTCCTGCCCTGGCCGAGGCACGTGTGGGCCCGCCACGCCCAGAGTCTCTGTCCCCACTGTTAGGACCTGAAAAGCTACCTGCAGGCTTATTTTACTGCTGTGTGTGTAATTCTCTGAAGCAGAAATTCCAGAGTCTGGGAAAGCAATTTCATACCACCTGCTACTCCCCAGGCACAAATGCAGCTTAGAGCAAGGGGCTTTTTCCCGTATACTATTCACTGTAATTGCTAACTCCAATCCCAATAATTAAAAGCTTTATTTCCAGCCTTGCTAAAATAGGAGTTTAGCTTCTATTTGATAAATATTGAGCAAGATCTACATTTACAAGTATCTGACAGTTTTCATTTTATTTAGAAATTTACCATGGTATGTTTTTAGTTCATTTGTTGATGAAAGTAGTGCGTTGGCAGAATTACTACATTGCATGTAGGTGGTCATTTATGAAAATATCAAGTTCTGTTGCTTACTTTCATGACAAAATACAGTCATTTTTTACCAGGGTTTCCTCTAATAACATGCCTGTTTGCTTCAATGGAAGTAGTGATTTTTCAGTAAAAATTGTTGGTCAGATTATTGATGAGCTACTTTTTAGATATACTGAATGATTTTTAATTTCTAATATAATTGGATTTTTGGAACATCAGTAATACTCAGGCAGGCTTTTTTTCCCCCTCTTTTGAGTTTTACTTGCAAAATTTCCTCAGGTTTATAAGATTGGAGAGAAGTGGGAGGCAGCAATACTGAGTCACTCCTTTGATGTCTGGGCATCTCTTTGGATGATGTTAAATTCGAGGGAGGTGTCAAACTTTCAGAAAACAGGCAGTTGGAAAATGTTTGATTTTAGGTTGATTGTAAGCCAGAATACTTGAGGATATAACTATTCCTAAGTTTGAGGAAATGAACAGACTTTTTTCACTGGACCAATAGCAATAAATTTAAAGCATGCTCTCTCCACAAAAAATACCGTTTGTCTTACTGTCTTTGCCAGTGATGAGTGTTCTAGCAGAAAAAAAGAATAATTTTTTGCATTTGAAAAGTAGACCTCAGCCGGGTGACTCATGCTTATAATCCCAGCACTGGGAATGCTGAGGCAGGATTGCCACAAGTTCATTGCCAGCGTGGGCAACATAGTGAATTCAAACCTGGATTATATAGTGAGACCCTGTCTCGGGAAAAAATAAAAGAAAAATAGATCTCAGGGGATGGGGATTTTAGCTCAGTGGTTTCGCCGCTTGCTGCACAAGCACAAGGACCCGAGTTCAATCCCCGGTACCAAAAAAAAAAAGAAAGAAAAATAGATCTCAGTATTAATAATGTCCTCTGGACGAAAGTGGAATATGGTTGGTGACAGTTGTGTGGATTCATGTATCTTACTGTGCGTTCTACTTCTATATAACACTCATCGTATGCTTTACAGATACCTGATGTTTAGTCCTGCAGTGGTCATGTATTCCATTTCACTCAGAGACTGTGGTGTGGGCTTTTCTTTTTCCACCTGTTTATAGTTTGTGCAGTCCCTGTCCTCACTGATAAAGGCTGGGAACCAGGTCTCAGGGCAAACAGTGAGCCCCTTTCTGGTCTTTTCAACATGTGTGGAAGGGCGGGTTTGAGATGGTAAAGGGCTTGGACTGAACTGGCTTCTGGTTAAAATTGTAAAGTGTCTCCAGGAAAAGAAGGCATTCAGTGGGCAAAAAAGCATATTCCTATCCCATGCCTCCTTTGTCTCATAGGCTGTTTCCTGTTTGCTGTATGTGCTAAAAAGGATACTACTAGACAGGGTCTCTGATGCTCTGTCCTTGCCATTGCAGCATGCTTGAAAACGACCTTCAGCTCAGTGACAGTGAGGACAGTGACACAGAACAAGTAAGTTTTGCACCTCATGACACCCAGAGTCCTGTTAAATCCACCTCCAGTATCTGAGCTGCTGTCCTAACCTGTTTTTTGTTCTTTCCTGGTCCTTCTTCCCCTTATTGTGAATGCCTAGACCCCAGAGAAGCCTCCTTCCTCAATTGCACCTCCAAGGTACGGTCTGGGGTTTCTCCCCTCTGTCCAGCAAGCTTGCGTGTCTTTGCCACATGGGGTAAAAGCCTTACTTGAGTGGTTCATGGTTCCTGCAAGGGGAAGGAGGTGGAGGGTCACAGCTAAGGGAGAAGCCAGTATAGCATTGTGCGTCCTCACCTCCGCACAGGGAGGTCCCTAGCCCATAACCTGAAAGCATCCCTCACCCACCACAGCACCATTTGAGAATTGAAAAATTAAGTTTATCATCACTATTATATATATATATATATATATATATATCCAGTACTTGAAAAGTCAAGCTGAAGAGTGAAGAGCCCAATGCTTTTTTAAAACTATGTTTTCAAATTTTATAAACCTGAATTTCTTGGTAGAACGTGTTTTCTACTGTGCTGGTTTTCTCAGTTACATGAATTTTCAAATTATTTCAGCTGCGTTAAAATATGACCTGCAGTTCATTTTTATGTACTAAAAAATGACACTGTTTTCACTTGTTTAAAGAAACCAGCCAGATTTTAGAAAATGTGATGCTTTTAAGTTTTGAAAGTGGGGATTATCTGACATTTCCTTTTAATAAACTTAATGATTTAACGTGTCGAATACCTGCCTGTCACGGCTGAAGAGTCAAGTTCATTGGCTCGTCTGAGATGTGCCCATGGATTCAGAGCTAAGACAGCAAAAACACTGTGGCCATCACAGAGGTGATGTAGGGATGGGTGCCCATGCAGTCACAGCCTTACAGGTTTGTAAGGGTTGTTTGTTTAGTCCCAGTTGTGTTAGAATATCTAATAGGTCAGGTCAGCTCATAAAATATGACCAATTAGTCTAATTTAAAAGTAAAGGAAAAGCTAGGAGTGGTGGCGCACGTCTATAATCCCAGCGCATGGCAGGCTGAGGCAGGAGGGTTGCTATGAGTTCAAGGCCAGCCTGGGCTACATAGTGAGTTGATGGCCAGCCTGCACTGCTTAGTGAGACCCTGTCTAAAAAAAAAAAGCCACATACACACACCAAAAAAAAGTGTAAGGAAAGGCAAAGCAAACCAAAGACAGAGATAAATTGGAGGCAGAAGTCCAGTTGACAGTGTCTTCTTCTGGTGCCCCGGCTCAAGTGCTGCCGTGTCAAGGTGTTCCGGCTCACACGGTTGACGCCACATTATATGTGGACCCTGGATAGTGGTACAGTGTGTTTGTCCTAAATTTACCTGTCTGAGTAATTTTTACTCAAATGCTGTATATGCTATATAATAATTTACTTTGCATATAGGTAGGTTTGGTTTCAAGATTATATATAGTTAATGCTGGGCATGATGGTGTATGTCCATAATCCCAGTATTTGGAAGGCTGAAGCAGGAGGATCACTGTGAGTTCAAGGCCACTCTGAACTATATAGTGAGATCCTGTCTCAAAAAAAAAGACAATAATTTGTTACTTTAGCTAATACCATCTGGGGCAGTGTTTTACGATTGTTTTAAAATTCTGTATGTGTCTAGCCATGATCATCAGTATGCTTTCTCGTGGACTGAGAGTTCCCACCCTCTTCTTAAAACCTGGCATGCTCATAATTCCACTCAATAAAAAGAGATGGATTGAATTTTAGCTCACCCTCCAAAGGAACAGTGTTTACAGTTGGTGGTCTTTGGTTACCATGTGGTCAGTTCTCAGAAAAAAGATGTAGGAAGAATAACTTACTGTTTTTTCTTAGAAGTTCTTTTGCTTATGTATGGTAGGGGCCTGCATACTTAAAGGGCCAGACAGTAAATATGTTGGCCTTTGTGGGCCACAAAAGCCTGTTACAACCACTCAGTGCTGCTCCTGGGGTGCCCTGTGAGCACGGGTATGGGTGGTGGTCCAATAAAATTTTATTTAGAGAAACAGGCATCCTGCCCAGGCCCTGGTTAGCCCAGTCTCTAACGTAGCTCATGTACAGCCTGACCTGATTTTCAGCAGCTGGACCCCATAGGCTTCTCTTAAGCAGTTATGAATTGGTTTAAGGATTTGGATGCTTTTTAGGCCACAGCAGGCCCCCCCTCCACCAGCTGATGAGGCATTACTGAGGCCATTCCTTGAGGAGCAGAAGAAGAGGCAGGGGGTAAAGCAGGCAGAACTCGGCCTTGCACTCTGTGTTTTCTAATTTTATCCTTGGTTGTTTTGTAGCACTGCGCCGTTGCTGCTGGAGCTGGTGGCCTCAGCACATTCCAGCAGTGCAGAGTCAGAGAGCACCAGCGACTCTGACAGCTCCTCCGACTCAGAGAGCGAGAGCAGCTCAAGTGACAGTGAGGAGAATGAGCCCCATGATGCCCCGGCTGCAGAGGTACTGTGTCCTCAGCAAGGCCTGGGACCCAGGCGCTGTGCCCATGGGTGACCTGTCTGCTCCTGGGCTGTGTGTTTACTTATTTCTCACTGGACTTCTCTCCAAAGTGAGAGGCCCTTCTCTGTTGCTGCTAGTGCTGTTCAGAAGAGTAGCTCATCAAGAATGTTTGCAAACTGTTTTCTTTCCCCTTCTTTCGCAAATGAAAACTTGCTTCCCATAGGCTTCCATTTAATATTTATGAGAATGCTCTTTGAAACTTCAGGAATGCATGAATTAAGGACAGTAGAGGAGACTGAATTAGCAAACACAGCCATGTGCACTGGACAGAAGTCCTCAGGAGTTCTAGTTTTGAATTCCTCAAAGCTGAGCATGAAATTGATGGCAAAGTGTTTTTTCCAGAGCACTATTCTTGCTCCCTTCTGCTCTGTGTAAAACCGGATATTTGTGTTTGCTTGCACCTCCCCAGGAGACTCTGCAAGAGGAGCAGACCAGCAGACTGCGTTCTCTGGGGATGAGCACCCAAGAGAGACTAAAAGTCCCAAGCACTGAGTCTCTGGACAGTCATGCTGCATACTGACACAGGCATTGTTAGAACAGATAGCAATGCTGCCAGATAACTTAGAACTTGGCTAGAAGTGTAAGGCTCTGCTGGGGAACAGTAGTGCAAAGGGGTGCCATTTAATTCTCAGTGAATAGCACCAGACCCTATAGAGAAACTCAGCTGCATGTGCACACAGGCAGTAAGGTTTGCTGTGTTCTCTGTGCTCTTCAGGAAAAAGGCATTTCTGCCAGAGCATTAACCGGACATGTCTGGAGATCAGATGGTGAGACGTAGGGCCCCCCTGAGGGCAGGGGAGGCCGAGAAAGCTGGTGTCATCTTTGCTTGGCTGTGGCACAGTGTCAGTGCCCAGTACTGTTCAGAATGCATGGGTGTAGATCAGCAGGACCTGCACTCCAGGTGCTTTTAGATTTTACCAACTGCTCTGTCTTGCTGAGACTGTCTCCTTGTGTGGGAACTGATAGCTGTTGAAATAATTTTTCTATGCCTCAGGGGACAGGAAATGGAATATACTATGTAGACAGATTGTGTGATGTTCACTATTAGATACATAAGAGCTTTGCTCTGTTTTACCTTTTTAAGTGAGGAAAATTTGCATGCTTGTTAGTATTGATTTAAAAAGGTAATTCAGCTAAATAATACAATTCAAATAAAATCAGAATGGACAAATTAGTCTGAATAATTGAAAATGGAAATTCAATCTGTGGCTTGTAGTAAAGAGATGTAGTTACGTCTCCTCCCTCAAGAGATTACTAGAATAGATTCAGACTCCTAAGTATAAAATAAAGCTCCTGTTCCACTTCAGTTTTTAAACTGTATTTTCTTAAAAAAACTGGGATTTGTATGTTGATGTGGAAATCCAGGCTTATGGAGGGTTCATATATTATATATTGGGCCTGTTTTTCCAGTAATATTTTCTTTGTTTACCTTCAGTATTCCCTAAGGTACTCAGTGACTTTTCTTGTCTTTTGTTTTTTTGGTACTGGGGATCGAACTCAGGACCTTGTGCTTGCGAGGCAGGCGGGCGGAACCACTGAGCTAAATCCCTGGCCCCTTGCCTTTTAAAATGCCTGCCTTCCGGCTGGGAATTTAGCTCAGTAGTTCTGGCGCCTGCCTTGCAAGCGCAAGGTCCCAAGTTCGATCCCCAGTACCAAAAAAAAACAAAAACAAAAAAACTGCCTTCATTTATAAAGGATAATAAGAATTTCATAACGGGCCATAGCTACGAATTTTAACTTTCCCACCTATTTCTATCTTTAATGCTGAGAAGTGACTTTCTGTAGCTGTACTCTAATTAATTTTGTTGGATGGAGTAGGCCCAGGCTCTCAGAGGTCTGAGCATAGTGCATCATTGGCTGCTGAGCTGCAGGGGAAACAGCCCTGTGGATTCTGTTTCCATGTCTGCACTATACTGTGAATCAAAATGTCACTCAGCTTTTCAAAATATGTGGGACATGTAGCCTTTCTGTTGCCTAAAAGTTTAGGAATATTCACAACCATGATTCATTCTAAAATAAATTAACTTTTGCCAGTTTAAATGGTCAAGAGAGATAAGGGACATATGGTCAAACACTTATATTTAAAAAATAATCATCACATTTTCCCCTACTTTGAGCTGCAGTATTTGGGTTGTAGCTGCCCTGGGAGGGCAGAAGCTGAGTCAGGAAAGGCAGAGGGAATGATGAAGAGCCAGATCTCAATCCTATCTGGTACTTAACTACTTGAAAATCATCTCACAATCTGTTTCTAATCAAGCCATTATGCAAACATTTTTCCTGCCTCAGTACTCAAATACGTAATCTTCGTAATCCCTTACCTTATCTATTTTACAACTTCATGTTGGGTAATAAAGATCACCCCTTTTCATTCCCTTCATCCAGGCACCCCAGCTCAATCTGACCCTGAAATTGGGCCATAGTCCTCACTTTTGCACTTTCCCACTGTAATCAGGACATTCCTTTGGGGACAGCTAAATGTATCCCAGGTATGCCCCTGTTCTCAGGGCAGGAGGGGCATGTAACTTAACTAGGAATGACTTTCCCATGGGGTTCACACTTGACTGCTCTTCTGAGGTGCGTGGCAGTGTTGGGCTGCAGCCGTGAATGTAATGGCAGGTGAGACCCATGCCGTGTTGCCTGAGGAAGGGTGGGGCAGGTTTGGTTCCCGCTGCGCATGACCTGTGCTGTGTCCTACAGCCTCCAGTGTCCGCACAGTCGGGTCTCTGCAGGAAATGATGTTGACCTGTGGGTATTGGGCTGATCTTCTCCAACCAAAATGCCTGGCACACAAGGCATTTCTGCTCCTCTTGCCCCTGAGGGTGTGGATGGAGGGTTGCTGTCAGTATAGGAAACTGTTATAAAGCAGCAGTGTGGAGTAAGCATAAAAAGACAAATTGTGCAGTTTCCTGTCCAAACTATGATCCTACCTGGTTTCTTAAAATTTCTTTTTAGTTCTAGTCTGTTAAACTACCTACCAGATCATTTTATTACTTGATGTTTCCCTAACCAAAAAAAAAAAACCTTTACATCATATTTGTATATTTTACAGTACTAGGTCTGCATGTTTTTACAGATTTGAATTACTTTGCTATATTTTACTTAGGAGCATGGTCAGCAATCTTGCCCTTAAAATTCCCCCACCCTGGGGCTGGGGCTCCTACCCAGTGGTAGCATGCTGGAGGCGCTGGGTTGATCTACAGCACAACAGAAACAAAACTCTCTGTCTACTGGAGTGTCTCCTTATCCATAACCTAATAGTTATCCCACATGAAATTTTTTTAGTTGTCTTCCCAGTGCTTTGTATGTATAATTTACTCATTCATACAAGCCTATGCATGACTTAGTCATTCATAAAAACCATCTGTCAGAGTGGATCTTGAGAAAAATGAAGCAAGCCAGTGAAAGACTGCCCTTAAAAAAACACAAAACACTAAAGTCATCATTTGCTCAGTTGGACACTCATGTTTTTCTACATGATATACAGTGCCAGGGCATTGAAGTGCTCAAACATCTTGTCTCTACCACAGTATGCAAGATCCAAGGTGCCATAGCTGGGAGGTGGAGGTATCTCTGTCCTTTTGTTCAGATCTCACAGTGTAGCTGAGAGACAAGGTGACAGCATGCAAGGATAGTTAATTTAGCAGTAACTGTTCAAATATCAGTTAAGATAATGTAGAGACTTCTGCTAGGTGGCCATGTCAGTCACACAGGTGACCAATAAAATCATTGCAGTCCACTGTGTGTTCTGGGACCTCTTTTTGTGTTTTAGCAATGTAGGTGCTATTTCAGATCACACTGCCTGGAGCAAGAAATTTTCTATTATTTGTTTTGTTTTTTTGAGACAGTCTCACTTTGTAGTACAGGCTAGCCTTGAGCTCACTATGCAGCTCAAGCTGGCCTTTCCTGCCTCAGCCTCGAGTGCTGCAATGAGAGGCATTCCATTCCAGTCCATAGCAAAAAACTTAATGTCTGACTTTACAGAATCCAAGTGAGACTAAAGCTTGGCTGTGTGACTTCACTTGACTTTTTTCAGGGGTAAAATGTGAAAATCAGTACGTGTTTGTGACACAGTCATAATCTTGTCACATATGAATGTCTGTTTTTAAGTAGAGAAATGAAATAATTTTGAAGAAAAGTCATTTGCAATAGCATGATACCCAGGGGTAATTGCTGAAAAAAGGTATTTCACTCATAGCTGCTTTCTGAAAAGCCTTGCTGGAGGTCATCTTTGTCACTCTCTCAGCGCCCCCCCCGCCCTTTGGCAGTGCTGGGGATTGAACCCAGGGCCTCTTGTGCCTGCCAAGCAAGTGGTCACCACTCACCCACACCCAGCCCCTGCCCCACTGCTTATTTTGTTTTGAGACAGAGTCTTCCTATGTTTCCCAGACTGGCCTTGAACTTGTGACCCTCCTGCCCTAGCCTGCAAGTAGCTGGGATTACAGGCATGGGCCACCAGCCCGACTGAATTCCTCTTATTTTCTAACAGTAGCCTTTATAAGCCAAAAAGTATATCAGTTCTGTTTACCATCATTTTGCTAAAGTAATTTTTTTTGGGTACCTTTTGGTACCAGGGATCGAACTCTGGGACCTTGCGCTTTCGAGGCAGGAAGCAGAACCGCTGAGCTAAATCCCTGTTTACCATAATTTTGTATCATCATTTCCAATCGAAGCAAGGATTATTTTTAGAATTTTTATTAGTACACGTTTCACAGTACACTGATTACATTCATCATGGGGGGTTGGTACATGTACAGAATGCATCTTCATTCTTTTTACTTCCTCAAGGATTTATATCACAGATTTCTCAGCAGTTGTCAGTGACCTATTATCTACTGTATCAATTCCCAGCACAGAGACACAGCTTACTGTATTTGAAGAGTTGTTAGACAGTCTTTTAGTTTGAGGAGGATGAACAGAATCTGAAGTAAGGTCTGAAAGGATTACTTCTTTGGGGACAGGCCTGTCGTTGGGCACATTACAGAAGAGTTTATCAGCACTGCTCAGCTAACACTCCTTTCTGTTTCCTGATTTCAGCCAGAGCCTCCAACAACTAACAAATGGCAGCTGGACAACTGGCTGAGCAAGGTGGGCCAGCCGGCTACGGCCCCTGAGGGCCCAGGCAGTTCAGAGCCTGAGAGCCGCAGGAGCCAGCAGGGTCACAGCGACAGCAACATCAGTGCCACAGGCCAGGCGCCTGCTGAGCCCAAAGCCCCACCCCCGAAGAGCAGCAGGGTGCCCCGGGGCCCCGCCGAGGGCCCCCACACCAGCAGGAGAGGCGGCCACAAGTCCCCAGCACAGCAGGAGCTGCCAGCCAGACAGACCGTGGGGACCAAGCACCCCAGGAGGTCTGCCAAGGCCTTGGCCCTGGCCACAGCGGCGGACACAAGAGCCAGCTCGCAGGGGGACAGGGACCTGGGCCCTGTCCCCTGTGCCCTGAAGGACCCAACCTGCAAAGAGAAGCCCAGGGTGAAGACAAAAGGCAGGCCACGTGCTGGGTGCAGCAGGAATCCTGGACTCACCACGCCAGCGCCTGGGGAAAAGCAGCAGCCAAGGAGCTGCGCCCTGGTGCCCACCAAGGACAGCACGGGGGCCCCAAACCCTGAGCCCTTTGTGCTTGTCCCCTTGGCGCAGGTTCAGGCCCAGGCTCAGGGCAGTGGCAGAACTAGTGGCTGCCGGCAGGCCGTGGTGGTCCAGGAGGACGGACACAAGGACACACTGCCGCTGCCCTTAAGGAACACCAGGGTGCTCTCGCCGCTCAGGGACACACCTGCCCCCCACACCCTGGTGGTGAAGATAGCACTCGACCTCATCCCCAGGGTACCTCGGCTGCCCGGGAAGGGGGGCCGCCCCAAGAAGCCTGAGGAGAAGCCACCATCCACAGGGCAGAGGCAGGAGCCAGAGAAGAGATGCTCAGACACCCCTGGCAAGGCAGCCAAGAAGAGGAAGGTGGGTGCAGTGCTCCAGTGGGTGGGGACCCAGCTCTGAGGTGTACCAGGCGGGCGAGGTTGGGAGTCCCCCGTGCCTGCTTCCTTCTCCCCAGCCACTCACTCATCAGGTTTCCATTGCGTATGGAGGACACTTCATCGCTTAGGTAGAGTGGCATTTTGAGATTTAGTTTTTCCTTGTGCTGGGGATCAACCCCAGCGCCTTTGGGTTCTACTTTTGAGCTACACTCCCAGCCCCGAGGGCATGTTGTTGTGTGTGGAGATAACCCTGGGATTTAATGTTTGGTCCATTTGGTTTGCCTAGAAATTAAGATCTTACATGAATTGAAATGTTTTAGTATTCAGAATTACTGAAAGAGCTGCTGTGTGTGACTTTTATTTCTAGCGTGTGTGCTCTTTTCCTTTTTTGATGGCTCTGTGATGTGAACCCAGGGATGTGTGTGTGCCAGGCAAGTGCTTTACCACTGAGCTCCAGCCACTTTTTAAGATTGATTTTGAGACAGGGTCTCTTATTTGCCCAGGCTGGCCTCAGACTCAGTCTCCCTGTTGAGGGGGACATTGCAACATCTGTCATTCATTATGATTTTTGTAAGTTTTGTGGAAGGATTGGTCATAGTTTTTTTTTTTTTTCCTTTACAAAAAGGGAAAATCCCTGCATTCTTTAAAACTCTCTGTGTGTTGGATAAATCAGTGTTTTGTAGAGTCTCCTTGCCTTTTTTCCAAATCATTGAATTCTGGATCTGTTTCTGCTTTTTTATGATGATGAAAAGTTAAGTGTTCCCCAGTGGCTTTCTTTCCTGAGCCCACCTGTCCAAGATCCCAAGTCAGAGGCATTGGAAGGGCCAGTTCACTCCTGCTTGGAAGGGAGGACACTTTTGACACTTGTGTATGTGTATGAGAAGCATTGTACTCAGCTGTGGGAGTTGGCTAAGAATAACAGAGGTGAAATGGTCATGGAGCTGCTGAGATCAGCTAATTAATCCACTAGGTTAAAAATGTAACCCAACTTTACCGCTCAGTAAAGAGCACCTTTCCCTCCAGAACCCTGTCTCATGACATGGCCTCCCATGCGACTGCCTCTGCAGCAGCCAGGCTGAATGGGCCAAGTTGAGGGTCACCAGTGGTGCTGTGCCAGCTAGAAGAGGGCAGAGTTCACATGAGAGAGCTCTTAAAGCTTGAGAAAGGTGTGTGTGTGTGTGTGTGTGTGTGTAAAGTATACTAAGCTCATGGAGGAAATTGCAATGAGCCTGGAGGAGCCTCAGTTTTCAGCTCAGTCCATCCTATCACAAGTGAATAGGCATTGTGCCATTGCAGAAGGGGAAGCTTCTAGCTTTGCCTTTGGTTATGAGAACCGTGCCCCTAGAAGCCCTTGAAAACTAGGGCAGCACATGCTTTCTTTTTTTTTTTTGGTACTGGAGATTGAACTCGGGACCTTGCCCTTGTGAGGCAGGCAACAGAACCACTGAGCTAAATCCCCGGCCCAGCACATGCATTCTTAATTTGAGCAATGGAAGATTTGGTCCCCTTGTGTTAGGAGCATGATTTTTTTTTCCATACCTAAGGATTGAACCCAGGGCTTTCACACTAAGGTACTTCACACTAAGCCCTTTAAAAAAATTTTTTTTTTTTTTTTAAATTTGACTTAAGTTCTCACTAAATTGCCTGGCTGGGCTGGGCTGGTACTATAATCCTCCTGCCTCAGCCTCCCAGAGAGCTGGGATTGCAGCCCTGCACTGCCTTACCAGGTTCAGTGCATGATTTCTTTGAAACTCTGGCAGGCAGCCAAGAGATCTGACCCAGAACAGGCTGCCTTGGCTACCTTAATCTCTGTGGGAAGGTGTTATCACTGAACCTAACTAGTGGCGCCACCCCCAACCCCAACCCCCCTGCAGGTTTGAAATTCCTTCATTGATCTTGGTTCCCAGCCTGGTTGGGGGAACCCCTGGGGCTGAGTCTTACTATAGTACCCCAGGCCTTGCAGAGCTGCTGCTTTGGCTGGAGAGATCCTGGGGTGTTTCGTCCAGACAGCCGGACCAAGGCCGCCAGTCTCCTTGCTTGGAGTTTGTTCCTGACCTTGCTCAGAAGCTCTCGGATAAGTGAGCTTAAACAGCAGTCTGCTGCATACTTAGGTCACCAGCAGAGAACCCTGAGTCCTGTGCTTTTCCTTCCTGCTGGACCCCAGGTTGGTGGCACTGAACACCTTGTCCATCTCCAGCCCTGGCCCTTTCATCGGGACCCTGAGCCCCATTAGACAGGCTGTGCCCCTTTCATCAAGATCCCAGTTGATGCCTGCCAGAGGGAGGGCTGTTCTCTAAGCTTGCATCCCTTTTCCCAAATTTGGACCATGAAGTCTTTATTCAAGTGTGAACACTAGACAAAGAGCTCCAAAGGTAAAGTCAGAGCCACTGGACGTGTGCCCAAGTGTTGTTATATAAAGGCTCTTTAGAACCTGTCCTCTCCTGGTGTGAAACTTAACAGATGTTTCCAAGGCTCACAGGTCCTTAAAGCCATTTGAGGCTTAACCAGGTGTAAAGGTGCAGGATTGATGGCAGGGGCTGGGGTGCCGCCCATAGGGAGGCTTTGGGTTTGGCCCCAGCACAAGCTCAGGTGGCCAGCAGCTGCTGCGGCCATTAGATATGGACTTTTTACTCCTTTGATGGAGAAGGTGAAGTTTGCAAGGAAATGTGGAGAAATTGTGAGGGTCCCAATTGTGAACTCACACCATGCTTTTTACACAAGCTACTGAACTTTGACAGTTTGATTGCAATTTAGAATTTAAAATATGAGTGTATATTTTCAGATATGCATGCAGTATTGAGGAATGAACCTAGAGCCTTGGCACTGAACTTCATCCCCAGCCCTCCTTTGATCTACAGTGGACTCCTGAAATTCGAGGGGGTTATTTCCTGGAGCACCCACCCATTGTGAAAATCCGTGAATCTCAGATTTGAGCAGAAGAATGCCTATTTTTATAGTTTAAACCCTAAATATGCTATGTCCCCCAGTTATGTAATTTAATAAAATACTGTATTAATTAATAAAGCCTTAGAAGGTGCAGGGCATTTTGGTGACATCTTAGCAATCTTGGGGCTTTAAGAACAAAACCTAGAACACTGGAGATAGCTACACACAGCCCAGCAAACTGTTACGATGAGAGAATGTTGGTACATCTGCTGAGATGGGTTACAGGCCAGGAGCCAGTCACCAGCAAGGAGAACTGAATAATGCTCTCGGATTGGCTACTTCCAAACTTCATACCAAAAAAACAATTGTGGAGGATATTTGTGGTTTCCGTGAAATTGCAGGGGTTTCCATGAACAATTATTAGTTAGGTTCTAAGGAAAAATCCACGAGGCCACCTTTGAACTGCAACTTTGTGGGAGTGTATTGTATTTTTTTATTTTGAGAAAGGGTCTTGCTAGGTTGTGCATGTGGGGCTTTGAACTTGCAGTCCTCCTGCCTCATCCCCACAGAGTGCTGAGATTACAGGCATGTGCTTTCACACCCATCTCTTTCTTTATATAGGTTTTTAAAGTTAAGCACAGTATAATACCCAATCAGGCCAGTTCAGCTAGGAGCATGGCAGAACGCTCCTGTCAGGGCCAAGCATCTCAGTGTGAGCCATGTGTGGGATTCTTCCCTGGACAACTTTTTCTTCCCTCCACCTAAGAGATTCCCTTGCAAACAAATGGGTAATCTGCCTTAATGGTCATAGGCCAATAAATGCAAGGGGGTACATTTATTCACGTCTTTTCCTTTTTCTAAATGATTGCTTTACTAATGAAGATTTTTTTTTTTTTTTGGAAAACCCTTCTGCCATTTGGCGGGGGTGGGTGTTGGCTGTGTGAAAGTGAAGTTGTGTGTAGCAGGAAAAGCTGCATTATTTCTTGGGATGGTTGGTTTTCACTTCCCCTTTTGTACAAGATCCACCTACATGTTCTTGGGTTGTTTCTCCAGATCAACATCAACAGATTTGGTCCTTAGAACCACAAGTTGGAAAACTCATCCTTTCCGCCTTCCTACAGCCACTCAGTGGTGGACTTTCCATGCCTGTCTCTGAGTGCTAAGAAGAGCACTCGCCCTGTGCGGGTGTGGCTGAGGCTGTTGTCCCAGTGCCTTGTAGATGCCCTTGCCCACATTGATTTTCTTTCTCATGGTACTTACTCTGGCCAGCATGGCTGGTCGTCTCAGGACATCCCTGTCCCTCCCTGGTGCGAGCTTGGGCTGCATGTCCTTGTGTCATTTTCTTATTAAGCCTCCTTCAGAAAGTGGCCTGGAACATCCAAAGCATACCACACTTCTCCACTTTTCTGGTGCTCTGTACATTCTAGGCTCACCTGCTTCCAGTTGAGAGAGTGTGTCTGGCCTTGAGCGCTGAGGAGCCTGGGCTGTCCACTTGGTTGGCTGTCACCTGTCATGGATGGGTCCCTCTGGGCACTGATGCTGCTGGCCTGGGCCTCAGTTGTGTTTTATCCACCCCAGCTGGTGATATCTTTCTTTTTCAGATGTGTTTTATACAAATGTGTGCTGGGAGGCTGGTGAGAGAGGCCCAAGGTCAGAGGCCCAGATCAGGGTGTTGACTCTGCTGGTTACAATCAGGACTGTCACTGTCATCCCTGGCTCAGCTCCTGATGGCCTCCACCATTCCTCCACCTCAGGTTCCCTTTTGGACACTCCATGTCCCACCATGGCAGCTCCATTTCCAGAATACAGACCATGCCTGTCTACCAGTTAGAGATGCTTTTGGTTCTGGGAAAAGCCGCCTCTCTCCCTGCTGCCAGCAAGTGCCTACCTGCTGAGCCAGGTGCAGGCGGGCAGGCGCTAGCGCCCTGGAGGTGTCCCTTCAGCTCTGTAGGTGGGGCGGCCCTTGGCAGATCACCAGGCTACCTGCCCCAACAGGTCAAGGAAAGCAAACAAGTGAGTTAGAAGGCCAGGCAGCAGCCTCCTCATCTGTATGGAGAAGGAATTCCTGAATCCCAGGCCTTTAACCAGAGTCCCTGAAACCGGGTAATGTGGGGTAAGCTCCCTGGTAGAAGGACTCCTTTGTTCTTCCCCAAGGAAGAGCCCTTGTGCCTCCCCTTTTCCAGCAGGGCTTAGGACTTGTGCCTCAGCTTCCAGATGCCTGCAACAGCATGGCCCCCTCCCCGGTGCATCCTCTCAAGGTTATGACATGGTTCTGCTTCCAGGGACCTCAGCCATGTCCCTCAGCTGTGAGGCTTCCTTTCTGTGCCAACCAAGGAACACCGAGTGCTGCTGGGGACGCCATGGGTGGGGACAGGAATGAGCCCCACAAGCGGTGCAGTATGCACAGGGCCGTTTGGCCCTGCAGCCTGCAACGAGCCCCACAAGGAGAAACCACAGGAGGGCTTGGCTGTGTTTATCTGAATGGCTTCCTTTCTACTAGTTATTGAACATTATCAGCCTCTGAACAGTCAGGTATCAATAGAAAGCGTGTTATTCCAGTGAGTTGCTAAATGCTAGCATTGTAAATGCTAGTGTGGAAGGTAGTATCTGGCAATGACTGGTTTCCAGTCTCCATTTGGCACAAGGCAGAGTTCTAGCCCAGGTGTGAGGCCTGACTCACTGTGAGTCTTATTTTCATATGTGCTTTGTACAGCCTGCTGCTTTGGGTTAAGTCATAGCCAGCATGTCCTAACCAACTGGAAAACACAGCTGTTACTTTCGATTCACCTCTGGACTGTGGTGTTCTCTTGAAGATGTCATTTGGTGGGTGGTGTATGTTCTGTCTTGGGAACCTCTGCATGTCCTTAACTACTGGAAATACCTCCCATTAACAGAAAATGTGTTTTATTGTTGTGTGCAATCTCATAGCTGCCCAGACATTTTAGCACATTCTGGCTTTCCCAGGGATAAATGTCCCATCCTTCAACATTTGCTGGGCCAGCCCTGCCGTCTTTAATCTAAGACTGCAGAGAATTCCCTGGCCCCTTTCTGGACAGGATGCCTGGCACAGGTAGGTGCCTAACTGGCATGGGCTTTCCTCGCCTGGAGCAGGCATCTGTTTGAACCCTGTCCATCATTAATGATTCTTTTTTGCTACGCAGACTTGGCTGTGCACAGCCCTGTCACAAGGCCCTGGTAGCTTTTCCTGGTGAGTGCTGGGCCTTTTGCTTCTGAATTTTCCTTCAGGACACTGCTTCTGGCTGGGCCTGTGGCGTTTCAGTGGTGGGTTAAGAGTCACTTGCTTACCTCACGCTCTGTGTCCCTAGGAGGCCCTCTGAGATAGGTTTTCCCAGTCTCCCCCAGTGAATGGTTGCATTTCTAAGTTACGAATTAGTTTTTTTCCTCATCCTTGCTGGTATGTAATTCCTTCTTTGTGTTGATTAATTGGAAAGAGCCCAGATCATCTTTAGCATAGTGTGTAGAACAATGCTGTCAATAGAAATATAATGTGAGCCACACATTTAACATTTTCCAGTAGCCACTTGGAAAAACTAGTGGCAATAATTTTAATAATTTTTAATCTAGTATGTCTCAAATACCACATAAACATTCAATCAATATAAAACCCACTACATTCTTTTTTCCCCCTAAGTCTTCAAAGTCCCTCCTCTGTAAGTAGCGGCTTTCAGGACCCAGTGCTTCCTAGACGTGTGGCTGTGGCTGCTGGACGGACGGGCCTGTGCTCCTCATGGCTGGTTCTCTCCTGCAGCCTGCTTCCCCTCTGACCATTCTTAGTCTGCACACATAAGGTTAAAGCAGGCATCTTTGGGAGCCCCCTGAACAAATCTGTTTTGAAGCAAGACCACACATATGTGAATAAAAGTGTTTTTCTCGAAGGGGGGAGATTTATTTTTCCATTCTTTGGGGCAGGGGCAGGTTGTATATTAGAAACTGGGCAGACCTTGAGCCAATCCATCGTAATTTCTTCATTTTCCTGTGAGAAGTTCAGGGGAAGAGATAGACACCTTGGTGAAAACTGGGACCTCCCACAGACTTCTAATTCAAAGACTGCTTTTTTCCTTTATGGCTTCAGAGATTTGAGGTTGATGGGGGATTGTCCTAGACTGACTGGCAGTGTCCCAGATTTCTAAGGGCGAACTCACAGTTGGGGAGCCACATGCATCCCCCTTGTCTTCACTGCCACTGGCTGGGCAGGAGGGGCTTCATCCTGAGCCAGGCAGTGCAAGACGTCCCTGGCAGGGCTTGGCAGAGTCTCAGGGTCAGACTTCAGGTGTTGTGTGATGATGTGGAAATGGCTTTTGTCACGAGGACTTCTTTGTTTTTTCAGTGATGAGATAGTCAGTGGTGCCTGGGTTCACAAACTTAATTCTTTCCACGATTCTAGTTGCAGAATTCCTTCCAAGATTCTGGGGGCAACCAGAATTGTGGAAAGAATTACATTTGTGAACCGAGTATTTTGTAGCACTTCACTTGTAGTTGAGTTACTTAAATCCTATGGATTCCTTTCCTTTAATTCTCACTAAAATCATATTTTGAGAGTGTGAGCGCTCACCCCATTTCTTTTGAATAATACATGTATTTTCATTAGAAGGGAGGGAAGGTTTAAGTACGCCAGTCTGGATTTTATGCATGCAATAAATTAGTGGATTAGTGGTACATGGATGGTTCTTTCAAAGTGGGGACCCTCCTAAAGCCATACCTGTGTTACCGATGTAAACCTGTATGTTATTGACTGCTGGGGGGCCAGAGACTTGCATCTGCAGATCACTGATCCTTGACTGTTTAGAGAAACAGTGGTGTCTTTGAGTCCACTTAATTCTCTTTTTTTTTTTTTTAAACATTTTCATATTTTATTGGTACATTTTAGGTATACAATATAATGACATTCATCATTGGAAATTTGCACCTTTACATAATCTCCCTTGGTTCTTATTTTTCCCCTTCCCCTGCCCTCCCTTCAACCCCTCCATCCTTCCCTATTTACAAAGATTTTGTTTCCATTTTTTCATTTTCTCACATTCCATTCCCTTCTTTCCTTTTTCCCCTACCCCTCCCAATTCCCCTTCCCCTTTGCCCCCTTTCTTCCTATTTCACACTATGCATTATACCTTTTAGTCCTTATTTACACTTTCAGTTTCTCACACTAGAGAAACTATTTGGTATTTACACATGTGTGACCTGTTTATTTCACTTAAGAGTATCGCCTCAATGTGCATCCATTTAGCTGTAGTCCACTTACTCTTGAGAGCTGTTACCTCAGACAGTGTCCCTTTCTTGGGTTTTGAAGGTTCATCTTTATTCACAAAAATGTGTCTCAGTCCAAGCAGCACTGACTTTAGACTGTCCTCATGCCACCATCACACATCATATGTAGCCTCTGAGTGCTAGCAAGGCTGCTTTGTATGCGTGGATGTCACAGAAGTTGCAGCACCCCGTCAGCCTTTTCTGCCCATCCTGTTCAATGTGTACAACTGTGTTTGTAATACTGTGCCTTGCTTGCTGTACCACAATGACAGGGGGAAGCAGAGAGAGACTATGATAATAAGAAAATCAGACTGGATAAAGAAGTCAAATCACAGCCCTCTTTGTCTTCATCCTCCCACAAAGAATCTTCTAGAACAAAGTGAGTATGGCCATTAGGCACAGCTTAGGGGGGTTCTGAGTCTTCTTGGGTCCTGACAGGACAGAGAAAGGTTCTTTTCTGCAGCAGAACTGATGATTGATGCGCCTGCTCTGACTCATTAGACCAGTGTGTTCAGTTTGTCTTGTGTCCCTGTCATCCTTGAGCACCCATAGGAACTGATAGTTGCTTTGGCAGCAAGTTTAGATTTTATCAGACAGCTTTTCATGAAGGAAAGTTTTCTAGACATTGAGAGTTTTTAAGAAAGGCACTCTTGTTGTCCCTTCTTTGCAGAATGGGAAACAGAGTCCCAGAGAGAAGAAACAGTGACCAGGGTCCGTGCTGTCCTCAGAGTGGGAGAAGCTTGGACAGCAAGCATGGTGTTACCAAAGGATGTCATAGGAAAGGATCTGTTGTCTACTTTTGATTTAGTCAGGAAATGTCTTCACATGTGGCTTGGCCTAAGCAAAGACATGGTTCTCCTGTGGCAGCTGCAGAGAGGGGTCAGTGTGGAGGTGCAGTCGGGTCACCTGCTTGACAGGCAAAGTCCAGGTCAGGACCAGTTGAGGTGGGAGAGAGCAGCAGACTCTGCAGGTGCAGTGAGAAACCCCAGCTGCATTATTATTATTAATGGATGGGGCTGGAGGTTTCACAGGTGTGCAAAAGTCCCTAAAATTTGGCCTTTCTGCAATACGGGGGCAAGCACTGTGACACTGCGCTCTTTCCTGAAGCCTGCATTTTGTCCTTTATAACTGAGAGGTTTGATTTCTGTTCTGCCTCAACTTTGTCTGATGTTTCACTCCAGGACTCCCAAGCCCTCCTCAGAGCCCTCAAAAAAGGAAATGCTTCCCCCTCCACCTGTGTCCTCCTCCTCCATGTCCTCGTCCTCCCAGAAGCCAGCCAAGTCTGCACATAAGAGGTCACGGCAGGAAGCAGACCTCTGTCAGGACCCTCCCCAAAGTGCCAGTGGTCCCAAGAGCAGCGATAAAGACCTCTCCGTTTTCAAGCACAGGAAAGTCCAGGGCAAGGGCTCTGGAAGCTCCTTGGAACACAGAGTAAGTGAGAAGCAGGAACCTGCGAGTGGGGGCCGTCCTGGTGCATCCGAGTGCCTGGCTTAGTGCCTGGCTGAGCAAGGTCCTGGTCACAGAGCTTCAGAGCCATTGGTCTGAGTTAACTGGCAATAATATGTTGGGTTTAAAGTTGTGATTCTTGGAGGGCAAATATAAGGTCATTTTACTGAGATAGTAGGGGTCAGTTTGTCTTAAAAATGATGATTCTGGGTGAAAAAATTAGAATAATAGATTGTTATACTAATTTTCAATGAGATGTTTTGCAGAAAGAAATTGTTACCCCAGAGAGTTCTTCTTTGCATATTTGATCTCAAATACTGTAATTATTTGCTATAATGGAAAAAATAACCACTTTCTCAAATCAAATATCCTCTCTTCCTGTTAATGCTCGCGAATCCGTGTCTGTGTGTGTGTGTCTAAGCAGAAATGTCATGAGTTGCTCGCTGTCTTGAGCATTCTCGTCTCAATGTTTTGAATCCCCAGAACAGCCAGAAACTGTGGGTTCCATTGTGTCTGTAGTGGGAAGGTCCGTGCCCAAGGTGAAGTGTGGTGTCTAGTTTACTCCTGTTCAGGCACTATTTGGGGCTACTTAAGAGAGATACTACTTTTAGGACAATGATCTTTAGGGTTAAAATGTAATCTGTGTATAATTTTTTTTAACCAGGGATCTGGAGATACTGCAAACCCTTTTCCAGTGCCTTCTTTGCCAAATGGTAACCCTAAACCAGGGAAGCCCCAAGTAAAGTTTGACAAGTAAGAGTCTGGATGCTTGCTGCTGCTGCTTTCTCCCCTGCCTGTCTCCTCCACCTCCCCCTCTCACTTCCTCTCTTCTTTCTCCCTCCTTTCCCCTACCCTCACCCTCTCGGTCGTCTTCAGCTGCCTTGCCCCTGTCTCCTCATTTCCGGTTCCTAGGGCACACCTTTCCATTTCTCTTTTTGCAGACAGCAAGCTGATTTTCACATGAAGGAGGCCAAAAAGTTGAAGTGCAAAGCAGAGTCAATGGTCAGTCTTGGCTTTTTATTCCTTTGGTAGAAAGTTTTCTGATTAAAAAAAAAATTATCGTCTATGATGTGCGGTGCTCTACATCATCAAATGTGTGGCTGCGGAGAATTGGGGTGGAGGGAGGAGGAGGAGGAGGCCTCTGTGAGTGGGACAGTCAGGCTCTGGGTGAGCAGCGGCTAAGGAGTTCTGGTGGAATCGTGTTCTTTGGTTCCACTGATTCAGTCTGATTGTGGACAGATTGATACAGAGACCCTAGTCAGTAGAAGTTGATCTGTCTGGTAGTGGTGTAGTAGATGAGTGCTTCTTATCTCACCAAATCAATTCTTTGGATGACAAAAACAAGTCCTGCTAATGAAAGTCAGTCAATTTGTGACCACGCTGAAAAGATTTATGAAGTGAGGAAGTCTGTTTGCATCCCAGAATTATCTAAAGCCCTGGGTGCCTGAATGAAAGTTAGCTGAGCCCATTAGATGACAGACAGTTCCAGATGCAGGTACTGATGGTACTGTTGGTAAACATACCTGGAGGTATGGATTCTGTTGACTTGTTGGCCTTTGGACTTTCTGGAAGGTGAAGGTTTGTTATTGCCTATAATTAAATATTCTTTTATATCACTGCTACGGTATGAGGCCATGTGTGCCTTTTGTCATATGTAAGCATCTGAAGCCCTGGGCTTTTATTTGTATAGTGTGCTCCCCAGACCTAAACCCCTGCAAACATTTACCCCTTTCTGGAAAGGTGTGTGTTGCCACAGGAGAGAGCAGGGCTGCCAGAGACCCAAACCAGCAGCTCCACAGTGGTCACAGGGACCGAGGCCTGGGGTCATCTATATCTGTTCCTGACCCTCCAAGAGGGATGTTCTAACACCCCAGAGCAACTCCCCATTCTTCAGGCAAAATATCCCTTGATTTTTTTCCCACACCAGATGTTCCTGGGGAGTTCAGGGTAGGTCCCTAGACCTGCCCCATGCCTAGGTCACCTGAGTCAGATCACAGCTGTGCTGAGCAGTGGTCCTCCTTCCCACTTTCTTAGATGGAGATGAACTGAGTGATTCTGGAGTTTGGGAAAAGAGTAAATGCTTAGCACTGTCAACCAGTTGTCTACAATTAACCTTGACATTGAACATTGTATGCCCTAGATTCCCTATTATTTGAATGATTAAGATGAGTACTCCAGGAAGTTGGTTTGGGTTTTACTCTATAGAGTGGCACATCTTTTCTCTCTACATGAGGTGACCGAGCATCCCAGTGTGCCAGAGCAGGTCTGCTTTTGTCTGTTGGAGTCCAGTGTAATAATACATCCCATTCTGCTCTGGAAGCCTGAAGTTTGGACAGTAATATGTAAGACCACCCTCATAATTGCATAATGCCTCAAAGATGTGTTTGACATTCCAAAAAGTTAAGTTGTGCATGACTGAGAATAGATGAGTGTATTTCATCTTTGTACTGTGCTCACTGTTGAGTGCAGGAATTTGGGCTCTACCATTTTAAACCAGTTTGGGAGATTTACAGGTCACCACAGGGATAGTACTTCCAGGCATTGCCAGCCTTCCTTGCAGAGTAGTTAAGGAAGTAGATGTTAACTAATTGCTCAATCACATTATAGTTCTTTGCTTCTGCCCCAAGTCCAATATTAATTTTGGAATATCCATCAAAGAAATGATTTTAACCCAGTGAATTTTGAGTATTAGCTTCCCATCAGCAAAGCAAACCAGTATAAGCAAACCCTATACTGCTAATGAACTGAGGCATTTAATTTTAATTTATTCTTTTTGACAGTAATACTCTGGGCCTACACTAGGAAAAATATTTTTTAAAAATCATGTTATGTCTAAAATGTAAAATCCTAGAGCAATAATGAGTATTCTGGAATATAACGTATGCATATGCATGTGCATGTTGCCAGCCTAATTTGTTCCCCTTCCAGGCCAATAGGAAGACAGCATGCACCTAGGTAATAGCTGCCAGGTGTGCGGTATGAATAAGTAGCAGCCTGTAGCCATCTCCTCGATGTTGCATCAGCATATGTCTGTCTGGGGTCCCCACCATTGCTCTTTTCATCCTCTTTTAAACGGATCCCTTTGAGAGCACTGGTACTATTTACCAACTTGCAGTATTAATGTGTGGTGTTCAGGCCAGATTTGGAGAAAGAATGAGTGCCCCTCACACACTGATTGGTTGGAGTGACTTAGTTGTATTATGCTACTTAGTGAAAAGAGGATTAATGATAAAATGTTTATTGAGGTTTAGGTGGCCACCAATATCTGATTGCACTTTTCTGCAGTCCCTTTAAGGTACACTGAAATTTTGTCCTGGTTGTCAAAGGTCATGGCCTTGTATTCTAAACCAAGGCGCCAAAGGAGATTAATCTGTTGGGCTCTACAGTGCTTAAAAAGATGACTGTCAGATATTTTATGTAAGATGCTCAGAAACCATAATGAACGTTTTCTGCTCACAAGATAAACCTCAGTTCCTACAGAGAGACTTGTGTCTGCATTGCCCTAGATGTGTAGTATAATCTAGTTCTTGAGGAAGTTATGAAACAAGTAATTGCGTGCTGCTAACAGGGAGTTTGTGCACATGTATTTATTTCCGGGAGGTGTGAGAGAGTAGCCTTAATTCAGGACTGCTGTCTTCTTCCTAATGAGTTTTTTTTTTTGGTACCAGAGATCGAACTCCAGGTCCTTATGCTTGCAAGGCAGGTGGCGGAACCGCTGAGCTAAATCCCTGGCCCCTTCCTAATGAGTTTTTGCTAGCTCTTCAGTAGGTAGTTGCTGACGGGCACTTTTACCTATCACTTTCAGTTCATTCATCCTTACACTTCTCTGTCTTTTTTTTTTTTTTTTTGGTACCGGGGGATCGAACTCGGGTCCTTGTACTTTTGTACCAGGCAGCGAAACCACTGAGCTAAATCCCCGGCCCCTCACACTTCTCTCTTAAGCACGACTGAGCTCAGACACTAAAGTCCCAGGAAGGATGTGGGTAAGAAACTATAAAGAACAGTCTGTCTTGGCCTAACAGTGACCGTGTTTTCCTGCAGACGGACAAGGTGGGGAAGGCCTTTAAGTACTTGGATGCCGTCCTGTCCCTTATTGAGTGTGGGATTGCGATGGAGTCGGAGGGCCCGGCAGCCAAGTCAGCATACTCTGTGTACTCGGAAGCTATGGATCTTGTTAAGTAAGTGCCAAGTTGCTGTGCTCTTCTCGTGCCTACTGTATTTTGCTTGCCTCTATTGCTTAATCCACTGGAACCTTAGTTTGGTACAGGGGAACCTTAAAAAGTACAGAGGTAGGTGCAACTGTGCAGTAGAGCATGTGCCTGGCATTCAGGAAGCTGGGGGCTCGACTCCCAGCACTGAAAAAAAAAATTTAAAAACTGTTGGCTCAAAAACAGTTTTTGTCCTAAACTAAAATTGTGCTCCAGCTGAAGTGCTAGCCCAGAGTAACAGGGTATCATCTTGCCAAGTACACTGAGCATCGTGGAACTCTAGTTCACCCTTTCGGCTGTTGTGCAGCTCCCCGATTGTCACAGGGGGCTCCTTGGGGATGCAGCTAGCTGTACCTGTGCCCATGGAGCCAGGATGCCTCAGGGTCTGCATTTCGCTGTCGCTCTCAAGTCTCCACACCTCAGGAACCACTGTGGGAGCTGCGTGAATTTGGGCCGCCCCGGTCCAGGTCTCTCCGTGCCTTGTTTAACCCATTGCTTTCTCATCTTGCTGCAGGTTCACAATGTCGCTAAAACCCTCCGATACCACAACACAAGAGAAAATATTTGCTGTTTTATGGTGTGTACCTTTTACTTAGTCTAACTTCACCTCAATTTGTTTTTGTTTCTTTTGATGTTTTAAGAAATTTTTGAAACTTGTTGTAACCTGAAATTTATGGTAAAAGCCAAGTCACTGCCTTGACAAATGTTGGATCCCACTGTTAATTGTGAAAATGGCATCTAGTGCTGGCTCACTGGTGACTTCTGAATGTTTCAGTCTTGCTGTTTAAATTGTGTTCCTGTGTGTTTGTGATTTGGGGCCAGTATTTACTTTTGGCACAGTCTGATCTGTGTAGAAAGTCTGGGGTGGCCTGGCACAGGCGGGTTGGCTGGCTGTGTCCCATGGCAAGCTTGTCCTGTTCGGGACAGGCCATGCCTCATGTGACTTCTGTGTATTCACAGCATGCGTTGCCAGTCCCTCTTGAACATGGCGATGTTTCGCTGTAAGAAAGACATAGCAATAAAGTATTCCCGCACTCTGAACGAACACTTCAGGAGCTCTTCCAAAGTAACCCAGGCACCTTCTCCATGCATTGCAAGGTAATCATGTCTAATTTAAATAATTTACAGAATGAAGTCATTTTTTATCTCTTGCTTTACAACTATTTGTGTATGTGGTAGGGGAGGACTTTGGCTTTTCAAAACTTAAATGCATTTGTGTGCTAATTTACTTCTTCAAAGTAAATCACTATCATTTTCTGCATTTTTGAAAAGGAGTTACAAGTCAAGGCTTAGGCTGAGTGACTAGCATAAAAGGTACAGTCATCCCCTCTTAGCCATTGTTGATGCGTTCCACACCCCTAGTGGACACCTGAACCTGCAGCTACTGTGGACCCCTCCATAGACTTCCTGTACAGACCTATAAAAGTTTAATTTCTTTGTTAGGCACAGTCTGAGGTTAACCACAAAAGACTGGCGATGTGGCTCGGTGCCAGAACACTTGCCTAGCATGCATGAAGGCCCTAGGGTCCATCCCTATCCCTGGGAGGAAAAACCCCAAACCAAACACACAATACCATAATAAAAGCTATGTAAAGGTTTCTTCTCTCATTCAAGACAAATACTAAAATTTTTCAGATAGAGGTTGACAGCAAGTAACTAAAACTGTGGAAAGTGAAAGCATGGCTGAGAGGGGGCTCCTGTAATCTCCAGGAGCATACAATCTGAAGTATAGACTCCAGGGTCTTGGGATCCCCTGAGAACAAAGAGCCCTGGAAGCAGAGCCAGCATCCCTTCTCCCTTCTTGTGCTACATCTGCTTGGCATTCAGTAAATGGGAACTTCCCAGAACTATGTGCCCTTCCCCATTCCCAGGACTCACACCGGGGCAGCACGAATGACACAGTCACACCCAGCAACAGTGTCTCCCTGCTTTGTGAACAAAACTGTTCACCTGTGGGGTAAGATGTGGAAAAACAGAATGCTTGTGCAGTGGTTTGTAGGATGGGAATAGAATGTTTTTCTCCACAGTCCTTCACTAACAATTTTTTAAATTTTTGGTCATATTCCTTGGGAATTTCCCAGTTCTGAGAGGAAATTCCCAACAATTTGAAAGAAGACTGCTCTGTATCCTCTCTCCAGCAAAGCAAGACCTGATGGGGAAGTAACATTCACCCTGAAAATGTCACCACTCCAGCTCCGAGCTACTCTAAGCTCTGAGACAGTCAGTCACATTATTGTATGCAATGCCTTCATCTGGTGCCCAGCAAGGCATGGTCTTTAGGCCACCCCTGCAGTTCCTAGATGTACCAGGAAACAACGTAGCAGAGAGGCCCTGCTCCTGAATCACTCTCCAGTCCTGGCAGGGTTGACTGACTGCCCCAGGACAGATGTTTCCTGCCAGGCTGCTGCTGCTGCCCCTTCCATCTTAGAACCACTTATTGTTTACATCTAAATGATTTCCCTCCACACTGAGATCCATAGTACCTTATGTGGGCAGGTACTCAGCCAGGGCAGAGGAAAGCTAATGTCCAGTTCCCGGCCTGTGCTACCACCTTTCCCCATCCCTTCCGGGTCTGCCCTGCTTTGGTTGATGAAACAAGTCACCAGGGACCTACAGGCTCTTAGCACCTACCAGTCCTGGGCTTAGGGCTAGCAGAGCACAGATTGTTAAGACCCGTGTCTGCCTTCTTGGTGCTGGGACCCAGGAAAAGGGAGATAAATGCACAAAAAGAGATTAAGTGGTGACAGAAAGGAAGCCGTGCTGTTCCACACTGTCCACACCAAGTGCCAGGTGCAGAGTGGGGCTCCGTGTCCTGTTGAGTGAGATGAAAGCAGTCTTCCCAGCATGCCTTAGAATTGGGCATGGGAAGAGCATGGGTTTCTGGAAAGGTGAGAAAGTGTCTCAAACATAGCTGAGCCCACCTGGTATCCCTGACTTGTAGGAGTGATGTAGCAGTGAGTGCCACTTGGATGAGGACACAGTGAGACTTTGTGACTTGGACTGCAGCTCCAGAGATAACAAGCTGATTCTTCTCTCCTTCTCACCCTGCCAGAAGCACAGGTGCACCATCCCCCCTCTCCCCAATGCCTTCTCCTGCCAGCTCTGTCGGGTCCCAGGCCAGTGCTGGCAATATGGGGAGCAGTGGGATGACGGCCACAGTCAGCACCCCTGTCTCCATTCAGAACATGACCTCCTCCTACATCACCATCACGTCCCATGTTCTTACCGCCTTTGATATTTGGGAGCAGGCAGAAGCCCTTGCAAGGAAGAACAAAGGTAAGGGCTCTGGCGTTGATCAGTGGGTTGTGGGCATAGGGTGGAAAGAGTGTTATTGGTTTGGATTTTATGTCCCATTCCTTAGAGAACAAGGACTGCGTAGCTGTTTGCTCTCTTCTCCATTCTGCTCAGAACCCAGTTGGAGTTCTTCCTTGAGCTCTGTGGCACGGGTCTGGATTCCTGTGGTTAGATCTCCACAAAACCAAATTAGAAGCAGCTTTAGCACCTTGCCCCTTCATAAGTCCTTTAGGTCTGAGTGGAACCACTAGCAAAAGGGCACAGCAAGAGAAGGTGGAGCCTCACTGGCTGTTCTTAGGCTCAGCACATCTGCGATAGGAAGTAGCATAATCCCAAGGCTGAGTTTGTTTGCTTGCAGCCTATGTTAAGAAAAATAGCTGCAGGGGCTGGGGATTTAGCTCAGTGGTTCTGCCACCTGCCTCCCAAGTGCAAGATCCCAAGTTCTGTCCCCGTTACAAAAAAAAAAAACTTGTCATGTTTGCCCTGGGGATTTAGCTCAGTGGTTCCGCCGCCTACCTCAAAAGCACAAGATTCCGAGTTCAATCCCCGGTGCCTCCCCAAAAAGCTGCAAATGGAAAAGATGGCTTGGTAAACATTCTTGCAGAGAAGAAGGCCCTTGGGGACATCCATGGTTTAAGAACAGCAGAGCAGGGCCGGGGATTTAGCTCAGTGGTTTCACCGCCTGCTGTGCAAGCGCAAGGATACAAGTTTGATCCCCGGTACCAAAAAAAAAAAACGTTGACCAGAACAGCAGATCATGCAGTCAGGGGAACTGTTTAAGTTGGTGCCAGTCACCACTAAGTAAATGCTTACATATGTGAGTGCCAGATTAAAGCCATTACATTTTTCTTTCTGGCTCTAGGAAGAATACAGCCAGCTGGCTATAGCCTCTAAACTTCCCCACAGCCTCTTAGAGCTTTATCTTTCTCAGCAAACTAATAATGCTTGTAACATGGTGGGTTTTGTTGTGTTTTGTTGTCCATTCATCCATGTCTATAAAATATCAGGGACTGTGCTAGCCGGATTTTATGGATTCTACTCTGAAGCAAACCTGGTCCCTGCCCTTCTAGCCTTCTAGCCTAGTGGAGGAATATGGAGAATTATCAAGCAATCACAGTAGATTGTGTTGCTGGTGTGTTTTGGTTTTTTTTCAGTACTGGGGAGGGAGGGAGGGAGAGATTTTGTTTGATGTTTGGCTGTGATAAATGAAAGGTGGAATATTGGGGACATAGCTTCTAGAAACTTGAGTTTTTCTGCTTTTAATTTTTGTGTTCATGTATATTTACTTGGTTGGTTGGTTTGTTTTGCAGAATTCTTTGCTCAGATCAGCACAAAAACCTGCACCTTGGCCCTCAACAGCAGTTTGGTGGACCTGGTGCACTATGCAAGACAGGGTTTTCAGCGGCTAAAACAAGCAGCCAGAACACCTTAACAGATGCCCAAGTTGACTCAATGCCTTGGGAACTATTTTTGCACATTGGAAGCCTTGGAACCAGTCTGGACTTTTGTCTCAAAAGGAGCTCTATGAGATGATCTGGAAGCTGGTCCACTTACACTCTCATGGGTTGTGTAACCATCAGTTGGACAGTGTGGCTATGCAGAAGCAGGGATGGGGTCAGCAGAGAGATGATCTTACTTTTCTCAGCGGGGGACAGAAGTGCAGTGTTGCCTTCCAGGCATGCGAATGGTCTGAGATCATTTCCCTGGATTTTTGTTTTGTTGTGTTCTGAACCAGTGGGATGCAACTCTGAAAACAAATCCATATCATCTCGGTAGTCACACTAGGCCACTCCCAGAAGGAAATTTTTTTAAACAGTGATTTTTGGTGAAGGGTTTTGTGGTTGATTTCTCTTAAGTTTTAGGGGAGGATTTGTTTAGTAGATTCTGTTGGCCATCTGAAAACATAAATTGTGAAGGACTCCACTGTACCCTTTTCTTTGAGTAGGCAGTGGCTCTGATGTTACCAAGTACTGTCCTAATTTATAAAATCAAAGGAAACCCGATTGGCTAATGGACTGCACCCTCACCCCAGCTTGGAGTTCTCCAACTGAGCTGGAAGCCAGCTCCAGATTCTGTTCATCAGGGGGACTTGGCATCACTGTCCCATCCCTGCCTCTGGGAAAAGGAGTTGGTGATGAGGCAGTCACCCTGGACTATCTTCTGAATTTCCTATCTTGGGGAAGAAGGGAATCAACCTTTATACCTGACCAGATGGCTAACGTGCTTTTTAATTTTCGTTTAAGCAGCACTGGAATCCAAGGTGCTGGTTGGTGGTCTGCAGCTATGTGGTAACTTGTGTGTGACCAACTCTGAGTTTTGTCAGTGAACAAAGAAAAATGAAATCTACTTCTTAGGCTATATTTTTCTGCTACAAATTATTTTATATTTATAGCAAAATTAAACTTTCTGAGCCTTTGCTTGACTAGAGGAAGTTAACTCCCTGAGAGGAGGCAGAGATTTGGGGGACTGATTAGACTTTAGAAATCGTCACCACATGCCTTCACTCCAGAGTGTTCTCAGTCACTCAGATCTGGTGAGGCTGAAGAGGAACTGCGGCCTTCCCCTGAGCTCTTCCCACACCGTCTGCACTCGACCAGTTCCTTCACAATGACTAGAAGGAAAGGACACATTCAGGATTCCCACAGTCCCGTCACACAGGTTCTCATCCATGGAGATTTTGAAGGTTCATATTGGAAATATCCTTCTGAGTGCAGTGTTGTTTCAAAAGCCAACTTTTTTTTTTTTTAAACCCCTTTTAGAAAGTAGGATTTGCACATGTATTACACTTGAGGAGTTATCTCTATAATTAACTGGTTAATTTACTCCTCCTTCAACCTGTTCTGTGTTCTGCATATTTCCTTCTGAGCATGTCTCATAGTTTGGTATTTATTACTTGTGAAGAATGAAGATGTCTCCAGTTCCTGTGGTGAATGTAGAAGTCTCTTGTGCAGTGCCTGTGTAAAGGGCCAGGTAGAGGATAGGGGTGATGCTTGTTTCTGTTCCACATATAGCTGTCCATGTGGCATTGTCTGTTAGCCTCACTTCCCACCTGTTCTCTCACCCTGGTTGAGTTAAAGCCATAGATGTCTGAGCAGAAGACCTTGATGTGCAATTCTGACAAAGCAGCTTCTTCGTGGTTGCTGTAATGCAAACTTATGGTCTTTCTAAACTCTTAGTTTAAAATACCTTTTGACATTAATTTCTCAGCAGGTTGTGTGTGTGGTGGTGTGTGCGCATTTTGTGTGGCCGGGACACGGCACTAGAATGAGGCCTATGCAGTGTAGTTGCCATTCTTTTCCTTGCTCTGTTGGCTGTCCCCTCCCAGCTGGGGGTATCCCTCACTGAGCAAGCTGCCTGTCACTTGTACAGGGTGATGCTCTCTGCCGAGCATGTGCCTTCCCAGTGAGCCACCCCGTTCCCTTGACCCAAGACATTTCTCAGCAATTCTCAAAGAACAGACAGCTTTTTCTGTGGCCTTATTCTTTGTGCGATTTTTTTCTGAACTCTATATTAAATTTTATTTGTCCCTTGAACAACAAATTTGGATAAATCAATTTGTACTGCTTCAGTCACTCCGTATTTCTGATTCTGATTACAATACTCAATGTACCTAAAATGGAGTAGCTGGGGATCCCTCATGTCCACTGGCGTTTTTTGTTGTTACAGTTGTGTATAGAAATCTATATAGAAGGATATTTAAACCATTTACACTTTTTCACTGCATGGTTATAATTCCCAGTGGCAGAATTTATACTGAGGTAGAATATTTGAGAGAATTGCATTATAAAATTAAATCCAAATATGTGATGTCATCATAACAGTAATAGTACTCACTTCACATTGAGGCAAAGAGAAACATCTGAAGAATAAGTATAGGGCCGGAGATTTAGCTCAGTGGTGCCGTGCCTGCCATGCAAGCACAAGGTCCTAAGTTCGATCCCTGGTACCAAAAAATTTTTTTTACAAGAGTAAGTCTTATGTTTTCCATGTCAGGGTGTGTGTGTGTGTGTGTGTACATGTACACACAGTAAAAAATGAACACTTTTACTTTTAAAAGTGTCAAATGATTCTACCCTTCTGGAGATAATTAAAATGTGAATCAGTGAACTTAAAAGCTCTGCTAAACAACGAAAAACACTACTCAAAATATACCAAATTATAACGTGGTTAAGAGTGTGAAAACATAGGCCACCTCGTAACAAGGTGAAGAATGGGAGGGGCCAGCAAGCAGTTATCAGGAGTTTACCTACAGTAGGATAATTTGACTGTCTGATGTTATGATTGGGTCTCAATAGTGAATGGGAAAAGCACCTTTTTTTTTTAAAAACCAAAGGACCTTTATTTTATAGATCTGTTTTGGCCAAAATGTGTAGCTATTTCCCCCAACAAACTGGACCACATTTACCGCTATTGTTCTGTGTCCTTTAATTCCAGATCTCAGGATGTTCAGAAGCTAACAAAAGCTGTTCCCTTTCTGGCTGAAACCTTGCCTTAACTGGTCCCTTACATATTAATGTTGGTAGGATCAGGAGCTTACTCTTATGTGTCCTGTGTAGTAACTTAAAAGCGAAAAGGAAACCACTGTGTCCTCCAAGCTGTTATCTTTGCTGTACAAGAGAGTAATAGCTGAGTCCATTGGAGTGTATGTTGTGCCTTTGTTGACCAAACTTAAGTTTGAAATAATGTTTATTTAGCCACAGCTTCAAGGGTTGTTACGAGTGTCTTACATCTTTTATCCTTCTGCTTTATAAAGTCTGAAGTATAATTGTGCATCTTAAGGTAATTGAGTTGGGCTATTTAAAAAATGTATTTCAAAAATTTCCGTGTCTCCTACCAGATTTCTTTTTCCTAATGATTTATAATCAGCAGTACAACAAAATGTTTGAAAAACTATCAGTTATACCTTTTACCACTAATAACCAGTATTTAAGTTTTGCAGGAATTCTCTAGTTGTCTTTGAATACCCAAGGGTAGTCTCTCGCTGAGTGGTGAGGTACATTGAAGCTGTGGGACAGTGCTGGACAGTACTTCCTCTTTTCTGTGTTTTTTTCTAGTGGGTCTGATCTTTTCTGGTTGGACCCATTTGGAAATAACGGATGTAAAGTATTTTCCTGTGCCTTTACTTTGTGTTTTTTTGTTGTGGGGAGGTAGAATGGCAGGGCAGCATGGTGTTGGGGATTTTTCTTTCAGCTCAGCAAGAGGTGGTTACACCATGTGATCCTCAGATATGCAGCTGTGCTGGTTTCTTGGTGACTTGAGAATTCATATCTATAAATTGTGAGCACTGGCCGTTTCTTTATTTCTTATTTATGATACATTGATGAGCACCATTCACCACTTTTCTTTAGGTGGTTGTAAATTTCTTGCTGTTCTGGGGGAATTGCACTATATTCTGCTCCCCTGTGCATTGGACACCAGGTACTGCATCCGGTAGAGCAGGGCCCACACCTCTCTACTCACAGGGTGCATCAGAGGACAAGATGGAAACCCTACAGCTCCTAGGGAGCCTGCACATCACTCACCTGGGCTGGGAGGACAAGGGAGGAAGGCCACTGGCAGATCGCAGGCTGGCCAGGCAGTGGCTGAGCTGATCCGAGGAAGACATGTTGCTTGGTGTAAAGTAGATGTTTAAGCAGTGCTCCACGCAGGCAGTATTCAGTTCGCCTTTGTTCAGGCCATGCCATGTGTTGCTGAGGAGACTGCACATCCTTCCCTCAGAAACCACGTGTACACTGTTGACCGTGGAGTGTGTGTGTGTGTGTGTGTGTGTGTGTGTGTGTGTGTGTATGCCTGTGGCCCAAATCTTTTCTCTCTGCTGAATGTGATCGTATTTTCGATGATACCTGCGCAGGGTTGCCTTTTTTATTTATTATCATTATATATTATATATTTTTTGCTTTCTTATACTTTAGAGGAAAGTCAAATCTTGGTATTACTGAAATTGTTTTAAAAAGGAGTAAATTGTCCAGTTGATAAATGAAAATCACTGGGATGTCTTTAAAATAATGAGCTTTCTTTAATGACTGTGGAACAGTGTGCTGGCTGTTGTCACAGTGATTTTGTACAGAGGCTGAGGAGGCAGTGGTGCTCTCAGTGGGAGGACGTGCAGCGTGAGCAAGGGGAGGCTGTATATTTACCTCCTTCAGCAGCACAACTGTGACTTGGGGCTTTTGAGAGTGCAGCTTAGCTGCCTTGTGTAGTCCTTTAAAAGAGACATATGTGGTCTGTGAGAGAATTATTTTTTAGAAGAAAAATTTGCAAAAGTTCTTTCCAAAGATAATGTGCCACAGATCTTTTTTTCTCTGTAATGAGGATTAAATGCTGTTTTTTAAAAAAATTGATTTGTTCATCTTCAAATTCTTTTTCACAAGAGAATCGAGCTGTTACAATAAAATTAATAAAAATTTACAGAAACCATTGGGGTCAAATCCATGCCTTTATTCATTTGCCTTGATAAATTCTTTGATTGCTGTGTGAAATTGCTGCCAATAGTCAATGAGTTTCATGTAGAATAATGTACTCTCATTCACAAGTGTATTTGTTGCTGAAATGGGGAAAGAAATGTCAGGAAGAGCTCACTTTTCTGCTTGGTTTCTCAAGGTCATAACTACACACAAGTTCCATCTAAGATCAGTGGTGCTTAGCCTCAAATGAACTGCAGTGTGGTCAGGACCAAGGTCACATGTTTTCAGTGTTTGCTGGGAAGAAGGGTTTGGGAGATGGCAGTGTTGCAGCAAATCTAAAAGCCAGCATTTCTTGCTTCGCCACCCCTAAAGAAATAATACCTCAGTAGCTTCATGAAATCAGAAAGGACTTAAGCCCAAAAATGTGACTTCCCAAATTTGAACCTTGGCTCCTGAGTCTCCCATTTGTAACCCACATTGATATGGTGGTCTACCCAGTAAGATCACAGGGGGCACAACAGATGATATGGGGTGCTCGGCACGGTGCCTGGCATAACATACTCAGAAACTGGTGGATGATTTTATTCTCTCCTTTACTGCACCAGTGTCCCAGCCTCTGCCTGAACACCGATAAAGAACTCCCTTCCCATCTGGTATTCATCCACTTTTCCTCTTGAATGAAAGAATAAACATGAATCTGCCCTTGGCAAGCCCAAGAGAGTCCACAAGTTGGCCCTAACTGGACAGGGTGGGCAGTGTGTGTGGAAGGAGTTTGTTCCCATTGAGAGAACGTGCAGGGAAGAGCACTCACTGGGATAGGCTGGGTCACAGGTCGGTCATCGGCTCTCTCTGGGTCTTGTCTGATAACTCAGGTCGGTAGTTGTCCAGGTTGTACCGGTTTATTTTACCAACCTCCTTGTTGGATGCTGAGATTGTTTTTTTTTTCCCAGATACTGGGGATCGAACTCAGGATGTTGCGCTTTGTCAAGACAGGCAGTGGTGCCACTGAGCTACATTCCTGGCCTGGCCCCCTCTGAGATTGTTTCTAATTTGGAGATATTATGAAAATAGGAAGAATGTTACCATAAGAATTCCTGGAAAAGTATTTGAGCAAATTTCAAACTTTCCTTGGAAATAATTTCTAGAAGCGGTTATAAGGTGAAAAGATAAAATTTCTACATACTTGTTTTTGGCCCACTTTTATTTTTTATTTTTTTGTACCAGGGATCAAACTCTGGACCCTGCACTTGTGAGGCAGGCAACGGAACCACTGAGCTAAATCCCCAGCCCTCACTTGTTTTTTGAGACAAGGTCTTGACATGTAATCCAGGTTGGCCTGGAACTTAACTGTGTAACCCAGGCTGGCCTCAGACTCAACTGTGATCCTCCTGCCTCAGCCTCCTAAATGCTGGGATTACAAGCATGCACCACCACACCCAGGTCCTCATACTTTATTTTGGAAAATTTCAAACATACAGAAAATCTGAACAAATAGTACAGTGATCACATACAAGTTTTGACTAAAAAGTCTGGTGTTTGAAATAATTTTATTACACTATAAACACACTGCCATGAATCCCCTTCAAAATAACCTAGCTTCTGTCATCCCATTGTTCTGGCCTCCTTGAGACAGTTCTGGAAGTCTTTTGGGTGTGTCTTTAGTTGCACTGTTGTGGCTGCCTTTGTCCTTTCGTGATCATTTTTACTTCAGGGAAAAAACCTCAAGTTGCAAGGTGCCAGGTAAGGTGTGTATATATTTCTCCCCTTAAAAATCTCAGCATGCATCATCTGTCTAGGTAAAGTGGTAACCACGATACCATTTTAGCATCTGAGAATATTCCTCAATGGCAAATACTTAGTAACATTCAAATTACTGTATTTTCCCGTCTCATAGCTTCTTTTTTGAACATGGATTCAACCAAGTTTCATGCATCACGTTGTGTCATTATGTCTATTAAGCAAGATCCAGACCTTCCCTTGCCCTCCTTTTAATAGAAGGCCCAATCCTGCACTTGTTTTCTCCAAGTGTCAGTCACCTCCTATAAACTGGAAGTTAGAGGCTTGGCTATATTTGATAAGGACCCTTCATGGGGACAGTGTGCTGCCTAGTGGATCCATGCAGATAGGGAACATGGTCTTTTACTATCAGCAGTGCTATCTTTGAGTCTGGTAAAGCTGTGATAACCAGGTCCCTTTTATAAATGCAGGCTTTTCTGCTCCTGCAACTTGTCGCTTTTTTTTTTTTGGTACTAGGGATCGAACTTGGGTCCTTGTCTTTCGAAGCAGGTGGCGGAACCACTGAGCTAAATCCCTGACTTGTCACTTATTTTTTTAGCTTGCACTTGAGGATCCTTGCCTGAATCACTTACTTCCTTGGGAGATGAGAGATGAGAAGATATTTTGCAGGCTTTTACTGTCATATTGCCAGAGAAAAGTTTTCATGCTTTGCAGAGAATCTATTTCCCTACTACTTCACCATTCCTGGTATTATGGTTGGAAAGTGAGAAAGGGAAAACTCATGAAATTTGATTTACGTTTCTTTTAATTCCATGGTACTGAGTATCTTTCCCTCACACGTCATTCCCAGTGCATGGGCTGTATGACCAGTAGTCCAGATGCAGTTCCAGAGAACCCATCTCTGGAGATGAGGGAAAGTTGTTTTTGCCTAAATCGTAGGGGATGAGTTCACCATGAGGGAGGGCTCTGTTAATGCAGGAGCAGAGAGAAGCTGAACAGTAAAAAGGAACAGGTGATCTATACAAGGTAGAAGCAGCTTTTTATTTTGGATTTATATACTCAAATGTGCATCTTTTATTAGATTGTTATTTGCACATTAACTTTTGCTTTTCAGTTTTTATCATGGTATTTGAGTTTGTCAAGTAAGCAGACTTTGTCTACTGGGTCCCTGGGGTTCCTGCTTTCAGTCTTGATGAGGTAAGGCGACTTTGCAGCCCAGTGTCAGGCAGACTCTGCCACTGAATACTGGCAGCAGCTCTGTGCAGTAAGTGGTGTCTCCTCTGTGTCCTTCTCAGTCTTATATTAGCAAGAACTTAGGCACTTTTAGAGCCTGCATCACTTGCATAGACCTTTATTCACTCCTTGTTAAGGTTGCTGGGAATGTGTATTGTCACCATCCAGGGGACTTTTTAAAAAAACATCTAGGGGGCTGGGGATGTAGCTTAGTGGTGCCGCGCTTGCCTGGCAAGTGCAAGGTCCTGAGTTCAATCCCCAGTACCGAAAAGAAATTTTAAAAAAATAAAAAATCATTTAGGAGGTCCTTAGAATCCTCAAATCCATTCCAAGAAGCTCTGAAGCTACACAGATCTTTACCAAAATAGAATCGGAGGTTCATCTGCTGTTACTGTGGTTGCGATTGGGTAATTGTACTGTCTGGTCTGTCTTGTCTTAGGAACAGGACTCTTTCAGCATTGTGGTTTCCCAATAGACCACACTCAGCTGCAAGTAAGACTTAAATGAGACGCCAAGGCTTAGATAATAGGAGCCTTTGCCCTTCTAACAGACTGCAGGGCGGGCCTTGAAATACTTCCCAAACAGACAGACTTACTTTAACTTTCAAAGACCATGCTCTGCATACGTGCTTTAAATCACCTTTTTCTGATATGGGCCCAATCCTAACATCTCCTTTACCTACTTCATATGTGCGGGGAAGAAACAATTTTAGGTTTACATACCTTCACCGCTAAATATGCCTGTAAATTACCCTCTGTCCAATAGTACGAGAAACGAAGACCAGGAGCATGTACTCATGCTAGTGAATGTGGAAAATCAAATATGCTCAACTGAATAGATTACAGAAAATGCCTTTAGCTGTCTTCCTACTTCTCCATATTTGAACTGTAAAGAATCTGCAGCTATGACTTGGGGGCCTTGGACTGCAACTAAGGTCTGCACAAGAATCTAAGGTTCCCAGAATAATGTTGTACAGAAGGAATCTGGTGCACGCATCTTTGCTTTCTTAGATTTTATAGGATAAATCCCTAAAGCAACATCTGCCTCAAAGTGTAAGCCAAATTTAAAATTTTTGATGTTAGCAAGCTACCTCCAACTGTGGATGAACTTACATTGTTGCTACCTGTGGCCACAATGTGAAAAGGAATCTTACACTGCTTCAATTTGCATTTTTCTGATGACAAATGAAGGTGACCATTTTGTTACAGATGTATTGGCATTTTGCGTGCTAATAAACCCAATGTCTTATGCAAGCCAGGCAAACACTATAACACTAAGCTACAGCTCAGCCCCTGGCCACTCATTTCTGACTCTGTGGAATGCCTGTTCCTGTACTTAGTTCATTTCCTATGACATTATCTTTCATAGCATTGTGAATACGAAGAAGCCTAGACCAAGGTGACTGGCTGCCATCCACTGTATATGGTTCTTCCTGTGTTAGCTCTGTTCCTTGCACCTCAAAGACATCACCTATAAGGTGCTTGCAAGAGTTTCCATCTCTACCTTTCTTCCCAATGTACTGTGGGAAGCAATAATTATGCCCTAAGACAGACATTCATACCTGTTACTGACCCCGGGTCCTGACAGGAAGCTCCATTAATCTTTAAAATGTACTACTTGTCCAGCCGGGCAAACGACATTCTGATAAAATGGGACCAGTTCAATATTGGCAACTTTGAAACCCACTGGGTATAAATCAATTTCACAATAGTTGTCTGTGCTCCACAGAGCTAAGTCTAAAATCCATTGCCAAATGTCATTCCCGAGCTTTACTTTAATCCTATTAACCACTTTTTGCTTATTTTGAATAAAAGTAAAAAGGAAGCCCACTTTCTTGTCCCTGTGGGATTTACTCATATCCACTGAACTTTGAGTGTTGCCTTTGTGTACACAGACATGCTTCAGAACGTGTGGGCATAAATGACAGATCAGGGTGCCCAGTGTCTAGATGGCAGTGTCTTCTCTAATCAGGTACCAAGTTAACTTCAGATTGGGTGTTTGCCCATGCATGTAGCTGCTGTCTTGACTTCCTGCCATTCCTCTCATAACATAGGTGTCACTATTCAAAAGCTAACTGGCTCTGGGTTATTTCCAGCTGGATGGCCTGGCCTAAGCTGATTTATCTGTTAGGACAGCCCTCCTCCTGTGCCTCTGTATTTGCTGTTAATTCCTTACAGCATAACCCTAACCTACAGAGTACAAGTGTGAATAGTAAAGGAGTAAGGATTATGTTCTCTCCAGTTTATATTTTTAGAGCCACACTTCCAATCATTTTCATGCTTTATTAAGAGGATGAAATTTCAGCCCAAGACAAGCCATTTATTCAGTTTTTGATATAACAATTAGGCACAGGATGTTATACCACAGAAACTACACAGCCTGATACATTTTATTAGTACATGTTTGTAGAATGTAAAGATCACATTCCTCATGGGGAGTGATACATGTACATAACACGTCCTAATTTTTTGTTGTTTGTTCCCCTTCACATCACCTCCCTCATGCTTCCCTCCATCTCCTGGTCCCCTTCCCATTTGCAGAAGATATCACTACTATTAGCTTTTATTTTGCTCTTTTTTTTATATATAAGGGAAACTATGTAATATTTAAACTTATGTGTCTGGCTCATTCTACTTAACATTATGTTCTCAAGATCCATTTCCCTACAAACACAACTCCTTTATGGCAGAGTTGTGCTCCACTGTGTATAAATGCCACTTTTTCTTCATTCATCTGTTGATGGACATACAGGCTGCTTCCAAGATTTAGCTATTGTGAATCTGTGCTGCTATAAACATGACTGTGTGTATCAGTGTAACATGATCTCTTTAACTCTTTTGGGAAGATACCTAGGAATGGAGTGGAAGGGAATGGAATTTCTTGTTTTAGTTTTTTGAGAAATCATACTGATTTCCACAAGGATTGTACTAGTTTACATTCCTACCGACAATGAAGGCTTCCTTTTCCTCTGCAGCCTCACCAGCATGTTATTATTTGATTTCTTGATGACAGCCATTCTTTCTTGAACAATGGCCAGAGATTTTTTTCATGTATTTACTGGCCATTCGTATTTCTTCTGAGAAGTGTTTATTCATTTCAGTTGCCTATTTTTTGACTGGGTCTTTTATTTAGGGAGGTCTAATTTTTTTATGTTCTTTATATATTCTAGATATGGGTTCTCTGAGAAATAGCTGGAAATTTTTTTTTCAAATTCTGTAGGTTGTCTCTTCACTGTTTTCTTTGCTGTACAGAAGCTTTTTAATTTGATATGATCCCATTTATTGACTTTTGGTATTATGTTTTGTATAATTGGGGTTCTGTTCAGAAAATCCTTGCCTAAGTCTATGTCTTCCAAGAGCTTTACCTATTTTATCTTTTCAGCAGATTGTTTCTGTCTTAATATTTAAATCTTTGAAGCTGAGCATGGTAGTGCACAGCTGTCATCCCAGCACTGGGGAGGCTGGGAGGCTGAGGCAAGTTTGAGGGCAACATGGGCCACATAGCGAGTCTGAGGCCAGCCTGAATTACAGAGCAAGACTCTGAGACACCAAAAATATATATATATATATGTTTAAAGCTTTCATCCATTTTTAATTTAGTACATGGTGAGAGAGATGGCCTAGATTTTTTGTTTGTTTTGGTTTTTTTAGATGGACTAGATTTAATCTTCTGTATATAGATAGCCTCTAACAAATGGTGCTGGGAAAACTGGCTATCTTTCCTCCAGCGTAAGTTTTTGGCTCCTTCATCAAAGATCAGGTAGCTGGATGTGCTTGGAGTTGTTTCTGCATCTTCTTCTGTCCCATTGATCCCTATGTCTTTTTTTCTAATACCATGCTGTTTTTATCCCTGCAGCTTTATAGTACAACTTAAAGATCAGAATTATGATTCTTCCTGCCTTGCTCTTGTTCCCCAGGATTGCTTTTGCTATTCTAGGTCTCATCTGATTCCATACAAACAGAAAATACTGTTTCTCTAGTTTGTGAAGAATGCTATTAGTATTTTGGTTATATTAGGCTGCCTATCCTGGAATAAAAGAAACCCTTTTCTGATACCCTCTTTGATCTCTTTTTATAGAGTAATGTAGCTTTCATTGTAGCCATCTTTTACTTCCTTGGTTAATCCCAAGGTATTTAATTTTTCTTGATGCTACTGTGAACAGAATTGTTTCCCTGCTTTCTTCTTGCTGAGTTTATTATTTGTGTGCAAGGACGCTAATGACTTGTGTTAACTTTGTTCCTAAGCTACTGAATTTGGTTATCCTAAGTGTCTTTTGGTGAAATTTGTGGGTCTTCTGTGTAGAGGATCATGTCATCTGTAAATAATGATAATGTGACATCTTCCTGTCCTACACACATCCCTTTTCTTTCTTTTGCCTGATTGTTCTGGCTAATGTTTCTAGAACACTATTGGTGAGAGCAGACATCTTTGTCATGTTCCTGATTTTAGAAGGAAAGCTTTCAATTTCTCCCCATTTAATATGTTGGCCATTGGTTTGTCATAAATGGTTTCTATCACATTTAGATAAGATCCTTGTGTACCTATTGTTTTCAGAGTTTTTATCATAAATGGATGGACTTTGTCAAAGGCATTTTCAGTGTCAATTAAAATGATAATGTGATTTTTGCCCTTGCTTATGTTTATGTGTTACACATTGATTTGTGTGTGTTGAACTGTCCCTGCATCTCTGGGATGAATCCTACTAAGTCGTCTAGGTCATGATGTATGATCTTTTTTTCTTTTGGGTACTGGGGATCAAACTCAAGACCTTGTGCTTTCGAGGCAGGTCCGGTGCCACTGAGCTAAATCCTCAGCCCATGTATGATCTTTTTGATGGTTTGCTGCATCTGTTTGACAGTATCTTGTTGAGGCTTTTTTATCAATGTTTGTATGGTTCCCTGTTTTCGTTGGGTCCTTTTCTGGTTTTGCAATCATGATGATGCTAGCTTTTAGGAATGACTCTAGAAGTACTCTTTCCCTTTCATTAAGTATTGGTGTTAGATCTTACCTGAAGTTCTTGTAGAATTCAGCATTGAATCCATCAGAACCTAGGATTTTCTTAGCTGGTAGTTTTTTGTTGTTTTGTTATTACCTCTTCATTTTCATTGCCTGATATTAGTTATTCAAGGATTTTATGTCTTCTTGGTTCAGCTTTGGTAGTTCATATATACTGTATATCCCTGCAATTCAGTAGCAACCAGAATTATGGAAAAAATTAAGTTTGTGAACCAAACTATCACTGTATCTAGGAATCTATCCATGTTTTCTGAATTCTCCATTTTACTAGAGTACATGTTCTCAGAGTAGTTACTAATAATCTGGATTTCAGCAGAATTCACTGTAATTTTGCCTGCTTCCTTTCTCACTGCATGGATATATATGGCGGGGGGGGGGTGGACAGGATAGTAGTTTGTCTATTTTATTCTTTCAAAGAACCAGTTCAATTCATTGATTCTTTGTATTGTCTTCTCTCAATTTTATTAATTTCTGTTCAGATCTTTATAATTTCTTTCTTTGTACTAGCTTTTGAATTTGGACTGTTGTTTTTCTAGGTCCTTGAAATGCATCGAGTTATTTATTTGTTCTCATTATGTTTTTCTGATGTGGGTATTCACAACTAGAAACTTCCCCCCTCTTAGGACTGTTTTCATTGTGTTCTGTAGGTTCTGGCATGCTGTACTTGCATTACCATTTGATTCTAGAAACTAATTTCTTCCATGACCCATTTATTATTCAAGAGGACACTTTAATTTCCATGTATTTGCATACTTTCTGTGGTTTCTTGTGCCACTGATCTCTAGTTTCATTCCACTATGATCTGGTAATATGCATGGGATAATTATACTGCTTTCGTATTTAAGCATGCTTTATGGGCTAGCATATGGTCTATTTTGGAGAAAGTCTCATGCTGCTAAGAATATGTATTCTGTTGTTGGGTAGAACACTGTAGATATCTACTGTCTATTTATTCAAAGGTTTGGTTCAACTCCTAATTCTTTGTTGACTTTTTTGTCTAGTTGATATATTTGTGACAGTGGGGCATTGAGGTCCCCCATTATAACTGTGTTGGTGTTTGTCTTCCAATCTTTGACTTTTAATCTGTGCATTTCTTTTTTGTTTTGATTAAATGTTTCTTGTAAACTGCATATTGTTGGATTTTGTTTCTTGATCCATTCTGCCAATCTACCTTTTGATTGGGGAATTGAAACCACTCACGTTGAGAGTTATTATTGAAAGGTACTAGCTTATTCCTGTCATTGCATTATTTTCCTGTTGCTGATTCCCAACTCCTTTCTGCTTAACTGTTCACCCAGCCTGGTGTATTCATTCTATTAGATTTTTTGGCATTGTTGTCTTCTCTGTCTTTTTCTAGGATATTTTATAGTGCTGGTTTGGTGGTCATGAATCTCTTAAGGTGTTTTTTGTCCTAGAAACACCTATTTCTCCATCAATTTTGAAAGATAGTTTTGCAGGATATGTAAGGCTAGGTTGGAAGTTATCTTGAAACACTCTAAGGTCTCTTGACTTTTAACGTTTGTATTGAGAAGTCTGCTGTAATTTTAAGGGTTTACCTTTATAAGTGATTCATTGCTTTTCTCTAACAGCTTTTAAGATTTTGTCTGTGTGATGGACTTCTGGGATTTTGACTGTGATGTGATATGGAAAGATTCTCTTTTGATCATGGCTATTTGAGGTTTTATATGCCTTTTCTGTATGTTTAACTGTTCACCAATATTTGGAAAGTTTTCTGTTATTTCTGTAGAGAGATTTTTTATGCCTTTGTGCTGTCTGATTTTTCACTAATTCTAATGAATCTTAGTCTTCTTTGTGTCATCTAGCAGCTGTTGAATCCATTTTTCATGGTCTCTTGTTTTTAAGGTATCTCTGAGTAATTAGTCTTTGAAAGCATCCTTATCTTCTAATTCTGATATTTTGTCCTCATATTGGTCACTTCTGGTGTGCAGACTTTCAATGTAATTTTTAATGTCCTAGATTTCTGTTTAGAATCTTTTCATGAACTTTTATTTTTTTGCTAAACTGGTCCTTCATGTTTTGTATCATTTTATTAGCTCAGCTTTTTGTTAAGTGTCTTATTCTAAGCTCTGTTTTATTGCCTCCATTATGTTATATTTTCTGTGAGCCCACCAAGCATGTCACTGACCTGCTTTTTAATGTCCTGTTATCCTTTCATATAACTCAGCTGTGTGGCTTTTGCTTTCCTCCAGTGATTCACTGATCGGCTTGGGGGGAGTTGGGAAGTATTCTGTTGCCTTGTCTTCTCATGTTTTTTGATTGTTTTGTGCTTAGGTATGCAATCACTTATAGTAGAAAGATGTTGTGTTAGTATGGAGATCTCTTTAGTCTGCTTTTCAGTGAGGCACTCAGGGCATGGCTAACTATAGTCCTTTGTTTCTGTCCAAGATCCAATCACCTCTGTTAATATAGGAGGAAGGGGGGATGGGGTAAATTGGCCCAGCATCCAATTCTCTGGGAACAGACTGCAGTAATATTAATGTCACTAAGGTTATTTGGGTATTGGCACACAGAGAAAATCAATTAACAGCAGTAACTAGGTGACCCTAGCAATAACAAGAAAATCAACAGTAATATCAAAGACAAAGTGGATACTGACATACCATAAGAACCAATAACGTACCACCCTTAACCTGAGAAAATAAGTCTACAATTATAGTATGGACCCTAAGACAAACCAGCGAGTATTTCCTAAATGTGCTAACTACACCTCCACTAATGAAATAATTCAATAGTAGTAACACAGTTAACTATCTAAAGATTAATAAAGCTTAATGGTTACACTATTGACAGTATGGGGGTTGGGAATGGGAGAAGGCAAAAGGAAAATTTTGAAAGGTTAATCAGTGGGGGATGAGGAGGATAATAAAGTGCGACAAAGTATCCTCTTATAGAGTAAAAAGATAATTATAAAATCAGATAAAGGTAACAAAAAACTAGTAAGAAAAAGATTTTAAAAAGAGCACAATTTTAAAAATTAAAAGGAAAATGGGGGTTGGGGGAGAATGACTAAAAACCAAGAAAAGTTTTCTGTATATTTTGCATGAGGACACAATTTTGGAGCCCAGCAGTCTTGGTCTTCTCCACCTAGGCTTATGGCCTGAGGGTTTGTGAGGTGTGCCTCTTATTGCAGAGGCCTGTGTACCCTAGGCTGTGGCAATATCCATGCCAAGGGTATCCTCCTCCCACTGGTGGATAGGGAAGGCAGGCAGATCTGTGTAGGTTCAGGTACTTAATGCCAGCAGGCAGTTTCAGATCCAGCTGTGTGAGTACAGCTCAAACCAGCTAGGGCTTCTCACCACAGTGGGGTAGGGCCAGGTCCTTGGTGGCCTGAGTTTAAACTTCTCAGGGACTCTGTAGCCTGCTCCCTGTCCACGCCTGTCTCCCACTCACCCAATTACTATGGGAGGGTAACACTGGGAGCCCTCAAGTGAAACTGTTCTGAGTCCTAGACCTAAATACTTTAATCAACCCCTGCCCCAAATGGCACCTGATCAAGCTCACTGGAGCACCCACACTTGACTCCTGCTCCAGCTGCTGCCTGCTGTGTAAGGAGTCCCCTCAAAGCAAAACTCTGCATTGTTTTCGCACCTCACAAAGGCTGTGGGCTCCACTACTGTTTCTCTCTGGATCTCCCAGCCCTGGCTGTTTACGGCTTCTGGGAATCAGATTCCCCTCCCTGTGAGAGCTGAGGAGGGAGTTCCAATTATTTCCTTCTTTTTTCTGCATTGTGGCCCATCTTTTCAACATCTTTGTAGCTTTTCATTTTTCCTGTCAGTTCCTTCCTGATTCCTGGTGATCTGCTTCTGTTTTTCTTTGCCAAGTTGTTATTTTTCCAGTGTCTGGATTGGAAAGGCTGAATTTTGCTACTGATCACCACTCACCATTTTCTTTTTCTGGAAATGTGGGTTTTACCAGCTGTTTTAATGTCAGCTGCAGTCAGTATTCTGTTAACATTTAACTATTCTGGATTACACTGCAAATTAGTAAAACAGGTTCATAAAGGTGGATTGTGAATAGACATTCAAGGATTGATAAATTGGAGCTTGAAAAGGGAATCCCTGAGACTCCACAGAGACTGGAAACTGGTCTAAGGACCAGCACGGTTGGCATTTTCCTACTCGATGTTGCTCTGTAGACTACTCTCCAGATTTTCTGTACTCAACAGCCTCAGTTAAGAAAGACCCTAAGTTTTAAAGGACAATCGGGAAATGGTAAGTAAAACAGGCAAAACTAGAAATTTCCCCGGCATTCTCTAAGGTTTCGAGCAGAGGAACGGAAGAATACCTTAGGTCTGAAGCTGGTGAGAATAAATATCTTGGTCCCTGCACCACAGTGTCCACGAGAAACTACCAACCTGAAACCAAAATGAAAAGCATGGCACTGCGTAAGCATCCTGAACTTTCTGCAATTTACTTGAATACATGAACAAAAAAGGAAAGAACTGAAATATATCCATGGTCTATAAAATGAAAATTTCAGTAAAGCAACTATTTCCTTGTTAAATACAGCATGTTAAAATCTAAAGAAATTACAGAATTTACTTAAAAAGACTAGTGTTATTAAAATAATTGCTGGGGCTTTCTACATTTGTCATGATGGTTCAAAACAAATTTACAATGATTCTTTTAAATTACCTTTGGAACTAAATGAGCAAACATACATCCTTACTTTATGATCATCTTTCTGGGAAGTTAAACAATACTCTTCATATAAATAACTCATCAACCTGCCTCCAAAACTGACTGAAAGTCCTTAGCAGTGTGGGTGCAGTGGTCTGCTGCTATAATCCTAGCTACCTATGAGGCTGAGGCTGGAGGATCCCTTAAGCAGAGGAGGTCAAGTTCAAGGCCAGCCCAGACAAAATACTGAGATCCTTTTAATAAAATTCCTCCCGAGCATGACACAAGCCGCCTATAAACCTAGCTACTCAGGTGCCTGAGGCAGAAGGACCACAAGTTCATGGCCAGCCCGGTCAATTTAGACCCTGTCTCAAACTAAAAAAAGGCTAGGGATGTAGCTCAGTGGTACAGCACCCCTAGATTCCATCCCCAGTACATCTCCCCAGGGGCAGAGCCAGTCCGTATTAAATAATTCCAATACTTACCTAAGTTATTCTGTTTCACTGCAATAACATTTTAAAGATTCTAATAGCATGCTTAAAATTTTAATCCCAGAACATTTCGATTTTCCTCCCACCTTCTATCCAGTGCTTATCCTTGTAGCTGAATAAACTCCTTCCCATCCCAATCTTTATAGTCTTTTATCTATTCCAAATAACAAGTGGACTGGACTGTATCAGTGATTGGAATCACTGTGCCACAATATCACGCCAGTGGATGACACGGTCTTTCTCCTTACCTCCATGTGACTAAAGCAGTAACTATGGGCAGGCCCATCATCAGGCACTCTACTATTCTCTGTGTGTGTGTGTGTGTGTATGTATACATATGTATCACATCTGTAGATGATTTCATAGACATATGCCAGGATAGTAAAATGCTGTTAGGTATTTGGAAATCTGTGACAAAAGCTTAGAGAAATTTCATGTATATACTTTCCACTTTCTAAAAAATAAATGGCATCACCTGTCATTTCTTTTTTTTTTTTTTGGCACCAGGGATCAAACTCTGGACCTTGTGCTTGGAAGGCAGGTGGCGGAACCACTGAGCTAAATCCCCAGCTCCTGTCACTTCTTTTAAAGCAGAAACTTATAGGGTTTTACATTAATCATTACATGTCTGGTTCTTCTAATTTCCTGAAGCCAATCTTTATTTATCAAATGCACATTCTGTAAGTAAGTGAAATCCTCCACAGGCTCCTTCCTTTGCTCAACTTCACTGCTTTTTTACATGCACAGCACTCTTTCCAAAAGTGCCCGGGGACAGCTGAGACCCATTCTCCTAAAATTTTACAATACTCCACAGACATATTTACAAAGTGCTACCCCAAAATACCAAGAAGCTGTAAGATACTGCATTGGAGTGCAATTCATTACATTCACTGCACTAGTAAAAAATATTTATTCTTCTGCCTCTGGTTAGGAAGGACGTGGTGGGTTTGAGTCAATAGAGCCATCTCTGGCCTTTTCCCTCCCTTGCTCACAGGCCACAGCCATTCTACAGGTCCAAACCAAAAGACCTCAGTGCATAAGTGGATGGAGTCTGAGCACAGATACTCAAGTTTTGATTGCAATGCACCTCCTGAGATTAAGTAAAAGCTACAACAAACCAGCCACCTCCTGAGGGGTATTAATAGTGGTAATGAAATAAACATTTTCAAACTGGACTCATGTTGTGCTTGATGTGCTAAATGCAAGCAAAACATGAAATGAATGTAAATTTTAACAAGCCCGTCTTCAACTCTAGGCTTCTCATTAGTGCCCCTTTCACAAGTGTAATGCGTAGAATTGTCCACGAGAGGGCAACCATTTCCCTTAGCAAAAAGATACTGCTTGAAAGTACTGTATACATAGATTTAACCACACTGACATCTCACACCAGTAGAATGGATATAATTTTTTAAAAAGACAATGCCAAATGTTGGAGGGAATGAAGAGAAACTGGAAAATATTTTTCTGGTGGAAATATAATACAGTATAACCACTTTGTATAATAATTTGGCAGTTTCCTTAAAAAGTTAAAGCCAAATTACCATAAAAGCCAGCAATTCCTCTTGCATGAACCAAGATAACTGAAAACATGTTCACATTAAGAATGTTTATGAGGGCCCAGGGATTTAGCTCAGTGGTTCCGCCACCTGCCTTGCAAGCACAAGGTCCTGAGTTTGATCCCTGGTACCAAAAAAAATTTTTTTAAAAAGAATGTTCATGAATACTATTAGTATCACACACAATAACTACAAAATGGCACCAATCCAAATGACCATAACTAGCAAAAAAAATAAACATATCAACACATAAGTAAATTATTAGTTAAGACAAAACTCTTTTCCTTTGGCTTCTGTTAGTGATGAAAGATAAACAACATACTTTTAAGTGCTTGCCAGGCTCTCAGAAAAGCCATCTCCGAGTGTCCATATTTGAGCTGGTACCCAAACCAGAGTGGGAAGCCAACAAGAAAGCCAAGGTTACTCTAAGGGCAAAGGCCTTGGCCAACACTACTACTAGAAAACAAAGCTCTGGACTCCTGCAAGAGAGTGAACTATCAGTCTTGTTCCCTGGCCTCAGAAGCAAATGCAAAATTCTTCTGACTGAGGACATTCCCAATTAGAACCTCTATATTAAGTATATGTCTATGCAACAAAAATACCAAACACAAGAATGACATGTACTTAGTTCAGCAGAGACAGACAGATTTAGACTCTCAAAGACTTTAGATACTGGAATTATTGACTATAGGATATAAATATAACTATGTGTGAAATATCCAAAGAAAAAGAAACCAAGAAAAATTCATCAAAAATGACCAAGCACATATAAGAGAATAAAATAGGACTTTTGGAAATTATGAACATGATAACTGAAATAGAAAATTCATTGTACCAAGCTAAAGGTAAAATTAGTAAACCATAAAACAGTTTAAAATATCAAGATAAAATAGAATATTCAGAATCCTTGGCTGAAATTTTCAGGAAAAGATATATCAGAAATAGAATCTCAATGTATACTAGTAGAACAAATACACAGAATGCGGTATTTAGGCATAAGTACTGAAACTACATGTTAGAACAGAGAGAAGAAAAAGAGATTCTACAGGAAGGAAAGAATTAGCAGGTGGCTTGATACGCTTCTGCTAGCTTGAACCACGAGTAGAACATACATGATTGTCCCATGGGGCAGCTTGTACCACTGTTGGTACAAGGGTATAGTCATGCATGGGACAATTACTGTTCAAGTTCCCTGGCAGCAAGACATATGAATTATGGCCCTGGTGTTGTTTTTTTCAGTACCAGGGCTCGAACTCAGGACCTTGCACTTGCGAGGAAGGTGCAGTGCCACTGAGCTAAATCCCCACCCCTTTATGGCCCTGTTGTGAACATAATAAAGAATAGAACAAAATTTCTTAAGACAGAAAAAGACATTTAGAAATACTAACTTTTGCATATATATATAATATATATACCAAAGTGAAAGGATAAGCCAGAAAGAAACAAGGTATGTGCACAAACAACAAAGGACAAGATGATTAGCATCCTGAATGCTGTCAACAAGCCCTAAGTAAATAAGGGAAAAATAAACAAATGCCAAGAAGTAACCCTCAGGGTGCTGGGGATGCAGTTCAGTGGTGGTGCACTTGCCTTGCATGCTCAAGGTTCTGAGATCAAGTCCCACCACTCCCCCCACCAAAATGTATTTCACAGGAGAAATAGGAATGACTAAACATGAAAATACGTTCAACAATCAGGAAAATGCAAAATAAAGTCATACTATCATTTAACACCTACTATATTGGCAAGAATTAGGCCTTACAATACCAACTGAATGAGAAGTCATATTGTGAATTGGCAATGCCATTATGGAAAACAACTCCACCTTATCTTATAAAACTCATAAAGCTGATCAAGCATATACCTTAAAAAAAAAAACTTTGCTTTCAGGTATACATTTTGAAGAAAACTCGTGGATACACATAAGAAATCATATATGAAATTCACTTCATCATTGTAAAGACAAAATGAAAAAACACCCAACAATAAAAACTGTAATAATGAGACAAGGCAATTATGTCTCTGAACTTGTAACTATAAAATGCAGAATTAAAGATCAAAAGCTACTGGTATTTAAATAATGACAGTTAATACTCCCCACTTCTATTACTGAAATTTAAGAAATTCTTGGGTTTGGGTGTATTAAGACTTAGATCTAGAATGTCCCCCAAGTCTCATGTGTTTAGAGGTGGGGCTGTGGGAAGATGACTGGATCCTGGGCACTAGGGGTATGGCTTGATATGTACTATATTCTAGTCCAGTGATAGTGAACCTTTTAGAGCTTTCAATAACAGCCCGCTGCCACATGCCATAGGTTCGCCACCACTGTATCTAGTCTCTAGCTCTTCCCCTCTCTGCTTCCTGGCTGTCATGGATTGAGTAGCATTCCTCCATCAGGACCTTCCACCATGCTGTTTCTACTTTGGAGACAACTGACAAATGGACTGAATCCCCTAACCTCCCCTCCTTTGAGTTGTGGGTATCAAGTATTTTGTCCCAGCAATGGGAAAGCTAATATAAGGTGTAGCTTAGTGGCAGAGTATGTACTCAGAATGGGTTCAATCCCCAGCACCAAAAAGAAAAAAGTGAAACTGTTCCACTCCCCCAGTAGATTTAGATACAAACTGGTAAGAACATTAGGTACAACTCCAAGAGATTCTGGACAACCTTGTGGGGCCCATAAGAAACTGTGCCTGGAATGGCACAAGTATTTACACTGTACCAAGGTCATCATCTTACCACATCAAGCTGAAAACGTCACCACTGTTTGGACAGCTGGACATGGTGTCGGGGGTGATTTTGCTGTTTCTACACTCTGCGGTAGCAGGTTGGTTCAGTAACGTGCAACCTTAAAAAAACAACAAAACCCAGAAGTTTTACATTCAGACAAGGTTTCTCCTGAAAAAGGCTTCTATACACTTCTTTCACTTATGTGCTCAGGATGATTTTTTTAAATCTTTCCCTGTAATTGTTAACTTTTTTTTTTTTGGTACCAGGGATCGAACTCTGGACCTTGTCCTTGCAAGGCAAGCAGCAGAACCACTGAGCTAAATCCCCGGCCTGTAATTGTTAACTTTTAAAAACATTTTGCCATGGAAGAAATTTCATCTACTGAAACAGCCACAAAATATTTTCAGCCTCGTCTGAAGAAAGCACACAGATCCATAATCAATTTGAGACTCTGGTCAAAATCAATGTGAGACCAGGATGAGGCTAATTCTCATGAGTAACTTTACAATGGTTATTCTCAAAGATAAATTTTAGCCAAGCTTTTAGTAACGGCAATGCTGCTTTAGGAGAAAAACCACAGCCTCACAAGATTACTACTTTGAAGGGCAACACTCATCTTCATCTGAATATGGAACATCATTTCTAGACAGTACAAATTCAAAATTAATGAAGTCACAATTGCTTAAAGAGTAATGCAACTACCTCCATCAGTTGCCTTTAAACTGTAATTTCTGTAAATGTAACAAAAAACTTTATTTTCAGCTAAACATAAATATCTTTGTTTCTTTTTTGGCTTTTTGAGACAGGGTCTTGCTTTTAGTGCAGGCTGGCCTTGAACTCACTATGTAGCCCAGGCCAGCCTTGAACTCACAGCGACCCCCCTGCCTATGCCTCCTGAGTGCTGGGATTACAGACGTGCGCCACCACACCTGGCATAAATATCCTTTATATAAGGAAAAAAAACGTTACAAGCAACATACTAAACCAAATTTGTATTTGAGGGATAGAACAATTACATAGTTTTGATAGACTTCTATAACAGCAATCAAGTAATAAGAAGCAAAGCTACAGAGACCTTACAGATAGTTCCTGTTAGATATGTATATATATACCTTGAGATATATCTATATCTATATCTATATATGGATCCCAATTATCTGAAATTTGTATTTCGGAGTATATATGACTATTTATTATTTTGATGTACTGGAGTATTATGACACTAGTTTATAAATAGTTTTAAAAAAATAGAGAGAAATTTTATCATCACTTCTGATTCCACATAAAGAGGAAAAGAACATATCCAAGGTTAGCCCAATAATAATTTTTTAAAATCTTGTTTGAGAAACCATAAAAACATTCTTAACAGATAAAATATGATTTAGATTCCAATGTATTTTCTCTTACAGGAAAAAAAAACAAAGAAAATTCTCCAGTTTACCATTTTAAAAAGTACTTTATACAATATCAACAATCTCTTATCTAGGCATTTGACAGCATACAAAGTTCATCTGGGAATTGAGCATAATAGTTCTTAGAGGCAGTACAAAGTTATTGCAAATGTTTTAAATATGACCAATTAGTAGGGTCCAGGGATTCAGCTCAGTGGTGTTGCCGCCTGCCTCGCAAGTGCAAGGTCCCAAGTTTGATCCCCAGTACCAAAAAAAAAAAAAAAAAAAGACCAATTTGTTATACAGGAATATAGTGAAATATTTTAAAGAAGCAGTGCAATACAGTAAAGTGGTAGCTTCAATGACTAAATGAGAGAATTACACAAAAGAATGTAGAAATACTTCTTGCAGAAAATAAGATACAAGGCCAGGTGCAGTGGCCCAGAGGCTGAGGCAAGAGGATTACCTGAACCTGGGAGTTCGAGGATTGCCTGGGCAACATGGCAAGACCCTGGCTCAAAAAAATTTTTTTTAAAGAGAGGATATAAATTTATACATTTCCACCATTTCTTTTCCATTTATCATTTCAGTATTTTGGTTCTATCTTACATCACGTTTTGGGTAGGGGCTGTTAACATTAGAGGTCAAAGTGACACTGCACTGTTGTGAATCACCTTTGACCAGCTCACAGCTTCATTCCCAGGACTATCGTCATCTTTCAACTGCATCTACTTTCAGCCTGATTCTCACTTCCTATCTGCAAAAATGTGTTTCTGTCCAACAGAGACTGCACACTAGCTCTGCTATTTATCTTTTCCTACTGCTGTCCATACATAATGTCAAGGACAGCCAAGTGTTCCCTTTATTTTGCTGAACATATGGATATCTCGTATTTTGTGGATGGCTAGGGTACCAGTGTAGTACGTTAGATGACTATATCATAAAAGTCAGAAAGAGAAATGTAACACACCCATTTACACACACAACAGGCAGATAGAAGTGAGGGGGAAAAACATTTTAAGTGATCACAGGAAACAATAAGATCCTCACCCCTGAAAATAAACATAACACATACTAGTAACGATAGACCTACTATAATACAAGGACTTCATCAGACATGGAAAGAGACAGCGAAAGCCAGGTTTTGCAACTTATTTTCCATATTTAACCAGCTATAGCTAATCCAGCCAATGCTTTTGGGAGTAACTTAAACATGATCAGTTACACTAGCGAACCCTGCTACATCATAACCAGCAATGACTTGGGAATTTGCCCACAGGTCAAGAGTAGAAAAAAACAGCATAATTAAGAACTTTGAAATTTGCTTCATGAAATGCATTTGCCAGCTTAAGCCCTCTTGAATTTTTTTCCTCTTTTTGGTTCTCTATGCCTGATAGCTGGCTTTTGGAATGTGGCATTGTGCCCTCCTGCACTGACAAGTTCAGTCCCCATTTAATCAGTCAGTGAACCTCAGGAATGGATGAATTGGGGCGTCTTTCTCTGGCTGGCTTCCTTGTGCATGAGATAACTGACCAGCAGTAAACTACAACAGATTCTATGGTACGAAGGAAGGAAAATTTTGGAAAGCCTGGAAGAGGGATGCCAAACTGAATAGCAAATATAAAATAAGAAACTTTAACGTTCTTAAAAAATATTTATAAAAGTACATAAAAATAATGAATAGGTCATTTTATAATGCTAGTTAAAACAATGAAGGGCTGTAATATCAGTTGGTTTATCAATACCATGGGCTTCAAATTACTTTGTAGAAGTATTTTCAATTAAACTGCAATAAATACTCTGGAGGGTATTAAACATAATGAGAAAAAAGAACAATTTCCATCTTCCTCTGTCTTTACCAACACGTTTCATTAGTTAATGATGGAGTTGAACTAATCTGTAAACTAGTCAATAAAGAGTTTTGATAAAAATGCATTCACTTTCTGATAACAAATAAATGTAGATCTGTACAGTTAGAAAAACCAGGATGGTGGAAAATAACAAAATAAGAAGGTAATAAATCCTGGATTCAAAAATCAAATAAGTCAAAGACAAAGGGTAAAGAAAGATAGGTTCAGATTTCCCTCGGTAGGGCAACATGTAATTGGCACCCTCTCAGTCTCTGAGCTGGGCACTGGGATGACAGCCGCTCTAAAGCCTTCTCTAGCATTTCCTCTGGTTCATTTTTTGCATGAGATAGGAAAAATAAAACAAAAACAAAACGGTAGATTTGTTCAGACATAATTAACACAGCCAAGTCTTTTGGTGTCCTAGCAATTCCAACTGAAATCAAGGCCTGTACCAGCTTCCAAGAATGCAGCCAACTGGCACTCAGACAAAACAGTACTTCTGTAGATACCCAAGAAAGTGAAATCAACACCTAGAAAAAAAGCAAGACATAACTTCAGCAGCACCAAGTAGAAATTATTTTAAAAAATATAATTGTGCTGTATACCTACAATGTACCAATAAAAGAATTTAATACAAAAAAAAAAAGAAATTATTTTCAAGAGGAGTAGGTCTCTTGTGTGTCAACACATAGGTTCTAATCTCTGCTCTGGAAGAATCCAGTACCCAAGCCAATAGGCAAAGGAAAAGTAAAACTCAACAAATTTCATTTGGATTAATACAAATAAACAGAGAATTCAAGGTTTTGGCACTACTTTAAACATTTTTTCCAGCGTAGGTATGGTTTCAAGTTAAACTGTCTTTCTACCCCACTCCATTATTTACTAAAGCAGAAAGTACCAAATTTAACAGTATGACTAAAAATTCTTCAGCTATCATTCAAAAAGTTGTACTTAGCCACAATACTACAGTTAACATTTAAATAAGTCTCTGGTTGTTGTTAAAATTCAAAGGGGGTCGTATCAAAATCCTGGCTGCCTTTCTTGCCCATCAGATGTGACAGAGTCCCTGGTGGCTGGCACTCCAGTCACATGCAGTCAACCACATTGTTGGACCCATGGCCTACGTCTCGAATCTGGCTCGTTAGACAGGCACACACGGCGACGCCTGCTCCAGCTCTGCAGTGAGACACAGAGCCCACAAGCTCCCACCTGGAAAGACAGAGGACAAAGCATTTGCTTAAAACCAAATATCATGTACTCAAAATTAATACCAGTCACAGATAAAGACCCCCTAGGATGGAACTGGTTTTGAAAGACTGCAAGCTTCCAAAGGGTGATAAAGCACAGTATTCCTAAATTTGTATTAATTACAACTCCAGGAAAGTATCCCTTGTTTTGCTTTTCGTAGTTTCACTTACCTGTAGTCAGCCTTAGCCCAAAAATATTAAATGGAAAATCCCAGAAATAAACAATTTTTAAGTTTTAAATTGCATTCTGTTCTGAGTAGGGTGATGAAATCTCTGTGCTGCCTGGGACACGAACCTGCCCTTTGTCTAGCATATACAGGCTGGCGACAATGCTACCTCATTAATTCCTTGGTGACCATCTCAGCTACCACACTGGCTGTGGTGCTACTGCATTGATGTGTTCAAGTAACCCTTACTTTACTTAATAATGGTCCCAAAGTGCAAAGATAGTGATGCTGGCAGTTTCATTATAGTATACAGTACTGTTATAATTGCTCTATTACTAGTTGGGTCATTTAATCTCTTTCTGTGCCTAATTTATGAGTTAAGCTTTATTGTGGTATCTATGAAGCCTGGTGCTATCTGTGCATTCAGGCATCCAGTGGGGGTGGTCTGGAACACACCCTGTCCCGTGAAGGGAGGGCTGCTCTTCTCTCTCACTCTCTAGTAATCTGCTACTGGAATGTACCAATGAAGCATAGAAATAAAGTGCCAATCACCTATTCAGCATGGGATCAAAGGCTTCTACTGTGTTTAAGTATGCGTTGCCATTGTGACCTCCAACTGCGAAGATTTTGCCCATCACGGTGGCGATCCCCACCCCGCCCCTGGGAGTGGTGAGTGCGGCCACATAATCCCACTTGTTGCTTCGAGGGTCATACCGCTCAACTGAACTCAGAGGGGAGTTGTCATCAAAACCACCTAGAGAAAGAAATTTTAAAATAGCGTAACACTGCATAAAAATGAACCACAAAATCTCCATTCAGTAGCTTCTAAACTCAATCTTTTAAAACCATTACAGAATGGTTTAGAGAAAATTAGAAGAAAACAAAAGGTTCATCACAAAACCATTCTACTGTTATCACCACCTATTATATCTTTTCTACAATTTAACTTAAGATAATTTAATTGGTATTTTACCTCAATGCTAGGATTAAAAATCTTACAGTGGGGGGCCAGGGATTTGGTTCAGTGGTTTCGCGGCCTGCTGTGCAAGCGCAAGGACCCGAATTCGATCCCCGGTACCAAAAAAAGAAAAATCTTTCAGTGGGAAAATGTGAAGTCTCTATATCTAAGCAGATACTTTAGAAAAAAGGAAAAAAAGCAGTCATTCATACAATTTGTCCTTAGCCTCCCAGGAACAAATAGGACTGTTTTTTTTCTCCATGTGTTACGTTTTTGTTTTTGTTTTTTTGGTACCGGAGATTGAACTCGGGTCCTTGTGCTTGTGCAACAGGCGGTGAAACCACTGAGCTAAATCCCTGGCCCTCCATGTGTTACATTTTTAAACAGTAAGGTTTAAGAAGGGAATATAAATTAAGTTTTCCAGTTCTTCCCCTAACACTGTTATTACTAGCATAACTAGAGATGGGAGGCTCTGATGGAAATTTTATGTAGTTTTGCCAAAATCTCATCTTTTCCCCATGTATTCTTTTGTGTAGCACATTCTAACAATGCATTTAATATATTCCTGAGGGCTAAATGTAGGCTCTCATTCTAGTAGTGCCCTCCCTTTTCAGGCTTCTTCCATGTCTAAATGAATAATGGCTGTCTCTGGTGACTCAGCCTACTCTCCTGAGAAAATGAAGTGCTGATATTATGATCAGTTTCTTAAACAGGGAGCAGTAAAACAAACAAATGTGAAACTTCTCTTATGGGTTTAATTTTATTTAATCAACTGAACTGAAATAAAGTTTATCAATTTTATATGCTTAATCTGACGAATTTTGACAAATGTATACTGTAGTATCACCTCAACTATGTTTTGTTTTTTGTTTTGGTTTGTGAGACAAGATCTTGCTATTTATAGTCTATGCCAGGCTTCAACTTGCTATGTTGCCCAGACTGGCCTTGAGCTCATGATCCTCCTACTTTCGCCTGCTGAGGGCTGGTATTACAGGCATGCGCCACCACGCCCAGCTCACCACACTATGACATGAAACATTTTTTAAATATAATAAAGAATGTAGTTATTGTTCATGTTAGTATAGAAGATTAAGTTTTCAGTAGCTTTTCTCCTCCTAGTGCTGGGGATTGAACCAGTTAAATTTTTTTTTTTGGTACTGGGGATCGAACTCAGGACCCTGTGCTTACAAGTCACCTGGCAGCAGAACCACTGAGCTAAATAAATCCCCGACCCCAAGCCAGTTAATTTTTTTTTTTTTTTTTTGGTGCTGGGGATAGAACTCGGGTCCTAGCGCTTGCGCAGCAGGCGGCAAAACCACTGAGCTAAATCCCCGGCCCATGCCAGTTAATTTTTATAGCCTTTCTCACTGATGTCATATCACTTTTCTAGATGACGTGTATAAATTTATAATAATAAAGAATTCCAGATCCAGGTGTGTTGGCGCACACCTGTAATACCAGCACTTGGGAAGCTGCGCCAGGTGGATTGCTGAGTTCGAAGCTAGCTTGGAGTACATAGTGAGTTCAAGGCCAGCTTGAACTGCATACCAAGACCCTGTTTAAAAAAAAAAAAAAATTCAAGGCAGGGCCAGAGAGGACATCTCCAACATGTACTAGACCACATACCCATGGGTTCAATCCCTAGCAAAAAACAAAACAAAACTGAATTTAAGACAGAGGAAGAAATAAAACAGAGTATCATCAGACTGTCAGACATGTGTATGCCCTTCATATTTTTCTTATTCAAATAAGTTGTGCTGGTTTTAAACAGGATTTGAATAGCCAAGAAGGTTTTTCAATGTTCAACCTGAGTTGTTATTTTTTATGTCTGTTACTAATCACAAAACTGTGACTCATTTGTTGGTTAACTACAAAGTGCTAAACACAGTTTAAAATGCTTAACATAGCAAAAAAAAAAAAAAAAAGATGCTTAACATATTTTGTCTTTAATTCTTAAAATAATTTCAAAAGGCTGGGGATGGTGACACACACCCATGTCCCAACACTTGGGAGGCTGAGGTAAGAAGACTACCGAGAGTTGAAGGCCAGCACAACTGCAGAGCTGAGTTCAAGGCCGGCCTGAACTACATAGTAAGACCTTGTCTCAAAAAAACAAAACAAAGCAAAAAAACCCTAAAAGACAGGCATTCTTATTCCCATCTCATAATTATTTGAAGCTTTGCTACTGGAATTATGGTGAGTGGACCCGAAAGAGCATGCTCTCCTCTGGGACCTGTTAAAAACAGAGTCTGGACCCCTCCTTGGCAGGATATTTCCAGGTCATTCACATGTATATTAGAATTGGAGAAAGCACTGCTTAAAGTTCCTTCCAACTCAGCATGTCACTAAGTCTAAAAGCAATATGAAAACTGGCATAGCCTTTATTCATATAAAAGAGCTACTAGCTCACGTAAAGTTTTTGAGGTGGTTAGGCCTAACTGTATCAACTTGATTGGGTTGGGAGCTGAGGCATTAGTACAGCACACTTCTAGATTTGTATGGCTGGGTCATGATATAGAACCTTGGGTTCTATATCTGGTCCTTGGCCCTTTCCTCTCTGGTGCCATTCCCTCCGTGACCTAAGCAGCTTTGTTCCACCAGGGCCTTCTACCAAGTTTCTGCATTAGAGCCTGCAGAACATGTACTGAATCCCCTGAAACTGAGCCGAACTAAACTGTTCCTCCTCTAAGTTGTGAGTGTTAGATACTGTACTCCAGCAAGGATAAAGCTAACAGTTTTCAACACAATTTTCTTTGGAATGAAGTGGGAAAAAATCAGTTTTAGACCTTTTGAGAGCTATTTCAGCAAAAACATTCAGTTTACCTTAACAAATACATGTTTCATTTAAATGCAATCTTGTGCATTAGACATATTTGCTATTCTTAGAAAAACACTGAGGCAGGATTTAAATATGGGACAAAGAGTTGACAAAAAAAAAGCATGAATGTTAACTTCAAGAATTCAAAAGTACCAACTGGGCACAATGGTGCACATCTGTAATCCCAGCAGCTCAGGAGGCTGACACAGGAGGATCACAAGTTTGAAGCCAGACTGGGAACCTTAGTGAGAGCCTGCCTTAATATTTTTAAAAAGGGCTACAACTGTAGGTCAATGCTTCCTGGGTTCTGAGTACTGAGAATGGAAAAAGAGAAAAAAAAATATTTCAAAAGCATTATCTCAGGACTGATTGCACTAAAGGTTAAATGTAATACACTAATACAGTTTTTGGTGTTGTGCTGTTCTATACTTGTCAGTGTAGATCCTGATATATTAAACTAAACACTGTCCACTCACCAACAACATATAAGCAGCCATGAAGCTCACTGACTCCATTGCCAGCTCGTCGTTGACCCATTTCTTTAACTTCTATCCACTTATCCAGATGTGGATCATATCTCTCCACACTAGACAAAGAAGCCACTCCATCATTGCCACCTACTGCATAAACATGGCTCTGAATGAAGAAAAGCAAAGCACACAGCATTAGAATCTGAACTGCTCCATACATGGTGCTAACGATACACCTGGTCAGTGGAGCAGCAGCAGCTAGATGCGCAAGCAGTGAGATGAGCAACACTTGACAGCAGACGTGGGCAGGCTGGCTAGTCACTCACCACGAGAGCCACAGAGCCAACGCCTCCACGGGGAGTGTTCATCGGGGCCACCACACTCCACTGGTCAGATTCGATGTCATATCTCTCGACGTCATTGAAGCAAGTGTTGTCATCCAACCCTCCAATGGCATAGATTGGGCCCCCCAAGGAGGCCAAGGCAATTCCTCGCCTGCAAAAGCAATAAAACACAGTTTACCATTGGGGTCTGCTCCCAGGAGGCAAGTAGCAAAGAAAATTATGCAAATGCAAGTCATTCATCACATTAACCTTCAGAGTGTAGTCTGTTTGCATTATTCTTAGATTCACTAAAGTGTCTGAACATAGATTCCAGGGTTGCCAAACTGTGCGACTCGAAGTAAACCAAATTCCTTAAAGTTGTACAGTGCACAGCCTACACTGGCTACTTTAAAATGAGATCAAATAATGAAGTAAAACCCAACAAAATAGTATGAAGAAGTCCAAAAGAATGAGTAAGTTGGAAATTTCGAGGTTAATGGGTTGACAGGAAATGGATTTGCTGTGAGGTTAAAAGCCAATCTTATTTCTGAATCCATGTACCTGGGGAATCTCTTTTTGTTACAGATTTCAATACACCACCATACAAGCACATTCATTCACTTTTATACTACAAGCTTCCCATCACCCTTTATTTTTTAAGCACATTAATTTTCTTTGAAAAGAGATTTAGCCTTTATCTAAACCTCATTTATTATAATCACTATCAGAAAAAAATTTCTCAGTTCCTTATAGAACACACTGTAGCAATACAAAATTGAACTAGTCGGTATTTCTTTTTTATTGGTACTGGGAATTGAACTAGTTACATCCCCGGCCCTGAACTATTCCAAAACTATTCTCTAATAGAGAATAATAATGGACACCAAGTAGTGTACTTTAACCTCAACTCCTCTGCTGCTTTTTCTGAGATACAGCTGCTGTTAATGGGTTAATAAAGGTAATGTACTTAGAACGATGTCTGGCCCATATTTAGTGCTATGTATTATTATAAGTTCAGTATTTCTTATCCAAAATGTTTGAGAGTAGAAGCACAGTGAGGGGCCGGGGATTTAGCTCAGTGGTTCCACCGCCTGCCTCACAAGCACAAGGACCCAAGTTTGATCCCTGGTACCAAAAATAAATAAATAAATAAATAAAATAAATAGAACCACAGTGGTGCATGCCTGTAACCCCAGCACTTTGAGACAGGAGGACCACAAGTTCCAGCCCAGCCTGGGAACTTAGTGAGACTGTCTCAAAATAAAAGGGCTGGGATGTAGCTCAGTGCTGAGGGCCCAGGTTCAATCTCCAATACTGCCAAAAGAAAAAAAAAAAGGCAGCATATTAGATTTTGGATGTTTTTGGGTTTTGGAACATCTACGTAGACTTTATCAGTTGAGCATCCCCAATTCAAAATTCAAAAATCCTCTAATTCTGAAATTTCTGAATTGCTAAAGATGTTTCAGGTTTTAGAACATATTCAATTTCAGATTTTCAGAATCTGTCCTGGAGAAAGTGGCAATTCCAGAGACTCCCACTCTGTTCACCAGAGTATCCTAAGAAGGGATTAGTCAGGAAGATGTCTCCACTCATTTTCAGTCTCCTTAGCCTCTTTCCTCTGGAGTGGAAAGCTATAACCTAGAAAATACCATGGTAGGACCAAGGATTTAGCTCAGAGGCACAGCGCCCTGCCGCACAAGTGCAAGATCCTGAGTTCGATCCTTGGTACTGAAAAACAAAAGAAAAGAAAAGACTGTGGTTATAAAACTCCTGGCTCTGTATGAACATGTGTGTTCTGCTCTACAGCAGAATGGTGTTAAATGGGAGAGCAATACAGTAAGGGTGCCTACCAATTCTCCCTCTGCCCCAGACCACAGAAGCTGTTGCCATCACTGGCTACTTTATACACTTCAAAACTCCTCAGGTTCAGTGGCAGTGTTGCCTAGCATGCATGAGGCTTTGGGCTCAATTCCCAGTACTGGAAAAAAAAAAAAACCCAACGAAAAACAAGAAAATTCTCTTGGTTTTCATGAGGTCACACGTTTGGTTTCCCGCCCACATTTATAGCAGGTGTGTTCCATTTCTTTCTCAGTGGCTTCCATCCTCCAGCACTAACTTACAAAGCTCCCTAAGGCTCTGGGCTAAGGCCTCTCGGCTCTATATGCTCTTCTCCCTAAGCAAGCTCCTTCTTTCTGTAATTTGTAACAATTCCAATACACATTTTCAGACATATACACACATTCTACCTCAAATCTGTCTTGCTGTAATCTGAAATGAAACCCACTGCCACTGGCTGAATTTTCAAACGTCCCCTGCATGACCCAACTGCTGGTGTTACCTACCCCACAACTATGCTACACTATATAGCAGAAGGAAGATTACCAGGTGGGCCTAATCTAACCCTCTACGAGTGCTTTCATCAGCCTGTAGTTAGGAACACAAAAAACAAGGTGCCTTCAGCATGCTGATGCTTGTTTGAAGACAAAGGGGAAATGGGCAAAGGACCTGACAGTGCCCTCCTTCCAGCCAACAGGCTATAAAAATGGGAGACTCAGCCCTGCACCACAAGGATCTCAATTCCATCAATGAAGTGAATAACTTGTAACTCAGTAGTTCCGCCACCCGCATCACAAGCACAAGGTCCTGAGTTCGGTCCCCGGTACCAAAAAAAAAAAAAAACAAAACTGGTCATCTGGTTGCTTAAACCGGAAAGTAAAGAGCCATCCTTGCCGCTATATTATTCCTCCCAAATCGGTTGTACACCTCTGAACGATCTCTCAAATATATCCTTCTTCCTCTGTGTCAATTTCTGCCACTACAGACCAAACTTCCATTACTTTTTTTCTGGTACCAGGGATTGAACTCAGGACCTTGCACTGCGAAGCAGGCGTGGTGCCGCTGAGCTAAATCCCCAGCCCCATCTTCTTGACTAAACAATGATTTTTTGGTCTGTCACACTGTCTTCACTTTTGTCATCCTCAAATATCTCTTCCATTTTGTATGCAGAGGGTCTCCAAACACAGAAATCTGATCCTATTTCCTTTCTAATTAAAATACAAACATATATATATATATATATATATATATATATATATATATATATATATATATATAAAAATATGCATACCCTCTGCAAAAACCCACCAGAAAAAAGGGTGGCTGTTTTGAAGGCTGTCACCCTTGGGCTACTCTTTGCACTTCATTTCCTGACACTCCCCCCTGGGGAGTGGACTGGCTTTTCCACGTTCTCTACTCTCTTTCTCCTCCAGGTTTTTGAAGGCCAAATTACTGGAGCTGTATTATATTTATACAACTGTACAGCTATTGTAAATGCCTGGGATTTTAAAAGATTAAAGAAATTCAATTGCGGGACCCCGTACCAAGGTCGCGTCGCGTGGAACACACCAAATCAGCCTGCTGCAGACAGGCAGGTCTGCGGATGCTGAACCAAGGTCTCGAGCTGCGCGGAACACGCCGAATTGGCAGCAATCCACTGGACAACCTCCCCTGCCCCCCCCCACCCCCGCTCCTCTGGCTTCTTCTTTGTAGAGCCACCTGGTTCCACGCTACAAACACCCAGAGGACACCGGACCACCAGACCACTGTACTGGGTAAGTTGGAGTCATCTTCACCTCCCCTCAGGACTGGGACTATCTTCAGGGGAGGGGCAACTGGAACCTGCAATACAACTCTGCACAGTTCAATCCTATGGGAGGACAAGGAGCTCAACTTGGGATTTGCAGCCAGAAATCTGCCTGAATCTCAAGGGTCTGAGACTAGCTTGCTGAGACTCATTGACTTATATCTGCAACCCACGTTGTCTATTGTGACAGCAGAGACATACCCTGAAAGAGGCCCTTCATTTTCACTGTTATTTTTTATTCCCAAAATTAGTATTATTAGTTTTTTTTTCTCTTTTCTTTTCTTTTGCTCCTCTTATCTTTAATTTTTTTTCCTACTCTTTGCATATTTGTTTTTCTTTTTTTTCTTTTCTTCTTTCTCTTTCCTTTCTCTCTCTCTCTCTTACATTCACTCTCTTGCTCTCCCACATTGTTCATCTTCCCTTTTTGGTCCTCATTCGGAGTTCTTCTTTATTTTCCTATTATTCTCTTTTTCCTTCTCACCTGTGTCCTCTGGCCACACTACTAACCTTCCCCTATCCTTCTTCCCATCTGTCTCTCCCTCCCCAACCCCTTCTAACTCCCCATCCCAAAGGGTAAAGTGTTATATTGAAGAGTTTATTTACTATATGTTGGGTTGGTCCTCGATCTTGATTTAATTCACACAGCTAAAGGTGATAGATTAATAACTACCACAAAATGTCATTTTCGAAGATGTACTTGATGCAATGGTGTTGCTGATTGTATCACTTGGGCTAAGGTGTTGTTATTGATCTAGTCAATGAACCTTCCTAGTATGAGGAAAATGAGATAGCCTTAGAGTCATTAGCGACTCAAAGCTTAAAGACCAGCTATATCTGGAAGACACCTCTGAGAAGCAATCATTCCATAAGGGGTCTAATTACAAGCAACAAAGATACCTACAATAAGCAATTTCAAACTATCAACCCAGGAGTTAAACCAAGGACGGTACCAAAAACAAAAATGAGAAGACATTTAAGCAAGGCACAAACTCAAACTTCCACTCCACCAAGGGTAAATCCTGGGGGAAATGAGATGGAAAAGTCCCATAACCAAGCACGTGGATACCCTGAACTGATAGCACAGGAAGTAACAAAACAGATGAATGAGGCTCTAGAAAAATTCAAAGCAGAAATAATCTCCCAGATATCTACAGAGATGGTGAGCAGAGTGAAAGACATGATTAGAGGATCTAGAACAGAAACAGATAAAAAAATAGATGAGCTCAGAAACATGCTGGAAGCCACGAATACCCAGCATAAGAAAGAAATGGAAACCATGATCTTCCAACATAAGGAAGAAATGGAATCCATGAAACAGATTCAAACAGATCAAAAACTCCACTAAGTATCCACAGCAGATTAAGGGAATCTGAAGATAGAATATCAGATATAGAGGACAGGATCATGGTTAGAGACCATAAAAATAGAGATTTCTTAAAAATAGTAAGGGACCACAAGAAATCAATCCAACAAAACTGCAAGATGATGCAAACAAGAATAACATAAGACTGATAGGAGTCCCATGAAAAAACAGGAGAAAGTACAATTGACATAAAAAAACTGTTCACAGAAGTAATAGTGGAAAACTTCCCAGATAGAGGTAGAGAACTGAACATACAGATAAGTGAGGCATATAGAACTCCACCTAGCCATGATCAAAAAAAATCTACATCTAGACATATCATAGTCAAGATCCCAGAAACCCAACAGAAAAACAAAATCCTACAAACAGTTAGAGAAAAGAAACAAATCACCTACAAAGGAAAGCCCATCAGAATCACAGGAGACTTCTCAACACAAACCCTCAAATCAAGGAGAGCCTGGAGTGAAGTATTTCAAGCCCTAAAAGAAAATAACTTCCAACCTAGACTGTTGTATCCTGGAAAATTATCTTTCAAAATTGATGGGGAAATTAAATACTTCCACGACAAAGAACACCTGAGAAATTTCATGAACATGAAACCAGCACTACAAGCAATTCTAAACAATATCCTAGAAAAAAGCAATGAAGGTCACAAGTCCATGAGGCCCAACAGAGGGAAGCCGCCAGGCAAGGTAAGACACTAAAGGGAAAGGGGGAAAAATAAGAAATAAAAGAGCCAACAAAAGTAAAACATCATGACAAGGATAAATCAGTATCTATCATTATAACCCTCAATGTTAATGGCCTCAATTCACCAATCAAAAGAAACAGACTGGCAGAATGGATTAAAAAGGAAAATGCAGCAATATGCTGTATACAAGAAACACACCTAGATCCCAAGCTCCTAGGGCAGAGAAGCTGAGCTGGTCCCAACACCCAGAAGGAAGCTCCCCCGCCTCCATCCCAGGCTCCTAGGGCAGAGAAGCTGAGCCAGTCCCAGAACCCAGAAGGAAGCTCCCCCGCCTCCATCCCAGGCTCCTAGGGCAGAGAAGCTGAGCCAGTCCCAGAACCCAGAAGGAAGCTCCCCCGCCACCATCCCAAGCTCCTAGGGCAGAGAAGCCGAGCCAGTCCCAGCACCCAAAAGGAAGCTCCCCCACCACCATCCCAAACTCCTGGGCAGAGAAGCTGAGGTGGTCCCAGCACCCAGAAGGAAGCTCCCCTGCCTCCATCCCAGGCTCCTAGGGCAGAGAAGCTGAGCCGGTCCCAGCACCCAGAAGGAAGCTCCCCAGCTGCCATCCCAAGCTCCTAGGGCAGATAAGGTGAGCTGTGCAGGCACCAGAAGCACGCCCCCGCCCCCGGGGAAATAAGACACTTAACCCTCAAAAACAGACTTCTGGATCACCGACAGCAACCCCAAAGGAAAATGAGATGGAACAATCTGATACTCAACTACCTGGACTCTCTGAACTGGCAACAAAAGAGGATCTGGGAAAAACGAAATCAGAAATAATTACTCAGATAACAGCAAAGATTTTGCTCATGGTGCAAGACATGATTAATAAATCTAGAGAAGACACAGATAAAAAAATAGAGGATCTGAGGAACATGATGGAATCACAACATAGGAAACAAATGGAATCCATAAAACAGATATAAACAGATTTCCAGGAGATCAAAAACTCCATTAAAAGTCTGTGCAGCAGAATGAACCAATGTGAGGATAGAATTTCAGATATAGAAGAAAAGATGGCAATTAGTGAGGAGGAAAAGAAAAATTGCTTTAAAATTGTAAAGGAACACAAGAAATCAATCCAGCAGCTGCTAGACGACGCAAAGAAGAATAACATAAGACTGATTGGAGTCAATGTAGAAATGGGACAGAGTGCTGATGACATAAAAAAACTGTTCACAGAAGTGATGGCAGAAAACTTCCCAAGGAGGGGAAAAGAACTTGACATACAGATCAGTGAGGCATACAGGACTCCAACTACCCTTGATCAAAAAAAATCTACACATAGGCATATAATAGTTAGGATTCCAGAAATCCAACAGAAGAACAAAATTCTACAAGCAGTGAGAGAAAAGAAACAAATCACATACAAAGGAAAGCCCATCAGAATCACAGCAGACTTCTCAATGCAAACCCTCAAGGCAAGAAGAGCTTGGAGTGAGGTATTTCAAGCCCTAAAGGAAAACAGCCTCCAACCCAGATTGATGTACCCTGCAAAACTATCTTTCAAAATTGATGGAGAAATAAGATACTTTCATGATAAAGAGCACCTCAGGAACTTCATGAATATCAAACGGGCACTCCAAAAAATTTTAGACTATACCCTAGGAAAAGACAATGAGGATCACAACCCCAGGAAACCCAGCAGAATGAATCCATTGGGTGTGACAAATTAAATGCAATGGGGGAGAATCCAACAGAAAGAAAAAGTCATCACAAGGCTTTTAAAACTTTTAACTTCATCTCCCTAATGAGTGTATAATTCAATTTTGTTATTGTACTGATTAGTATTTTTCTGATTTTAGAGTTGCACACCTTTCCTTGTACTGTACTGGCTATTTATCATTTTCTTATGTCTACTTTTTAATTGGGTTGTCTATTAATGAGCTCTAAGAATTCTTTATATATTCTGGTCATAGGTTATATGCATTGTAAATATGGTCTGTTTAAGGACTACTTTTCATTTTAATGATGTCATTTAAAGTTCTAAATTTTGATGGAATCTCATTTATCAATTTTTTTCTTTTATACATCATGTTTTCTGTATCCTAGGTAGTTCTTGCCTATCCTGAATTCATAAACATTTTTCCTTATAATTTCTTCTTGAAGTTTTATACTTTTAGGCTTTCTTATTTAGGTTCATAGATCCCTTCAAGTTATTTTCATGTATGAAACTAAAGGGTTGAGGTTAATTTTTTATATACGGATACCAGGTCTTCTAGTGCTGTTTGCTGAAAACACTATCTCTTCCTCAGCTCTTGAATTTAGTTTATATTCTATAAAATGCTAATGTTACATAATCTTTCAAAACTCAGTGGACGCATATATGTGTGGTTCTATTTCTAGATTCTCTGTTTTATTCCAATGATCTATGTGTCTCTCCTTACACCAACACTGCCTTGATTACTGTAGCTTTAGAAGAAGTCTGAAAATTAGGTACTAAACGTCCTCCAACACTGTTGTTTTTTTTTAACTTTTCTAGGTCATTTGTACTCCTACATAACTTTTAAATTTCAATATCCAATTCTTCATTTATAGCAAGTATACACAGACCTGAACTTTTATATATACATTGTGTTTTCTAATCCTGCTAAATTCAAATACAAGTGCTAGGGGCTCCTAGAGATGTCTTAGTATTTTCTCTGTAGATGATCATTTCATCTACATATAAAGATTTTGCTTCTACCCTGCCAATCCTATCCTAATTGTGTCATTTTATTGCCAGACTATTTTGGTGGGGCCTAGCTTTCAAAGCTTAATGGACAGATAAAGAGTAAGCATATTTGCTCTTGTTCGCCACTTTAAGGAGAAACGGTTGTATGTTCTCCATTCATATAAGGTGTTCTCGCTGGAAGTAGAGAGTACATGTCTTTAATCTGTTGAGAAGGTGCTGTTCTACTTCTAGTCTCCTGATAGCTTTTACCAGGAACAGCTGTAGAATTTAGTCCAATACTTTTTCTCCAACTACTGACAGGATCATATGGCTTTTTCCTTTCCTCTGTTAAAATGATGAATTTGGGGGTGGATCTTCCAATGCTGAACCAACACTGCCATCCCTATAACAAAACCACTTTCTACATCCTGCCAGATCTGACTTCTAAGAGTTTGTTTTGTTAAACAAATTTCTATCTATGTTCATACTTTTTTCTTCTATTATCTTTATCCAGTTTTAGGATTAGCACAATGTTGAGTTCCTAAAATGAGGGGAGAAGTGTTCCTTCTTTTTTCTGCTTTAATTATTTGATATAATTTATCAGTTAAAATGTATATGAGCCTGCTGTTGTCATATAGGTAGTTTTTCAAGCTAGGAATATACTTTCTTTAATAGGTGCTATTCAAATTTTATATTTCCTCCAGAGTTAGCCTCATTGATTTGTCTTCTAAGATACTTCTTAGAAGTTGTCAAATTTATTTCAAAACAGATTTTTGAAATATGCTTTCTATATCCTTTTAAATTCTGTAAAATCTGTGGTAATGTCTCCTAGATCTTGATATTGTAATTTTAAAAAATGTATAATTGATATTGTGTAACATGAAGAAAAGGTCTAAAGCTGCAGGGGAAGTGGGAGGGCTAGGGGAAAGGAAAAAAGGGAAAAAAATTTGAGAAATGGAAAAAAATGGAAACAAAGACTTTACAAATAGGGAAGGGTGGAGGGGTGAAGGGAGGGCAGGGGAAGGGGAAAAAAAATAAGAACCAAGATACTCATGTAACGGTACAAGATCCCAATGATGACTGTAACTGTATTTTGTACCTAAAATGTACCAATAAACTTAAGGGGGGGGGGAGAAACACACCTAACTCAAAAAGAAACTCATAGACTGAAAGTAAAAGGATGGAAAATGGCTCTCCACACCACAGGAACCCAGAAGAAAACAGGGGTAGCAATCTTATTTGCAGACAAAGTAGATTTCAAAGAAAGACTAATTAAGAGACAAAGATGGTCACTACATCCTTGTGAAGGGAACATCTCTTGGAAGAGATGACAATCCTAAATATATATGCACCCAATACGAATGCCCCCAACTATACAAAACAAATATTAATAGACATGAAAAACCAAATCAACACTAACACAATTGTAGTGGGGTCCTCAATACCCCACTATCACAAATAGACAGATCATCTAGACAAAAAGTTAACAAGGAAATTCTAGAACAGAACCAAGCTATTGAACAAATGGACTTCATAGATGTTTACAGTGTTCCACCCCACAAAATTGGAATACACATTCTTTTCGGCTGCACTCGGGTCATTCTGTAGAATAGACCACATGCTAGCTCATAGGACATGTCTAAGTAAATGTAAAAGAACTGAAGTTACCCCCTGTATATTATCAGACCACAGCACAATAAAATTGGAGATCAATAACATAAGAAACCGCAAAACTGCAACAAACACATGGAAACTGAATAATACCCTCTTGAACAACCAATCGGTCACAGAAGTAATTAAAGAAGAAATTAGTTTCTACAAGTAAATGAAAATGCCAGTACAACATATAGGAATCTATGGGACACAATGAAAGCAGTTCTACATGGGAAATTCATAGCAGTGAATGCCTATATTAGGAAAACAGAGAAAACTCAAGATAAATAACCTAATGCTGAACCTCAAGCTCCTAGAAAAAGAAAAGCATAACGAATCCAAAGCTCATAAAAGAGAGGAAATTATAAAGATCAGGGCAGAAATCAATGCAATGAAGACTAAGAGAACTATACAAAAAATCAATAAAGCAAAGAGTTGGTTTTTTGAAAGAATAAATAAAATCGATAAACCTTTAGCCAATCTTATCAAAAAAAGGAAAGGAATGGCACAAATACATGCAATTAAGAACGAAAAAGAGGAAGTCACAACAGATCCAACAGAAATCCAGAGGATCATCAATACCTACTTCAAGAACCTCTACTCCAATAAAATGGAAAACACAGAAGAAATGGGCAGATTCCTGGATACATACGAATTGCCAAAGTTAAATGAAGAAGATATAGAAATTCTAAACACCCCAATTACAATGAGTTAAATTGAAAAATGTAATAAAATATTTACCAACAAAGAAAAGCCCAGGTCCGGATGGCTTCACTGCTGAATTTTACAAGACATTTAAAGAAGAACTAACACCATTACTCTTTAAATTCATCAAGGAAATTGAAAGGGAAGCAAGACTTCCAAATTCATTCCTGGAAGCAAGTGTTACTTTGATTCCAAAACCAGGGAAAGACTCAACCCAAAAAGAGAACTACAGGCCAATCTCCCTAATGAACATAGATGCAAAAATCCTCAACAAGATACTGGCAAACAGAATACAGAGGGTCATCAAGAAGATCATACACCCTGACCAAGTCAGATTTATCCCAGGGATGCAAGGACGGTTCAACATTTGTAAATCAATAAATGTAATACACCATATTAACAGAGTCAAGGACAAAAACCATATGATCATCTCAATAGATGAAGAAAAAGCATTCGACAAAATCCAGCACCCATTCATGATAAAAATCCTACAGAAAATTGGAACAGAAGGTCTTTATCTTCATCTGATTAAGGCTATCTATGAAAAACCAACAGCCAACATCATACTAAATGGTCAAAAACTGAAAACTTTCACGCTAAAATCAGGAACAAGACAAGGATGCCCAATATCACCACTCTTGTTCAATATAGCTCTGGAAACATTAGCCACAGCAATTAGAAAAGAGAAAGAAACAAAAGGAATAAAGACAGGAAAAGAAGAAGTTAAACTGTCATTATTTGCTGACAATATGATACTTTATACATAGAAGACCCAAAAAACTCCGCCAGAAGACTTCTAGACTTAATTGACAGATTCAGTAGGGTAGCAGGATACAAGATCAACACTCAAAAAACAATAGCCTTCTTGTACAAAAATAACAGACTCACTGAGAGAGAAATTAGGGAAACAATTCCTTTTACAATAGCATCCAAAAAAATGAAATATCTAGGAATCAATCTAACCAAGGAAGCAAAAGACCTCTACACTGAAAACCAGAGCAGTCCGAAAAAAGAGATAGAAGAGGATACAAGAAAATGGAAAGACATCCCTTACTCCTGGTTAGGAAGAACCAATATAGTGAAATTGGCCATACTTCCAAAACTACTATATAGATTCAATGCAATGCCAATTGAAATTCCAACAACATACTTCACAGAACTAGAGAAAACAATCCAAAAATTCATTTGGAACCAGAAGAGACCTAGAATAGCTAAAGCACTTCTAAGCAACAGAGACATGGCTGGGGGTATCACAATCCCCATCTTGAAACTATACTCCAAAGCTACTGTGATAAAATCAGCGTGATATTGGCAAAGGAACAGACCTGAGGATCAGTGGAATAGATTAGAAGATGCAGAAACAACTCCAGACATGGTCAGCCACCTCATCTTTGACAAAGGAGCCAACTAACATCATTGGAGGAAAGGTAGCCTATTTAATAAATGGTGTTGGAAAAACAGGATTTCAACCTGCCAAAGATTAAAACTAGACCCATACCTATCACCATGCACTAAACAAAGATCGAAGTGGATTAAAGATATAAATATCTTTAGAAACACTAAACTTGCTGGAAGATAAGTTAGGTAGAACTCTTGAAGACATTGGCATAGGAAAAGACTTCGTGAACAAAACCTCAGCAGCACGGGAACTAGCAGAAAGAATCAACAACTGGGATCTCATCTTATTAAAAAGCTTCTGCACTGCAAAAGAAACCACCACCAGAACTAACAGACAACCTACAATATGGGAAAAAAATATTTAGCAGCTGTACCTCAGACAAAGGACTACTATCTAGAATATACAAAGAATTGAAAAAAAATCAGACCCCCCAAATTCAAAGACCCAATTCAAAAATTGCCATCTGAAATGAACAGACATTTCTCAGACAAAGAAGTAAAAGCAGCAAACAAATATATGAAAAAATGTTCAACGTCACTGGTCATTCGAGAGATGCAGATGAAAACAACACTGAGATTCCACCTCACCCCACAAAGAATGGCTGCTGTCAAGAAATCAACAAATAACAAATGCTGGCGGGGTTGTGGGGAGAAAGGAACCCTTCTCCATTGTTGGTGGGAGTGCAGACTGGTGCAACCACTGTGGAAGTCAGTATGGAGATACCTCAAAGAACTAGGACTACAGGTCCCATTTGACCTAGGTATTCCCCTGCTGGGTATCTTCCCAAAAGAATTAGAAGAATCATACCACAGTGATATACGTGCACCCATGTTCATAGCGCCACAGTTTATAATAGCTAAAACTTGGAAGCAGCCCAAATGCCCATCACCTGGAAACTGGATAAAAAAAATGTGTTTTTTTTTATAAAATGGAGTACTACTCAGCCTTAAAGAACAAAAAACTAGTCATTTATAGCTAAGTGGATGCATATCGAGGCCATATTCTTAAGTGAAATAAATACGACACACATGTGTAAATACCAAATAGTTTCTCTAGTGTGAGAAACTGAAAGTGTAAATAAGAATTAAAATGATTAAAACGAATAATTGATAATTTTAAATAGGAAAAAAGATCCAAAGACCAAAGAGTGAAGGGAGGGGAAGGGGAAAGGAAAAGAGGGAAAGGAAAAACTATGAGAAAAGAAAAAAAAATGGAAATGAAATCTATGTAAATAGGGAAGGGCAGAGGGGGTGAAGGGCACACAGGTAATGGGTAAAAAAATAAGAACCAAGATATATCATGTACAGGTACAAGCACCCAATGATAAATGTAAACGAACTGTATACCTAAAATGTACCAATAAAAGAACTAAAATAAATAAATAAATAAAATAAAAAGAAATTCAATTGCTACTTTTCTAGAGAAGTTTCACTCAATCATTGACTAAAAATCCAACCAAACAGTATAATAAAAAGGTAAGGGTGTAAGGATTAAAAATGTACTCTGGGAGCCCCCCCTCATTTAAAAAATTTATTTATTTAAATTTTTTTTTGGTACTGGGGATCAAACTCGGGACCTTGTGCTTGCGAGGCAGGTGGCGGCACCACTGAGCTAAATCCCCGACCCTTCCCCACCTCATTTTAATATACGCATTAAAATTTAAACTCTTTGTAGTTACCATGTAGTATAAAGCAAGCCTTGTTAAAGTCTTAAAATGTTATTTGTAGATAGTGAGAGACAACAGTATTTTTTAGGACTAGCTTTTTTCTCCAGGAGTCTTTCACATGAGAAGAAAAAAGGCAAAAAATATTTTTAGCAGAGCTCTCTTTTAATTTGTATGTAATCTTTCATACATGAACAACATCTAGTGAAAAAACAACTTTGTTACTTAAGAACAGAAAACTGGCAGGCAAGGTACTCTCTTGTAGTACTGTTAAAAATTGCTTTCTGTTGTGGGGATATTTAATCAGTGAGGATCAAACTGAGGGCATCCCACCACTGAGCTACATGCCAGCCCTAAAAACTTCTTAGTTTGATGACAAATCATTTTTAACTCCTATAGAATGCTGCTTAAATTTGCAAACCATGCAAGCCACAATGCAGGAGCTTAAGGTTTGTTAGTTTTGGCTTGTTTCTTTTAACAGAACTGCAGTTGATAGTCTATCCAGTGACATCAATTATTATACTCAGCCTTTCAAATCTCTAAATTTGAAAAGGGAAAGCAACAGGTAATTTAATCTCTCATTTAGAAGAAAATGCATATGAGAGGTTTCTAACATACAATTCCAATCAGTGGGTGGAATTACAGTATATTCCATTGCTGTTTGTTACAGTAAATTAGAAACAAACATTTATTCCTTCCCACTAAAACAATGTATACCCCTTAAAATGCCCAGTTTCTCCTTCACATCCTCTCATCTCTGGATCCAAACCCTTCAGCTATCTGTATGAGACGTGGTTTTCAGGTGTCTTGCTAACCTGGCCTTCCTTACTTCCATGCACTGCATGTCACCACTCTAGAGCATGTATCTATCAATGTTTGTGCATTCCCCATATACCTTATTTTCAACTTACAAACATGTATTACTGTTTTAACATATTAGGTGAATGATAAAATATCCACCCAAAACAAATTTGCTAAAATGTATAGAGTCTAATCTTTTATTCCCACATCCCAACTCATGTCACCCATCCCACATGAGTCTACAGATGCAGAGGCAGAGAGACCAGCTGGAAGAACATCATGACTACAATCTCCCTTGTTCTAAAAGCTCAGGTGCTTTTCTCCATGTGAAACATAATGACAAATCTGATTTCTCATCATGCTATACTGGTATACTTGATTTAAAAAAAAAATCTACAGGGCCGGGGATTTAGCTCAATGGTTTTGCCGCCTGCTGCGCAAGTGCAAGGACCCAAGTTTGAACCCCGGTACCAAAAAAAAAAAATCTACAGTAGGTTTTAGCATATTACTCTAATTTTGATGTTTCTTAGGTTTGCCTACAGTACATTTGGCCTACTTTTTCATTGCTGTTTTATGGTATCCTAGGCAAGCCCTCTACTTCTGAGGTATGCCCCCAGCAGAGTCTGTTTTCTGAATCCCGACTTGGTTCATGTTATTAGTTATCCTGTCACCTTTAAATTTGATATTCTAGTCATTAGTAAAAATATTGGACAGGTTAGAGTGCTAAATCACATAACTAAAAATCTTCTCCCCTTTAGGTTGATCTATTTACCAAAACTATTTCAATTTACTGTAGATGAGAATTTGATATATTAATGTTCATGTTCAAGTAATTAAAGAAAACAGAAATTAAGGGATGTTTTCATAACATGATAAAATGTATGTGCCTTAGTCCTAAAGTTAGTATCTTATTTAACAGAGAAACACTAAAGACATTCCACTAAGACCAGAAACAAACACCTACAGCTTCTTCAATTAATTCACACTGTATTAAGTTATCAGGTAATATGATTAGACAAAAAAAAGCACTCAGAAGCAGAGGAAGGTGTGGGAAAGCTGGCAGAGCTTGAAACTGTCTACAGATTAATTAGCATCACTGTAACTCTAATGCTAACTTCAATTGTATACAATGGCTGTGGGAGAGGTCACCATCACAGGAATCTGGGTGAAGGGCATATGTGGTGCACCCTCTACCATGGCACAGTGACAGGGGTCAGGGCCAGCAAAGTCTTTGCAGTAGGGGCCGTCCTGTGCACTGTGGCATCCTCAGCAGCATCTTTACCTCTGTCCCTGCTGCTAGATGCCAGCTACAGCCTGTGTACCCTCAAGCTATGACAATCAAAGATGTCTCCAGATCCCACTCAGTATTCCACAGAGGACAAAATCATCCCCCGTTGGAAAACACTGGGACCTAGGAACTCAACTATTTTGGTGAAACATTTTAAAAATGTAGAACTCTCTTAAACAACAAGTTTCTAAAACAGCAATGCTTAAGTGCAACTAAAAGTAATGACCATTATGTGATTCCATTCCTAAAAAATATAAAAAGTTGTAGCAAACCTTTACTTTGGGTACTTTAACAAATGCTGGAGAAGGTAAAGTTTCTAAAATTAGAAAACAATTTCAGAACAAGAGCTTTTGATTTTATGCAGCTTTATTTTCTAGCATCAGTTCAGAAGAAGAGTCTGTGCGGATCTACCTCTTTGTGTTCATCGAGGCCTTCATCATCCATTTATTGGTGAGAGGATCAAACATCTCCATGCTGCCCAAGTGCTCATTGCCGTCGTGTCCCCCCACTGCATACACTTTACCTGCAAATGGACAAGCATTTTAGCTTGATTCCAACCAACACTGATGTTATTTATACATAAACACATAACTAGGATGCCATAATAAATTAATCTTCAACAACTGCCATTCTGTTCAAAAGTATGATCAACGTCACTCCATCAGTCAAATGAAAACCAATGTTAAGCTTTTTTTTTTGGTACCGGGGATCAAACTTGGGACCTTGGGCTTGAGAGGCAGGTGGAGGAACCACTGAGCTAAATCCCTGGCCGATATTAAGCTTTCATAATCACTACTCAAATATTTTACTGATAGACTAAAAAGTATTTTACAATTTGTCAGTTTTCTTAGAAGAAATTCTTAAAGTTCAAATATTTAAAAAGAACACCATGATCACATAACATGATTTTAGGCAACAGTAGACCCACCTTCCACAGAGATTACACCCACATGTCGTCTCCGGCTGTTCATTTCTGGTCCAAAGAACCAGCTGTTTTTGTTGATGGAATAGCATTCAATACTACGAAAAGGGTCCCCAGATCCACCTCGCCCCCCTACACAGAACAGTACACCTAGAGAGAAAGGCACAAGATCCAAATCAACATGACAGCTTCCAATCTTTTAAAATTAGTGTGGAAAATATTTAGGGAGTCAGAATTTTGAGTAATAGTACAAAAAAGATAAGCTACCAGGTATTTGATGTGGCATTACTGAAAATCTAAGCTAACCCCCTCATAGGCTCTATCAGCTTTCTCGGCTTGCTGACATCCCATTATAGTAAGATTTATAACCTCACTCACTCTGTAAAACTGCTCGTGCTTAGGTCATAACAAAACCTTTTAATCAACACCATTTATTTTACATTTTCCAGTACTGGGAACTGAACACATGCCTTCACAGTGAACTATATCCCCAGGCCTTTTTATTTTGAGACAGGGTCTACTGAGGTGCTAACTTGCCAGCACTGGGTCCTCCCACCTAGGCCTCCAGAGTCCTGGGATTATTGGCCTGTGTCATTATGCCTTGGTTAATTTATTTTTGTTGTTTGGTTTTCTGACACAAGGTCTAATTATGTAGCCACGTAAGGCCTCAAAATCTGCATCAATCCTCCTGCCTCAGTCTCCCAAGTGCTGGAATTAGAGGTGGATTAGCAATACACTCAGCTTTCTTTCTCATTGAACCCAAATGTAACATTTGAGATGTTGATCAAACTGTATTTTTAGAAATTCCTCACTTTCTTGATATCTATAACATCAAAGTCTTCTTTTGGCTGCAAACATTTCTTCTGTTTTCTGTGTTCCATCCTTGGCCCATTTCACACATAATGTATTACACTAACACCACAGGTAAAGGTTATCCCTTTGTTTTCAATCCCATCTACACAACACTATCTTCCAATCTGTATTTCTATTTCTAAGCTATGTTTCTGCTTGATGTCCCACAGGCAGCTGAGTCAAGATGCCTCTGCTACCCACTCTGCCTCCCCAGGCTCTCCTTTCCCTTCAGGGTGCTACCCCTGTTCCCCACCACCACCACCAATCCCAGTCCTAAGCTGTCACCCAAGCAGAGCACTGCAAACCCTGTCCTCTCCATTCAGAAGCCACTGTTCTCCAACTGTCAACAGAATAATATAAGTAAAGGCTCTCTCTCAACAGCTTTCCATTCATTAAAAATATTGGGGAATGTCACTGAATTGTACACTTTAAAATGGTCACAATGATAACTTTTGTGGTATACATTTTTACCACAGTTTAAAGAAAAACCAACTTTTTATCTGAAACTTTTAGAATCATCTGAAGGACATAAAACACAGATAGCTGGGCCTCGTTCCCAGAGTCTGATTTAGCAGCTTTGGGGCGGGGCCAAGCGTGAGCGCTGATGCTGCTGGCTCAAGAGCCCACTGGCTCACGCTCACACTTGGAGAAGCCTCCACTGCCCTTCAGGGTGAGACCACAGCTCATGGAAGCCTTCGGCTGTGACCTCAGCTCCGCCTCTGCTCTCCATGGTCCTGCAGTGTGCACATAGCACTCAGCCTGGAGCTCCTACAGCGCTTCCGCTTCTGGTGACCATCATTCACCGTGACACAGTACTGGGATATTCTATTATGCTGATCACTGTCACCAGAGTTTGTTTGGTTAAGACTGTGTACTGAGTGTCTATGCTCTAACATGGTCTAGTACGGTGCCTGGCGTGCACTAGGCATTCCATAAACACGAAATGAACTGAACATTTTTCCCTGACAAGTCCAAGAGGACACCTACTTTTTTTTTTCTGCTTTACGGAAGTCTAGAAAATACAGAAAATTTCTACAGCACAGGATGGCACACAGAAAGAATATGGGATGAAGGAAGGTTTTTTTTTTTAGCATTAATTTTTAAATCCTTATTAGCACGTTTGCAGTACATGCTTACATTCTTTGTATGGAGTTGGTACATGTACTGAATGACACAGTTCATTTTGTATGAACCCAAGTTCTTTGTCTCCCAAAATCGAAGAATAAATTTGAGGACAAAAGAAGTTTAGGAGAGTGTTTATTAGAAATAAGAAGAAAAGTACTTGGTGGATCCCCACCCAGAGGGGAAGACATCTAACATATATTCTCCAACTAGGCCTTCTACAAACAGGCAGAGCACAGGAAGCTCGTTTAAAGGAAATGAGTTCCAAAGACTGGGAAGAGAAACCCATTACCCTGCATTCTAAGGTGTTCTGGAGTCCAGGTTCAGAGGTAAGGAGGAGCGGTAAAGCTGTTAGCAAGCCCTGGAAGAGTCTTCTTACTGTGGAAGAGTCCTTTCCTCTATTCTTATCGCAGCCTTTCATCCTTTGCTATGTTTCCCTTTGCAACCCTAAGCTTGGCTTAGCTTCCTGAGAAACTCTTAACCTGGCTGGGCTATTTTTCTTGACCCTATTGTAGGCCCCTCTCACTACCTAACTCATAATAACTAAACTAAATACTATAATACATCTTAAGCCAGGTGTGGTGGTGCCTGCCTGTAATCCCAGCACTCAGGAGGCAGAGGCAGGAGGATGGCTGCAAGTTCACATCCAGCCTGGGCTTTGTAAGTTCAAGGCCAGTCTGAACTATATAGTGAGACCCTTCTCAAAAAAAAACCCAACCCTACGGCTGGGGATTTAGCTCAGTGGTTCCAGTGCCTGCCATCCAAGCGCAAGGACCTGAGTTCGATCTCCGGTACCAAAAAAAACCTCAACCCCCCCAATAACACAACTTAATTCCTTTTTTCACCTCTCCTTCCCCCTCTCTCTTCATCTCTTGTCCCCTTCCCCTTTGAGAAAGATCTATCTCCTTATGTACTATTATCTTTTATTTTGTTATTTAGAATTTGGTTTTTTCATATAAGAGAGACCTATGTGATACTTAAGCTTATGAGTCTTGCTTACTTCACTTAACATTATGGTCTCAAGATGTATCCATTTTCCTACAAATGACTCAAGTTTATCCTTCTTTATGGCAAAGTAATACTCCATGGTGTGTAAATAACAAATTTTCTTTATCTATTTATCTGTTGATGGGCACTGAGCAGCTTCCAAGATTTAGCTATTATGAATTGGGCTGCTATAAACATGAGTATGCTGTATCACTGTAATATGATGTCTTTAACTCCTTTGGGAAGGTATGTAGAAGGAGAATAGTGGAGTCAAATGGAATTTCTAGTTTTAGGTTTTTGAGGAATCTCCACACTGATTTCCATGGTGGTTGTACTAGCTCACATTCCCACCAACAATAAGGTTTCTTTTTTTCCTGTAGCCTCTCCAGCATTTATTATCTGATTTCTTGGTAACAGCCATTCTTTCTGGAATAAGATAGATTCTCAATGTTATTTTAATTCCCATTTCTGCAAAGGCCAGTGACGCTGAGCACTTCTTCATGTATTTATTGGATATTTGTACTTCTTTTGTAAAGTGTCTTTTCATTTCACTTGCTCATTTTTTGACTGGGTATTTTAATTTAGGGGCTCTAGTTGTCTTGAGTTATGTATATTCTAGATATTAGTCTTCTGTCTGGGGAATAGTGGGCAAAATTATTTTCTCATTCTGTAGGTTGTCTTTTCATTCTGTTGGTTGTTTCATTTCCTGCACAGAAGCTTTTTAATTTGGTAGGATTCCATTTGTTGATTCTTGGTACTATTTCCTATATAACCAGGGTTCTGTTCAGAAAGTCCTTGCCTACACCTTCAAGAATTTTACTTATTTTATCTTTCAGCATGCTAAGCGTTTCTATTTTAGTATTTGGTTCTTTGATCCATTTTGATTTTAGATTAGTGTGTGGTGAGACACATGGGTCCAGACTCAATCTTCTGCAGGAACAACTATTTAATATTCAAAATTAACACTGAAGCTAACTTTCTCTGTAAAACCTTTTCTGACCCTTCCAAGGTAAAAACAACCACTCTTTTCTTCATGTACTCCTCTATATAATACTTTGATTACAGTGCATCAAAGCACCTATAATACTTTATTCAAATGGCTGTTTCCTTAGACAAGACTGCAAGGTTTCCCAAAATAGGAGTGGCTGTATTCTATTTGTGTTTGCATTTCTAGTGCCTCACCCAAAAGTTTAATGTTTGCTGAATAATTGCACAAATGAACGACTGTACTTGTACAATCTTTTTTAACTAATTCAATATTTTAAGTCAGAGTGTCCTGGAATGGGCCTAAAATAGTCAGTTAAATACAAAGAAAATAGTACACATGCTGAGTTAACAGCTAATTCAAAACATACAACTAGTCGAGCTTAAAAATGCAAGGGTAAACACAAGGGTAAGAGTTAAAATAAGAGAAGAGACAAGGATTTTCCTCCCAAGAAGAAGATATACTAAGTGAGTTGACAGCTCCTCCCTAACCTCTCAGCTGGACTTGGAAAAACTTAGAAATGCAGAGTAGAGGGTTTCCTTTCCTTTGAACTTGGCTTTCTTTGAACTAGCTAAATGATTTCCTTTAGACCTTAAACCCACAAAGCCACCTGTTTAAAACAACTCTGCTTTTGTATACAAGGCCAAAACAAGGAGGACACGTTGGCAATTCCGCTTCCGGATCCCCTGATGGTGGGCATCCAGCAGGAGCTTTAGTCTTCTTATTTCCAATAAACATTCTAACTTCCTTTTTGTCTGTGGTTTTCTTCTTCAATACAGGGAGACAAAGAGCTCAGGTTTGTACAAAATTAACTGTTTCAAGAGCAATTTAAAGTTAGAAGAGATTTTAAAGATAATGTAGTCAAATTGTTTATAAACAAATTGAGGCCGTGAGAAATTAAGAAATTTGTCTTGAATTACAGATATTTAATGGCACTGGTGGAATTATAATCCTAAAACGTAACCTCATTTTTGATTATATTTTAAGTGGAAACTAGCACAGTATTTTAGCCACCAGTCTCTTAGGAACACAGCATAAAAGAAAAAAAAAAACAAAATAAAACATGAGTAAAAATATCGGGATGCAAATCCTTTCCCTGCTATTTCTCTGTGTAGTTTCAGCATATTTTTAACTTCTCTTAATTCTCAAACTTCTTATCCATAAAGTGGAGTGATATCTTCTATCTCCTAATGAAGGTCAAGTCCTTCTTTAATCTACTACATAAAGTTCTTGTAATCACGTGAGATTATATATGTATCTAGCATATTCTCGCATACAATTTAGGTTACTAAGGTGCTGGATTCAAATATGAATTTCGAGAGTGCTTACCTCACTTTTATGAAGCCATAGGCTCAATCCCCAACACTAAAACAAACTGGATTTGAAGAATTTTATCTTCAGCTTTTCCTTATACTACCCAGAGAAAATCTCATTTGCCCTTTTTATTCTTCCCTTGCTATCACAGATCTCATTATGAAATAACTCTATGAAGGAGCAGCAATCAGAGAACGTCTCTACTCCAAGTTCCCCTTCCTGAACTGTAAGACTTACATCATCATTTCATGCCTCAAATGTGTTTTTCTGTATAAATACAAAAAATGTAAATAAACATGAACCATTCTCCTGAGAAAGTAGAAAATCTAAAAATTTGGCAAATTAGCCAAAATTTAAAAATTATGGCTCCATGTCTCCTAAAATGCTAGACCTTAGATTCTAAGAGTCTGATATGGCCCATTATAGAAACTGTAGATATGTTTAGTGCCTTTTTTTGATTTGGTAAAATGAAAAATCAAACATTTAAACATGTAATATGTGTCAAGCTCCACTCTAGCACTAAGGATATGAACCTATGTAAGACACTTACCTGTCTTTGAAGAACTCAGATTCAAACAAAGTGCTCCAAAGGCACTAGCAAAGGAGTTAATTCTACCTAGAAGACTCAAGGAAGAGCTCTAAGGAGGACAGATATCAGCAGGCTCTTTAGACAGCATAGGACTTATCTGTTAAGGCTTTTCAAAAATTGGTTTACTGGTAAAACTATCTACATCATATATAGTAAGAATTATGAACATATAAATTTGCCAATTGTTTTTTAATCAGATACAAATTATCTTACAACTAAGTTTAGACATAAATAAACGACCCTGAAATACATCAAAGATCCTTCCAGGAGAACTGATAAAAGTTGAGTCATTACCAGCAGTGTGCTTCCTTGGGGTAGTCCGGATGGAGTACTCAAAGTCAGGTACGGCTCTGTTACTCAGATGAAGGTGGTAATTTCTTGCTTCATCCAATAAATCTCTACATTTCAGATTTTGCTTGACAATTTGTTCTTTTGCCACTACACCCATAAGAAAATCAACTGGCAATAATGGCAGACGAACCTAAGATCATGAATAGTAGCAATGTCAAATATAAATAGTAATGGAATAGTTTGCTCTTCATTATCACAGCAGTACGTTCTTTTAAAAAGTCATCTAGGGGGCCAGGGATTTAGTTCAGTGGTGCTGCTGCCTGCCTCACAAGTGCAAGGTCCTGAGTTCGATCCCTGGTACCAAAGGAAAAAAAAAGAGAAAAAGAAAAAAAAAAAGTAATCTAGGGTGGGGGTGTAACTCAGTGGCAGAGCATGTGCCTAGCATGTGCAAGCCCTGGATTCCATGCCCAGCACTCACTGCAAAAACAAAACAAAAATACTGGTATATGCACTTACAAAATATCAGTCTAATTATAATCATACTTTGAAAAGGGTTACTTCTCTACCTATAAATATCTAAAATGAGACCACTAGTAATTAATTATAAACAAATTTGTTCTGAATTAAAACATTTTTATAATGCTTTGAGAAATTATTAAAAACTGGCATAACTATCAAGTTCCAAGTTTTAACAAAGTACTTAATTTTTAAAAAATAAGTAAATAGGATTAATCATCTTTTAAGTAGTATAATTTCCTCAAAATAAATGACATGAGGGAGGGAAAAGGAGGGAAGGGACGGGGAGTAGAGAGGGGAAGTAGGGGGAAAGAAAATAAAGGAAAAAACAAGACACAGACCCTAAAGGGCCTATTTGTCAGCTCCTTGTCCAAGTAAATCACTAACAATTAAAAATAATAATAATAAATACATTCAAGGTTAAAGCCAAACTGGTTAGGGAATAACAAACTCAGAAAGTGATGCCTGATGTCTTATGGTTCTTTCCAGAATAAGTCTATATCCATTATAACTATATTTTCATGAGCAAGGTAATTCATTAAACTTTAGAAATTTCTTTTTTTTTTTTTTTGGTACCAGGGATCGAACTCGAGTCCTTGTGCTTGCAAGGCAAGCAAAGGAACCACTGAGCTAAATCCCTGGCCCCTATACTTTAGAAATTTCATTATGAAAGTTATAAATTATATTACTTTAGATTAATTTTATTACCATAAATACAATATTCATTACTACAATCTCAAGGAAATATTTTAAACCTTCAGGTTAAAAATGTGACATATGCAGACTATCTTTCAACAGTATAGGAAAAGAACAGGGAAGAGAGTTACAGCTGTTTTCATCATCATACACATCAACCGTTTCTCTCCATCAAATAAAGTGCACTTTCTGTAATAAATGAAACATGCTGAGTTGCTTTCGTGTCCTTTCACATCCATGTACCATCTCCCTGCAGCCCTACCTGTGCCAGGGTTTCGTCCAGCCACTTGGAATGATGCTGGGGGTTGGCAAGAAGCCACTTGATGGCAGCACTGTAGACCTGCTTTTCATTCTCAATGTGCAGATCACTGGAGGACAGGAGCTTGTGCAGGTGCTGGGGTGACACACTCACGAAGTCCTCACACTCCACAACCTCGGTGAAGTGTTCACAGGCATACTGGTCGGCCATGTCCATGAGGTCTATCCGGTTGTGGCTTTCTGCAAAGGCCCTCACTGCTAGGCAGTTGGAGGGATGGAAATGCAGCTTCATGTACTCACAGCAAGCTCTGGCCACCAGTTCAACCTGCAGAATGCAGGCTGCGTATAAGAGAGGTTGGACATTGTCCACAGTCAATGTGAGCCGTGAAGAGTAGACAAATTTCACCAGATCCTCTATTGCATTGCCATCAAAATCTCTAATCTCAATCAATGTTTGCTTGGCTTCCGCCATTTCAGAGAGAAACATGGCTCTAAAGTAGGGAATAACACAAGCCAATGCCAGCTTGTGACAAGAGATGAGCTTTGAACCAACCTGTTCAAAACAACCAAGAACCGAATTTTAATAAAAAATCAGCTTCAGATCAGCACAGAGCTTATACTGCAGAAGGGACAAAACCTCCAGATAATTTAGAGTACTGCTTTAATAATGCAATCCTTTGGTCACTTACTTTCAATCTTGGCCAGTTTCTTTCTTTTCTTTTTAACCTAGCAAGTCTAGTTTATTCCTCTAAACAATATTTTTCTTTGGAAAACAAGCCCTGTGAAGTTTCTGCCATCAAGTTGTTTCAGTTTAACACACTTATTTCTAGAAGCCTAATACATGCAGAATTGAAACTATAGGGGAAAAGTTTTAAAGAAAGATGATAGATACAAGATGAAAACTCAAGCTATTTTAACAAATATTCCTTTAAACATCAAGATATTGCAACATTTCAAAGACAAAAGATTTGGTCTAGTAAGGAATCCGGCTTGATAACTAAACATTTCAGATCTCACAAAGTTAACAGTAAGTTATATGTTTTACCACAAACAGCTCAACCTATTAAAATAAACCAAGGTGAAAAAGCATTGCTAGCTCTGCTTTAGTCTGTCCAGTTTCTCAGACTCCGGCAGTTTTCATCTTCCAATTGGCCACTTATCTATATCTACAATGTTTATACAATGAACTATGACTTTTCAATGTTATCTCATTTTTCAGGAGCATTTTGTGAATTAATGGAAATAATGGCACACATCATTTTGCATTTATTATACGCCAGGCATTTTTTAAGTGTCTCTCATATACCAAATTAGCCCAGCACCTCTATGAACAGATACTACTACTAGTCACAATTTACCAATCAGAAAATTGAAACACTGGGCCGGAATTTGGCTCAGTGGCATAGCGCCTGCCTGGAAAGTGCAAGGTCCTGAGTTCAATCCCCGTACCAAAAAAAAAAAAAAGAAAGAAACACAAAGTAAATAATATTTAGTTATATTTATTAGGAGCTCCGCTGAGGTTTTTCTGTTTAAATTATATTGAGATGATATATTTCACATAAAAGCAGTAAAAGTAAAACACTGAAATTTTACCACCTTAATTGTTCAATCATTAGATTGTGTCCAACTATGTGCCACTACTAACACACAGTAGTGAACTGTGTAACTGAATCTTATTCCACATTCTTTATTATTTTCCATAGACAAACTTCTATAAATAAAAATACTATCTCAAAGGTAGGTTCAATATGGCCATGTGGTGCCAAAGTGTCCATTTCTGTGCTACTTTCTGCATTTGTGCCATACTCTAGGCGTTAACTTGTTAAGAAACTGTTGCCAATTTGATGAATGAAAATATTATCTTACTGCTGATCTTTCTTTTACTAAAATTAAATCATTAATACATTTAAGCTATTGTATTTCTCCTATGTACTATGGATTATTTCTTAGTTATTTGTAAGAATATATACATGTAGAGTTTTATGCATTTGTTATATATATATTTCAAGCTCATTTTCTTTTTAATACTTTGCTTGTAAATATTCTCTTTCTATAGATTTTTATACAATCAAATCAGTCTTATGATCTCTCCCTTAGGTATTATGTCATTGTATGAAATGGAAATTTTAGTATTATGTATTTATTTCATGTATTTCTTCTATTACTTTTATGCCCCTGTCCCCTTCTTCATGGTGCTAGAGACTGAACCCAAGGTCCCCTGAATGCTAGGCAAGTGGTCCACCACAGCTACATTCCCAGCCTCTTCTTTTTAATACAGTTGTTATCCAGTCTTCCTAGCACACTGTCATAAATAATCAATTAAGAAGTAATAATTATAGCACTTTTAACAATTTTCCAATTAGTGTTTTGATTATAATAACAAGCTTATGTGTCAGTATTTGACAATTTTAGAATAAGATCTAAAGAGGCTTGAGGAACATTATAATGTACAAAGGATTTTGCTTATAAATGTCTCTCACCCAAGAATAAATATCACTTATTTCAACAAGTATAAAACGATCGTTCCTTTTCTATTTAATTTTTAAACACAATTCACTAGGTAGGAATTAGATTCTACTGAGACTAAGTTGTAACACAGACTACAACATAAAGCTTGACATGTTTTCAAGTTCACTTCAGCCCCACAATGGGATCTAAAATCTGATACTGGGAAATTTTAAATCACCTAGAATATTCTAAAAATTATCTGAACATGACCTCAATGGAAATCATTCTGAAGGAAAATATTAGTAAATCTCTTATGACAAATCTATTCAATTACATAACTTGCCAAAACTCTATTACACAATAGTACTATACAACAGGGCTCTGCAATTTCCAGAGAACCATTATTTTAACACTGACTTCACACCCAAATTATACAAATCAATGAATGGCCAGCAAGTTATTTTCACGTTGACTTGCACAGTATTTTGTCCCACTACAACTCTAATTTCTTGATTCAAATAAATTGGAATGTGGCTATTACTTCTCAGACGGACACAAAGATTTCCATGTACCCTTTTAGAATATCCATCTTTAAGAATATGTGAGCCACATATATGAAATATGAACATCCCAAAACTTGACTTTTTAATGTACCAATTCTTCCTTGATGTTACATAATTTCATTACCTTCTTTAAAATTTTATTTCTACATTTTTTTCCTTTGGTATGTAAAAATAATTATTAATTACCAAGGACATTTCATCAGAAAAGAATCAAAGTCTACAGACAAAAAATACACAAACTTGGTGTTTAAAACTGGATGAAGAACCGGGGATTTAGCTCAGTGCTTTCACCACCTGCTGTGCAAGTGCAAGGACCCAAGTTTGATCCCTGGTACCAAAAAGAAAGAAAGAAAGAAAGAGAGAGAGAGAGGAAGGAAGAAGGAAGAAAGAAAGAAAGAAAGAAAAATACACAAGCTACAAAATATTACACATAACTGTGATTTAAGTCACAAATATTACATTACATGTATGTGTTCTTCATATTAATGAATTTTCTAATTTACATTTTTCTTCTTAGAACAGTGAACATAAAAGTAAGATACTAAGGGAAAGCCATCCCTTAAACTTGAGTAGTAAAATATGGAGAATATCAACTTTAATAGAATGATTCCACTTTTTTAAAAAAAAGCTCAAAATACAAACTGTTAACCAAAACCTTGAGTAATGTTTCATATCCTGGCCACCATAGATCAAAACACAACAAAACCAAGGCTTTTGGGTCAGTCATGTGCTTCGCTTTCACCAGATGATGTTGTGGGGAGAAAAGAGGCACAGAGCAAAGTCCTTCAGTCCAAGCAGAAAAATTATATAACTGACTCAGTGGAGATCTATTTAAAAACAGTAAGTGATCTGCTGAGTATGGTAAAAATGAACTAAAAATGACACAAAGAGAATACAAATTAACAAAAATCATTAACATTCCATTAACTATCAATTCTGACTTACAGGACGAACCTGTCTATTCACCAACTGTAAAGGTGACTTCCTTTTCTAAGGCTGTTTATTCCTGACTTACATACATGCTCAACATGTGAAATCCAGAAAGCACAGGGAAAGCACAAAGAAACCACACCAACACCACAATGACTGTCAATCTGTTGGTGTGTTTGCTTCCAAATTTTTTGTACGGATTCTAAAAAGTAACTCAGGTATTCCTTTTTCTTTTTTGGTACCGGGAATCAAACTCAGGCCCTCGAGCTTGCCACAAGCAGGCACTGCACCACTAAGCTACATACCCAGCCCCAGATATTCCTTAATATGTAATCTTTTATCAACTTTCTGAAACCTTCTGTATTCTCCTGCTTATTGATTTCATGTATGCTATTCTCTATAGCATAATATTCTCTATAGCATCCTGATGTTATTTTTTATTTTCCAGATTATTTTTAATTTTTCCATATTTTAAATACAAACATCTTAGAGAAAAGTGATTTTTGGCATTTCAGAATATTTCCTTGAGGTAAAATCTGAAAAGCAAAATTAATGAGCAAAAAAAATAAGCTTTTTACAGCTGAGCACATATAACACAAGACTGCCTGCCAAAAACACTGAACCAATTTACACATCTACAAACAATGTTTGGGAATACTCACTTCATCAAAATTTCAAAAGCAATAAATATATGTTTTAAATAATCAACATGCTGACAAGTGAACAATTTTAATTGGTTTAATTTTATTTCTTAGCTATCTAGTACTTTTCAGAAGTGTGGTCATTCTGTGAACTATTTTTTTGTGCACTAGTTATTTTAACATCAGTTACTTCATTTCTAAGTAATAATTTTATACTCTAACAAAGATTGTTAAAATCATGTATGGACATAATAAAAATTTTTAAATTAAAGCAAACAAAAACTAAGTATATCAGGTTGAAATGTTCTAGTTATTCTACTTAAGAGCAACTCATGCCAAGAGTGTAAGGACTACACTGAAATAAAAGTGCAGAAAAACAGTCTAACAGAAATAAAGACAAAAGAAACTTCTACCCAAATCTCCTTTCATAAAGGAGGTTTGTACATTATATACCAATTTCTCACTTTAATCTCTTATAAATTTGCTCTTTTAACTCAGTTGGGCACTTTTAAAAAATAATCCACTAATTTTAATTACTTGGGCCCAAAAAAGTGTGTTTTACTGCCCAGGCCTAAAACAGAAGAAGGGTTAGACAGATGTACTTTATTAGACTCAAGATAATATCTTGATTTGTACTGAATTACCATAACCACAGATAGCTGCCGTTCTACAATCTTCACTAACCTTATACTCCATCCATTTAAAATCCTACATATGGGCCTGGGATTTAGCTCAGTGGTTTCCCTGCCTGCTGCGCAAGCACAAGGACCCGAGTTCCATCCCCGGTATCAAAAAAAATAAAAAAAATAAAATCCTACATAATAGAAAAAAACAATTTAGAGAGCATTTGGGTGACCAAATAAACAAGGATCTAGGAATATATATATACATATATACATATTTATTTATTATTATATATTATAGTATATATATTATAATATGTATATTTACATATTTATTTGTTTATATACTACCTTCTAAGCAACATGAAAAAGATCATAATACTGAACAGGCAAAAGTAAAGGTGATCATCATTTAACATAGAATGTCAAAGAATTCTTAACATATAAATACAAGATTACTTTCTCCATTATCATGTTCATTTTGTTAGATTATTCCTGTACTAAGGTCTCAAAGTCCCTCTGAATTCACGTTAAAACTTAATTTCATGCTGGTGACAGAAGAGGTGGGGCTGCTGGGGAAGTGATGACATCATGAGAGCTCTGGACTCAGAAATGGGCAATATCACATCACAGGGCTGAAGGTAACAGATGAGGCCCTTTCCATCCATCTGTCTGCCACCTCCAAGGACAGGGTCTTTCCTGCTGGAGGATGTGGCAGGAAGGTGCCACCTCAGAGGCAGGGCAGCCCTCACTAGACACCAAATCTGCCAGTGCTTTGATCTTGAGCTTCCCAGGCTATTCAACCATGAGAAATAAGTCTATGGTATTGTTATGACGGCACAAATACACCAAGACTGCCTCTGTTCCCCTAGGAGTTAACTGTTACAATGGAATAATTTGACCATTTCTACCTCTTGGAAAGTACACTCCCATAATGCAGTTCACAAATTTTGTTTTCCTACAATCATTAGAGCGCTTATTCTTATCTGATTAGGTGGAAGTTTTGACAGTAAATAATTGTGCGTAGGGGCAGTGCCCCCTATTCATCTCACTACCTTCTTCAAGTAAAATTAACCATGATCTTTATAAGGAGAATGACATTTCCTCAAATTACCTAGCATGAGAGTAAAGCACCTTTGTGAATGCTTTTTCACTGACCTTATAATATGTAACCTAAGCAATGAGTGCTATGCAAAACCCTTTCGGGACAAGGCCCCCCACCCTTTCTTCCAAAAAACTGGTGTCTTAAATCTTCCCCCGGGATTGGGGTATAGCTCAGTGGTAGACAGTGTGCTTACCATAGGAGTTCAAGCTCCAGTGCACAAACAATAAAAAGTTTAAAGCAGAAGCTTTCCATATATAATTTTAGCACAGCCACTGAATATGTAATTTTAAAATATTTTCCCTCTCCAGCATGACAGCGCACCTAGGTAAACCCAGCTACTCAGGTGGCTAAGGCAGGAGAATGACTTTAGCCCAGAACTCAAAGCCCAGCCTGGGCAACAAAGTAAGATCCTGTCTCAAAAAGAAAAAAAAATTTTTTTTTGACCAATGAGAATAATATCTAACAAGTTTTCCATCTCTCTGGAATGACTTAAAGGTAATATATTATCTCCTACATAAAGTCTTTCCAATAACCTTTCAGACATAATAGACCTTTTCCTATGCTTCTGTACAAATACCACAAAACTGACACATCACTAAATTGTGTTAATGGGCCTACCTACCTCTGAAAGGGGCTTACCTCTGGCTAACCTTCAAATTCTCTCAAGGCATATATAGTATGCACATTTATACATGCTCTTCACTTCCTAGGTGACCTTACTAAATATTTCCTAAGTGAGCTTGCTATTTCTAAAATAGGTGTTAACTTCAGAATTTTAAAATGGGCTAATGGCCTTATATGTGAAAACTATAGCAAATTTTATGATAATTGTGTTTCTAAAGTATTTGTCCTAAAAACAATAATAATCAAAGGAAACATACTAGTAAAAGAAAGATGAGTTTACATTAAGAAATAATGTTCAAGGTAATATGAATCTAAAAAGTACTGAACAGACCATTACAAATTATCTACATTCCTATTTGGTTTAGTTCTTCTGTAATACTTGAATTCTGAAAGTGGAAGAAATGTTCAATTAGAATTAAGAAACAAAGCCAATAACAGTCCTGCTAAAAGACTGAATTGTAATTCCTTCTTATTAAACAGGAACAGAATAGAGCACAGCAGAGTTATCTGATACTCTTGGAGTAATTACCAGTATATATAACAATCATATAGCTGATATTATGTAATATGTGCCAAGCAGTTCTAAGGGCTTTACATGTAAGAATTCATTTATACCTCACAAAAAAATTATCCATCATCCTAATTTTACAGTTCAGGAAATAAAAAAACAACAACAGTAAATCCTTAGTGGACTGTTTCTTGTTCCCAAATGACTTCTGCTACTGCTTCAAATATACTACAGTTAATCTCCACTGCAGATTCTCAAGTTTTTCATTTTAACCTATTGATGACATTGTCCAACTTCCCCTAAAATAGTTACACCCATATCTTTCACTTAAGAAAGTTTACATACTTTTTAAGAGTATTCTGAAATCCAATTAAAAAATCTGTAAAATTAACAATATTCTATCTAAATATTTTCCATATATAATCATTGTTATGTTGACCTAGTAATACTTTAAATTCAAATAACCTATTTTATATTTTTTTTTGTTTTTGCCAAAGACAGTATAGGTTACTGAATTTCATACTAAGATTGAAAAGTAGTGGGCCAGAGAGTTCAGTGGTTCTGCCACCTGCCTCACAAGTAAAAGGACCCGAGTTCGATCCCCAGTATGAAAAAAACAAAACAAAACAGAAAAGTAGAACAATGGCATTAGATTAAACATAATACACTACATGGATCAGAGAGCTTAAATGTTCACTAAAATACATACTGGGCTAAATTTCATTTGGAGCTAATAGAAACATAATGGTTTCCATCTCAATACTTTGGGGCCTAGAAATACTTAGGAACACCATAAATTTCAGGAAGAAGAATATAGATAGTTATCCACAATTGAACACTACATTCCTGGACATTCTAGGCCTGAAATTCAAGCCCTGTGTCTTCAGTTTATTGATTATTATTGAAAGTCCTCTGGGGTTGGGGATTTAGCTCAGTGGTTTCGCCATCTGCCTCCCAAGCGTAAGGTCCTGAGTTCGATCCCTGGTACCAAAAAAAAAGGAAAGTCCTCTGATCTGATTCTCCAATTATACCCTCAATTCATTACTAAGACACCGTGAGCTCTAAGAACTTGTGTCATCAGAAGCAGACCACAAAATTGAAAAGATCCCAAAGTGGGAAATCACATGTGGAGAATGATGCATGGACATACATGAATCACCAAACAAAAGTGAGTATCGTGTAGAGATGAGACTAAGAAAGCGCTTTAATGTGTGGGAAACCTTTAGAACACAGGCTGTCCACACTGCTCTATCCCCTTTCCAATGTTATTAAGACTGTTTAGCAAGGCAACATAATCCTGGAGACCAGAAAAAGCTCACTGAAGACTTTTCACTCAAGTCTAAATAGACTACAGATACTCTTTGGGACGACCCACATGTGTAACAACTGTGTGGTAATGACCCAGGTGCACCATTCAGACTTAGAATCTGTCTTTTTTTTTGTACAGGTCTGTAAATCTTGTTTATAGAGTCTCAATGTCTTTTTTTGCACAGTATACCTTGCTTATACAGTACTGTAATTTTTGCTGATTGTATTGGATAGTACCGTGGTTTTATGTTCTGTTATATATTATAATACTGCATGTAAGAGTTATGCAATAAAAGCAAAATCATCAAACTGGAATTTCCTTTGGCCATTTGTTTGTTCTGAATATTGTAGTATACATGCTATATATAATTCCTCATTTAGGGACCAATTCATATATCAACCTAGTCACAGGAACAGAGCATGAAATGAGGAATATCTGTATTTCATGATCAGACATAGATTTTTAAAAATCTCACTCAACAGATGATAAGTGAAGGTTAAACTACCAGAATAGTGATGTTCAGTAAAACAAAATTCTTGACTTTTAACCAAGTAAAAAATTAAGATTCTTTAATTCACAAGTTGAAAGATTACATGGTGAACATTAATTTATTAACAGTTTGTTGCTCTAGGGTCCCAGAACTCTCAGAAATTAAATGAAATAGGAGTTAATGAATAGCAACATCAAATTAGCACATTATTTCATGTTAATCTTTCTTCATTAACCCTCCCTTTTGTTCTTTCCATTTCAATAAAATGAGACTGAGATTAAAATTATTCTAACCTTAATGAGTATGTATAGCACCAAAATGTTGACATGTGTGATTACATAAACCCTTGTTGCTTCACAACCCACTGAGGGGGCTCAGGAAAGTACAAAAGGCGGTCTCACCTTTAGTGTGACATCACAGAGTTCTCCATTTTCATAAAATCGAAGAAGAGAGCTGTGGAAATCTTTCCAGGCTTCATTTGCTTCAAAGATAAAGGAGTCTTCTCTGTCACAGTCACTCACTGAAGATCTGTTCTTTATTGGCGGGTGCTGCTGCTTTTTCCCCTTTGGGAAGTGATTCCGAGCTGGTTTCCCAGTCACTGATTCTGAAGCCATTTGTAAAACTCTTCTTTTAATTTAGCTATCTTCTCAAACACCCCATTTATTCTTTGTTAAAAGGTGAGAAGACAAGGTAGCAGCCACTAATTTTCAGTTTTCAAAATACAATCAACCGCCACTGTACAATTTGCTGAAACTGAAAAGCACACATAAAGACAAACCAAAAGAAAAACTTATCATTAGTAACTATACTTTACTAATACTATTAATGTAAAATAACCGTATCAAGCATTATTGGAAAAATAACTCATTTTTATGCTCAACATCACATAATTCACTTCATCCAGCGACTTCACATCAGCAAAAGAATTTCTTTAAAGTTCATTCTGAGAACAATTCAAAAGCATGTGGCCCAGCCAGCATGGCGGCTGGTACATGCCTCTACTTCCTGCACTCCAGAGACTGAGCCACAAGATTTCTTGAGTTTGAGGTGAGCCTGGGCAACTTAAAGAGTGACCATCTCAAAAAGCACATGAGTTTGAAATATGGAGTACCCTGTCTTCAGAAAGAGAGACTATGAACTTCAAATTTTAAGTTTTCAAACTTTACTCAGTGATGCAAAGGAAAAACTTAAAGGGTTATTCTGAAGGAATTAGGTTTGTGTGAGATTCTGAAGTCAGAGCATGGTTCCACCATTTACCAGTCACGTGACCCTGGGGCAAATGGCAACCACCTAAACCTCAATTATCTCTACTGTGAGATGGAGACACCACTTACAGAAGTATTCTAAGAATCAGTGATAATCTACAACCAGGCATAGGAGGAGCTATGGCAGTGTAATATGAAGACCTCATTTCATTTGCATGTTTACATAAAATTTATTAGTATTTACATATAAAATCAAACATGTCATTATCAAAGCAATTTGATAAATATCCACACCATCAGTAATTCTATGCTGTAATTATACTTTGGTCATATAAACAAGATTTAAGGTAAAGCAGCTATTCCACAACTTTGGCTGTTTGATCTTTTTAGAAGGCTTTACTAGCTCTCACTTTCTTCATCTATAAACAATGATATCTGTCCACCTACAGAACTATCCTGAGAATTACATGAAATATAGTAGTATTTATTTATTCCTAAGCATTTATAAGTGTTTAGGAAACTGTGAACCACGTTGCAAATACTAGTGCTTTTGAAGTAGGAAATTGTGCATATTATGCAGTTTTAGAAATTTAAGTTTTAGTCCCCTTGCTTTTCTTATTGTTAATTTCAAAATTTTCAGATTTTCTTTTTTGGTACTAGGAATCGAACTCGGGACCTTGAGCTTGCGAGGCAGGCACCAGAACCACTGAGCTAAATCCCTGGCCTCAAAATTTTCAGATTTTGACAGGAGCCAAAAAGATCTCTATAAGATTATAGCATAGGCAGACACATGGGAAGGAGAACTGAGCCGCCATGTGAGAACACAGTTAGCTAACCCTTCACCTTCAGCTTGTGAGGGCCAAGCATGGTGCCCAATTAACCCATGCCCAGGCTTCTGATTCAGGAACTGTGAAGTGATAAATGTGTCACTGGAAGTTACTAGTTGTGAAAAACTGGTACACACAACAGAAACAGATCGCAGACACTGCTACAGCTTGGTCCCCATGCTGCCCCAAGGCCCATTTATTAAGGCTGCATGGCCAGCCCACCACGCTACTGCGGGTGCAGGAACCTTTCAGAGGGGATTGCTAGGAGGCTGTAGATCAGAAGCAGAGGCTCCCTGGAGGGGGCAGTGGGACCCTCTGCCGTGCAGGCCCAGAGGCACCGGGGCTAAGCTGTTCTGGCTGAAACCTCTGAGCCATGAGCCAAAGTAATCTTTTGCCCTCACTAGCTGATCATCTCAAATACTTCATTATAGTGACAGGAGGCTGACGAACAGACATCTGCTTTCAGGTCTAAAATTTTAACTGAAGGAAGCATTTACAGATATTGTAATAGGCATCAACCACCATAACAACTCTTTTAAATTCATATTTCTGCTTCAAAATCAACAAAGAATAAATAAGTAGAACAAATAGGAAAAAAACCACAAAAAACCAGCACAGCTGAGGATCAAAATCTTTTTCCTATAAAGGGTCAAAGAGTAAACTCTCTTAGCTTTGTGACCCATACAGTTTCCATTGCAGCTATTCAACACTGCCACTGTAGCATAAAAACAGCCATAAACAAGAATAAATGATGAGCACAGCTGTGTTCCAATAAAATTGTATTTTTAAAAATAAAACATTTGGTGGGTACGTTAGTCCCTGAGTCACAGTGGGCTGACTCCTGAGCAAGCTGGCTGATTTAAACCCAACTCTATCAATAATCATGTTAACTATAAATGGGCCAAACATCCTCAATTAAAGGCAGAGATTCAGACTACTATTCAGCAATAAAAAGGAACAAGTTACTGATAGATGTAACAACTTGGAGGGAAGCAAAAATGGAAGATGGGGCTATACCAAACTGTAAAACTTCTTCACAGCAAAAGAAAAAACAGAGTGAAAAGGCAAACAAGAGAATGAGAGAAAATAAGATTTGCAAATCATATATCTGATAAAGGATTGATGTCCGGGAACGTTCAGAATTCCTACAACTTGGGGCTGGAGTGTGGCTCAGTGGCAGAGCATTTGTCTAGCATGTCCAAGGGCCTTGGGTTTGATCCCCAACACAACAAAAAAAAGAAAAAAAGGAAAAAAAGTCTTACACATCAATAATAAAAAGCAAACTGACTAAAATATGGGCAGAGAACTTGAACAGACATTTCTCTAAAAAGGATATATGAATGGCTAACAAGTATATGGAATCATGGTAAACTTCACTAATCATGAGGGAGATGAAGATAAAAACAATGAGATATCCTACCTATGGGAAAGGAAGGAAGGGAGGGAGGGAGGAAAAGAGAGAGCAAGAGTACATGTGAGTGTGCACACACAAGGATGGGAATACTTGGAAACCCTTCACATTGTCAATAAGAAAGTAAAATAGTGTAGCTGCAATGGAAACTATATGAATATTCCTCAAAATTTAGAAGCAGAGTTACAATAAGATCCAGAAATCCACTTCTGGATAGATGTCCAAAAGAATTAAAAATAGAACCTCAAAGAGATACTATTTGCCTACCCACATTCAACACATTATCCACAATACACAAGAGGTGGAAGCAGCGTAAATGTCCACTGACTATGAGCAAAGAAAATGTAGTTTATATATAATGGAATATTATTCACTCCTCCCAAAGAAAGTCTTGTCATGCTAAAGCATGAATAAACCCCGAGGACATTATACAAAGTCAAACAAGCCAGACACAAAGAGACAAAGATTACTTGATTCCACTTACTGAGCCACCTAAAACACTCAAACTCAGAAAGCAACTTGATGGTTGTCAAGTGCTGGTGATGTGGGAAAGAGGAGTTGTTCAAAGGGTAGAGTTTCAATTTGCAAAACAGAAAAGCTCCAGAGATCTGTTGCAATGTGCACGTAATTAACGTGACTGTACTGAACACTTGAAAATGGTTAGGATGTGGATGCACGTGCACTTGGGAGTAGCTCAGCAGTAGAGCACGTACTTAGCATATATAAAGCCCTGGGTTTCATCCTCACCACCCTCCAAAAAAGTTACAATGTTAAAATTTGTTTTTTACCACATCAAAAAAAAAAAAGACACTACCAGGCTGGGAATACAGCTCAGTGATGGAGAAAGTGCCTTGCATGCCTGAGGACCAGGGTTTGATCACCAGCACCTCAAAGAAAACAAAACTAAACTAAACTAAAGATACTACATACAATAAAAGGGTCAATTTATCAAAAGATGTAATTTTATCCACCAATGTACCTGATATCAGAGGTGCAAATGACACACAAAAAAATATGACAAAGCTAAAAGAAAAAAGACCATTCCACAATTACAATTAAGAGGTTTTAACATTCCTTTTTGGTTATAAAAGCAGTTGACAGAGAGTTAGCAATGATATAAAAGAACAGAACATGATTAAATAGCGGCATTACAGAACACTCCCTGCCCAGCAACAGCGGGGAGTGCACATAGCGCCACCGAGCAGATAAACCGAATTTAAGCCAATAAACAACGCTTCACAATTAGAAGACATTATACAATGCAAAGCATGGTCTCCAACCATAAAAGAATTAAACCAGAAGTAATAAAAGATAACAGCCAAGCACAGTAGAATGTGCCTATAGCCCTGGAAAAATAAGCAGGACCTGTCAATTATAAAATCCCAGGACAGTGCCAAATAAGTCCCAGGACCACATATGTAGAACTTCTCGAGGGATCTCACAAGATGTAGACTACAAATAAGGACACGAATGCCAGGAGGAGCCCACTATTGTGACTCTTCACAGTAGCCTACACTGTCTCCTAGACACAGGGTATACTTTTATTTTTGCTTTTTTGTCCTTTTCTCTCTTATTTGCCCCAAGTTTGCTTGCAGATGTGAGACCTGAGTGACTCCATTTTAAAATTTTGGCCCCATTTTAGAGTAAAGGTGGCCTGGACATAAATTCTAGTTCCAAGAAAAACCACAAGATGCACTTTGGCCACCTGCCTGTGATAATGTTCAGCAGTCCCCTAGCAACTAGCCTAGCAACAGCTAATCGGTAGCTGCCTCAATGTCCCAGATGCTCTTCTCAATGGCCTGCAACAGCTAATCAGTAGTTACCCCAATACCCCAGTATCCCAGATGTTCTTTTCGATGACTTGAGCAGCCGTTTGCAGTTCAGCGCGCAAGGCCCAAACAATTAGGTTTAAACTTTCAAAGCTTGCTAAATGCTAGCCAATTGTGTGATTTGCGTGTGATTTGAAACCCCGCACCTTTTTGAAACCCCGCGCCTTGCTGTAACCTCTATAAAAACCCCTGGTGTTTTAGAGTCAGGGCTCTCAATCCTGACCCGCTGCATCGGTGTCAGATGAGAGTCCCTACTCGAGCTTGAATAAACGACCCTCATGTGTTTGCATCGGAATCGGCTCCTTGGTGGTCTTTGGGGACCTCGCGATCTGGGCACAACAGCAGAGCCAGTTTTTCTCTCAACCCTTCACCCCTCACTTTTCCAATAAACTCTTGGCACTGTTCTTAGCCTGTCTCATCCAATTCTTTGTTCAAGGAACGAAGGACCTGGAATAAGTTTAATTGGTAAGTCATTTCTAAAGGAACTACTCAACAACTCTAGCAGTCAGTGGTGGCAAACCTATGGCACAAGTGCAGCAGAGGGCTGTTTGCATCACTGAAAGCTGTAAAAGGTTTGCCATCACCACTAGCTACTCAGGAAACTGAGGTGAAAAGATGTGAGTTCAGGATCAGCCTGGGCAATGTGGTGATACCCTGTCACAACAAAACAAAACTACTAATTCTGAAAATCAAATACACTTTTAAATAAACCACGGAGCAAAGAGGAAATCTGATAAGAAATTAGAAAATGTGGGTGTGTGGGGGGAGTGCTGGAGATCAAACCTAGAGCCTCGAGTCTGCTAGGCAAGCCCCTTATCATTGAGTAGATCCCAGCCCAGAAAACATTCTAACCGAACAAAAGAAAAACAAAATATGTCTAAATTTATGGGATACAGCTGAAGTAGTGTTTTAGGGGAAATTTAGAAAAGTAAATGGTCACATTTGCAAAGAAAAGAGTCTGAAGTCAATAGTCCAGGCTTTTATTTTAAGAAACAAGAGGAAAAAAATGAAATAAACCCAAAGGAAACATAAGGAGATAAAGAGCACAAACCAGTAAGATTGAAAATAGAGCATTTCCAGGAAGATGGCAGAGTGATAAGCAGCAGAGAAAGAGCCTCTCTGAGACTTGGTATCCTTAACACTGGAAAAAGCAGCATAATGAGGACAAGGAGAAGGGAAATGGGTCCCCAGGACCAGGAAGGACCTGGGGCGAGAACTGAAGCCCACAGGGAGAGTGAAGAGAGAGACTTCACGGAAGAGGAGGGAGGTAGCAAGTAGCACTCTCTCCAGAGCCCAGACACGCAGTGAGGGAACGGAGGGTTGAACCTACACACACACAGTGACTACTGGCAACCCCAAGGCCTCCACAATGAAACGTACCAGTAGAATGAAGCAATGGATGCACCAGACTGCAGTGGCTGGTGAGTTATTCAGTATCAGACCTCACCCAGGAGAGGGCGATTGGCTGGCAGCCATCTTGGAGAAGGCCCAACGGAGCCTGGAACTCAAGAAGCCGAGTTCAGGTTGGCAGGAGGCACAAGAATTGTGTTGTACGCTCAAGGAATCTGATTTGAGCCTCATGGCCATATCAGGAAAACAGAGCAGGCTCAAATAAACAACCTAATATTGAACCTCAAGCTTCTAGAAAAAGAAGAGCAAGTCAAGCCCAAAGGCATATGAGGGAGGAAATTATAAAAATCACAGCAGAAATTAATGCAATGGAGACTAAGAAAATACAAAGAATTAATGAATTGAAGAAGTGGTTTAAAAGATTACGTAAAACTGAGAAACCCTTAGCCAAGCTTATCAAAAAATGGAAAGAAAAGACTCAAATCCATGCAATCAGGAATGAAAAGGGTGAAATCAAAACAGACCCCGCAGAAATCCAGAAGATCATCAATATCTACTTTGAGAACCTGTATTCTTTTTTTTTTTGTACCAGGGATGGAACTTAGGTCCTTCAGCTTGTGGGCAAGGCAGGAGAACCACTGAGCTAAATCCCTGGGCCTAGAACCTGTATTCCAATAAGATAGAAAATACAGAATAAACAGACAAATTCATAGATACATATGAATTACCAAAACTGAATCAAGAAGATATAAAAATTCTAAATAAATCAATATCAGCTAAAGGAATTGAAGATGTAATTAAAAACCTATCAACAAAGAAAAGCCCAGGACCTGATGGATTCACTGCTGCATTCTACAAGAAATTTAGAGACAACCTAATGCCGCTACTTCTTTAAATGCTTTAATGAAATTGAAAGGGAAGCAATACTCCCAAATTCATTCCTGGAAGCAAGCATTACTCTGATTCCAAAACCAGAGAAGTATTCAACCAAAAAAGAGAATTAGACGCCAATCTCCTTAATGAATATAGACGCAAAAATTCTCAATAAGAGGATTCTCAAACAGAATGCAGCAAATCATCAAGAAGGTTATACACCATGACCAAGATGGATTCATCCCAGGGATGCAAGGATGGTTCAACATATGCACATCAATAAATGTAACACAGTGTATTAACAGAGCCAAGGACAAAAACCATATGATCCTCTCACTGGATGCAGAAAAAGCATTTGACAAGGTCCAATACTCATTCGTGATAAAAAAAAAAAAACTCTACATAAAACTGGTGTAGATGGTCTTTATCTCAATCTGATAAAAGCCATCCATGACAAACCAACAGCCAATATCACACTAAACGGACAAAAACTGAAAACTTTCATTCTAAAGGAACAAGACAAAGATGTCCACTGTCACCACTCTTGTTCAATATAGTTCTGGAAACACTAGCCAGAGCAGTTAGACAAGAGAAAGTAAAAAAAAGGAATAATGATAGGAAAGGAAGAAGTTAAATTATCATTATTTGTGGATGACATGATACTCTACATAGAAGACCCCAAAAACTCCACCAAAAGACTTCTAGATTGATAGCCAAATTCTGTCGTGTAGCTAGATATAAAGTCAACAATCAAAATTCAATAACCTTCCTGAACACAAATAACAAACTCACCGAGAGAAATTAGAGAAACAACCCCTTTCACAATAGCATCCCCCAAAAATGAAATATGTAGGAACCATGAGGCCGGGGATTTAGCTCAGTGGTTCTGCCGCCTGCCTAGCAAGCGCAAGGTCCTGAGTTTCATCCCTGGTACCAACAAGAAAACAAAAAAAAAAGCAAAAAAATCAACAAATGGGACCTAATTAAAAAGCTTTTGCACAGCAAGAGAAACCACCAACTGAGTAAAGAGACAACCCATAGCATGGAAAAATTTTTTTACCAGCTATTCATCAGACAAATGCCTATTATCTAGAATATATAAAGAACTAAAAAACAAAAATCAGACCCCCAAATTTAAAGACCCAATCCAAAAAGGGCATCTGAAATGAACAAACTCTTTTCAGATGAAGAAGTAGAAACAACAAATAAATATATGAAAAAATGTTCAACATCGCTGGTCATTCATGAAATGCACATTTAAACAACGCTGAGATTCCATTTCACTCCAGAAAGAATGCCTGCTATCAAGAAATCAATCAGCCTAGGATCTAGCTCAGTGGTTCCGCCGCTTGCCTAGCAAGTGCAAGGACCCTGGTACAAAAAAAACAAAAAACAAACAAACAAAAAAACCCAGTAACAAATGCTGGAGGGGCTGTGGGGGAAAAAGAACCCTTCTCCACTGTTGGTGGGAATGTAGACTGATGCAACCACTGTGGAAATCAGTATGGAGATACCTCAAAGAACTAGGACTAAAGGTACCATTTGACCCAGCTATTCCCCTTCTTGGTATCTTCCTGAAAGAATTAAAAGCATCATACCACAGTGATATACGCACATTCATGTCTATAGTGGCCCATTTAGTAATAGCTAAATCTTGAAAACAGCCCAAATCCCCATCGATTGAGGAATGGATGAAGATGTGGGGTTTTTTTTTATACAACAGAGTACTATTCTGCCATAAAGAAGAATGAGCTTCAGACATTTATAGCTAAATGGATGGACCTTGAGACCATACCCTTAAGTGAAATAAATCAGACACACGTGTTTAGAAACAGCATTGTTTCTCTGGTATGAGAAACTGAAAGTGGAAATAAGGACTAAAGTATATAACAGATTTTGGGAAATTGGGAAGAAAATGTTCAAATGGGAAGAGGAACAAAGGAGGAGGGAGAGAGGAAGGAAGGTACAAGGAAAAAAAGTGAAAATAGAAGGAAAAAATGGAAACAAAGCTTTTATACATAGGGAAGAGAGGGGACTTTAGGGGAGAAAGGGATGGGAAAAAAGGGACAGAATGTTATCATGCACATGTGCAAATTCCCTATGATGAGTGTTATCATTATGTATGCCTAAAATGTACCAATAAATGTTTTGCTATATTTTTAAAAAGAGAAAATACAAAACAAAACCGAGAGCTGCTTTTTTTTTTAAGAAAGATCAGTATAACATCTAGCAAAAAAAAAAAAGGGGGGGCCGGGGATTTAGCTCAGTGGTTTCGCTGCCTGCCTCCAAAGCAGAAGGACCAGAGTTTGATCCCTGGTACCAAAAAAAAAAAAGATAACCTGGCCTCTGTCTAGAATCAGGGATTATAAATATGTTCTTTAACATAAGAACAGCTACAGTAATAATCAGGTTAACTCCGGTGAGTTTTGGTAGTTTCTGAGTTTTGGGGACTTACTAAAACCTGGATGAACCTTGATGACCTTATACTTATACAAGTGAAATAACCCAGACACAAAAAGAGAAAAACTCCCTGAATCCACCTACATAAGATATCTGAATATTACCATACTGCTAATTTATACTACCTAATGGTAGGAGATACATGAATATTATTATACTGCTATTCATACTACTAAATGGTGGGGGATATCCGAAAGTTACTACACTGAAAATTTATATTAAATTAAATCATACTTAGCAAAACAATCTCCAAGCCCAGATTGTTCCACTAGCAAATTCTATCAAACTTTAACAGAAAAAATAAAACCACTCCATACAATCTTTTTCAGAAAACAGAAGACGGAACACTTTCCAAATTACCAGTATTCTACAAAAACCAAAGATGGTACAAAAAGTAAAACTGTACATCAGCGCCCCCTATGAATACAGACATAAAAGTCCCCACAAAATACCAGCAAACAAAGGAGAAATGCAGGATGGTGGGAGAGGTCCCTTCTCCACAAGGACCAACAACAAGCACAATACATGCTGTATTTTAAGATAGATAGCTGTGGGGAACACTGGGAATAGTGAGAGATATAGAATCTTGGGAGATTCAAAGACCTGGGCACCAGCACGGGAAGGGAAACAGGATACCCCATACCTGCCAGCTGCTGCCACAGGGAGGGGGCTCTCTCTGCAAGTAAGGATACAGAGAGGCCCAGGACACTTGTCAGTGCAGACACAGCTGGCAGTGCAGCTAGAGGAAAGGGTCACAGTCTCCACAGGCCACAGGAGAGCATCACGGTTCCCATAGGCTACGGGAGAGCATCACAGTCTGAAAGAGGCTCACAGCTACTTAGGTAAGGAACCTGAGACCTGCACAATTGCCTTGCTTTGGAAAAGGACCTCCTTGGATCTCCTTCTCTTGGAAAAGGTGTTCTGCAGACAACCAGGGCGCTGTAGCCAGGAGCCCTGGTGAGAAATGAACAGTGTCCGAGTCTGGGTTGCTCCAGGGGCCAGAAACCCTACACATTTCCATTTCTGGGACCTACGGACTTTGCACTACACAGACAGGGTAAACCTACCCTGTTGCAGTGTAGCCCTAGCCCCACTGGGTACCCGCACTATAAGACAGGGTGCTGCAACACAGAAGGAATACAGGGCATAGCCCTCAAGATCCAGGAGGTCAGCAAGCTGTCTGACCTCTGAATCCAAGGCAATGGCCCACTGTGCATGGACTCATGGCAGTGCCAGGACAGACACAGTTCTTACCGCTACATCCTGAACAATGCTCAGGCCCTGCTACAGAGAGAGTGGGGAGGGAACAGGTTCCTGCCACTGCCTTGCCCAAGGGGATTGTAAAAGGGCCTTCCCAGCTCTGTGACTCTGGCTGTCCCCTGCCCACAGGCACCCGCCACAGCTAAGGAGTAGGGGATTCAAGCCCAGCTGCAGTCATCACACCACCTCCAGGTCACACAGCCAAAAAGCTGTAAGAACTCTGCCCAGTACCAGAAACAGTCTCACTCTCAGGGATGCACTGTAACCAGCACAGAGGAGTGCCATGGTTGAGGGTGCCACTTCACCTATATGGTCCCCGCCACCAACTTCTGCCACTCTTGTCTGGCCAGAGCACTGCTGTCAGGATAGTCTCCACTCATGCCTCTTCCCACACAGCCTGGACCTGCAGCATGACTGACGTAGGACAAGTGCTTCAGACTCCTCAGTGGTGCCAGCATCAGTGGTACCTAGGAGACCCACAACTCAACAGGGACAGCACTCCCTTCACAGAAGCAGCTACACCATGAGCATGCCACAGTCCACCTGGCAAAACTGCTAGAGTACCCCATGGGTCTCTCCAACACTGCACCCAAACTCACCAACCACAGCCAAAGCAGCAATAGGGAGACAACATAGCAGTGCCTAGCCTGGGAATGAAGCCAGCCCTGCACAACAAACCCATGTCCCCAGACGCATCTTCAAGAGAAAGGTGCCTAAGGGGGAGGCCATCCATAAAGGTAGTACCTGATCCCCCAGTTATGCACATCTCAACATAAGAAGACAAGAAACACATAAATAAGATAATGTGACAGCTCTGAACAAATATAGTAACTAGCAACAGATCACAAAGAAAATGACATGAACAAAGGGCCTAGTAAGGAATTTAGAAGAATGAGAGACAGAACAGCAAAGGAAGAGGAGGTGGGAGCAAATTGCAACCTTTCTGGGACCTGGAGCCTAGATAAATGGAAAACAGCTACTCAGCAAAGAGAAAAAGAAGTACTCTGAGAATCAAGAAAAAGCCAAGAGGAATGGTAAAAATCACAGAAAAACAGAAGGCGATGCAGAAAACAAGCAAAGCAGTCTGGATTGCCAACCCTGACATCTGGGGCAGGGGATAGGGGACCCTACCCACAAGCACAAGGTAAGCCAGAGATAGCAAAAGACAAGCTTCCATTCCAGCATAGCCCCAGGAAAAGTCCATACTATTATAAGCTGCAAATCCAGTCAGTACGGGGTTTTACTCTGAAAGTGCCTCCTCTCATTTATAGGTTGCCTTGGAGAAGAAAGCCACCGCAGCACACAACAGATCTTGAAATGGGCTATCAGAACATCAGAACCATTGGGGGAAGGTGGGAAGTGCTACTACTTGAGACTGAGCTACTGTGGTTTGTTTTCTCACCTCTGAATGGTGCTACTGCTCAAGCCCTCAGAAGATGACCCTCACATAAAAGTGGAAGAGATATTCATCCCAAGAGATGTACAAATCTCAATACAGAAACACAAGAAGTATGAAAAAACAGAGGGACATAACTTCCCCAAATGTCTATAACTCATCAGTAGCTAAACGAAAAGATATCAAAGTGAATGAAATCCCAAAGAACTCCAAAGACTGATTTTTAAAATGATCAATGACTTTAAAGAAGGTGCAAATAAACATCTGTATGAACATGAAGGGGCAATTCTGAAGAAGAACCAAGCAGAAATCTTGCAAATGAAAAGCACAAGAAATTAAATAAAAGACTCCACGAAAAACCTGCCAAGAGACAGGGCCAACCAGGACATAGAATTTCAGGACTTGAAGACAAAGTTGATAAATTATCAACCTTAGTTGATAATTACTCAAACAATAATAAAGAAAAAAATAAGAAATTATGAACAAAACATGGAAGAACTATGGGATACAGTTAAAAGACCAAACTTAGAAATTTTTGGTGTAGAAAAGAGTACCAACGTCCAAACTAATGCCACAGAAAATCTCTTCAGTGAAACAATAACAGAAAACTTCTCAAATCTTAGGAGAGATGTGGACTTCCAGGTACAGGAGGCATTTAGAACCCCAAACAGGAATGTCCAGGAAAGAACCACTCAAGGTTATATTATAGTTAAAATGTCAGACATATAGAATAGTAATATTGAAAGTTGCAGAGAGAAATACCAAATCATATATACAGGCAAAGCCATCAGAATAACTGCAGACTTCTCTGCAGAAACTCAAAAGGTCAGGAGGGCATGGAGTGATTATTTCAAGCCCTGAAATAAAATAACTATTAACATAGATCGCTACATACAGCCAAGGTGTCATTCAATAATCAAAGAAGAAATAAAGAACTTTTAATACAAACTAAAGAAATTTATGACCACTAAGGCAGCATTGCATAAGATCTACAAAGGAATCTTACACAAAGAAGAGGAAGAGTAGATAAGGTATGAGAATTAGGAAAAAATCAAATATCAGACAAACAAAAAAGAGATAGGAGTTAGTACTTACATTTTTATAATAACTCAATGTAAATGGCCTTCATTCTCCAATTAAAAGATACACATACATACTGGCAGAACTGATTAAAAATAAGACCCAACTCTGCTGCCTGCAAGAAACACACTTCACTAGTGAAGACATAATGCACTGAAAGTAAAAATAACTTTCTATGCAAAAGGACTCAGAAAGCAAGCAGGTATACTCATATCAAACAAAGCAGACATTCAGACAAAATTAGACAAGACAAGCCCATTACATATTGGTAAAGTGAACAATCCATCAAGAAGATATAACAATTTTAACTGTATATGCAGCAAACATTGCTGCATCCCATTTCATAAAACAGACATCATTCAACACAAAGGGACACATAATAGGTCCCAATACGAGACTTCAACACTCCACTCTCCCCAATAGAGGTCGTCTAGAAAAAAAAATCAACAAAGAAATATCAGTATTAAACTACACCATAGATCAAATGGACTTAACAAAAGTACACAGAACATTCCATCTGATAATTCAGCAGCTCATAGAATGTTTTCCAAAACAGATCATATTGTAAGCCATTAAGCAAGTCAACATATATAAAAAATTTGAAATAATGCTTGCATCTTATCAGATCAGAATGAAATCATAAAATCAGTAGCAATAGAGACCACAGAAACTCAATGAACACAAGGAAATTAATTCACTGTTAAATGATCAGCTGATCAAGGGGAACATAAAAAATTACTAGAATCAAATAAAAATAGAACACAACATGCCAGAATTTTCAGGATACAGCAAAGGCAGTTCTAAGAAGGAAGTTTATTGCTAAGTGCCTATATCAAAAATCATAGAGGTCTCAAAAAATGAGTAACCTAATAATGCATCTCAAGGTCTTAGAAAAACAAACAAATAACAAACCAATACTAACCCAACAAAAGGAAAGAAATAATGAAGATCAGACTTAATATTGTTAAAATGGCTATTGCCAAATGTGATCTACAGATTCATGGCAGTCACCACCAAAATTCCAATAATCTTCTTCACAGAACTAGAAAAAAAATCCTAAAATTCATGAAGAAACAGAAAAAACCCAAAACAGCAATCCTAAGCAAAAAGAGCAAGGCTAAAGGAATCTCAATACCCAATTACAAGTTATACCACAGAGCCACAGTAAGAAAAACAGTATGGTACTTGCAAAACACCCCTCTCATTCACATACACACTCCAGTGGAATAGAATAGAGGAGGGAGAAACAAACCCATTCAAGTATAATCTTCTCATTCTTGATGAAGGATTCCAAAAACATACTGGAGAAAAGACAACCTCTTTAACAAATGGTGCTGGGAAAACTGGATACCTATATGTAGAAGATTGAAACTAGACCCCTACCTCTCACCCTATTAAAAAAAATCAATTCAAGAATCAATCAAAGACATAGATGTAAGATCTGAAACTTTGAAACCACTAGAAAACATAAGGGAAGCAATACACACAGGCAGATTTCCTGAACAGGACTCCAAAAGCACAAAAAATCATAGCAAACATCAACAAATGGAACCACATCAAATTAAAAATTCTCTGTACAGCAGGGAAGCAGTAATAGAAAAAAAACAGGCTACAAAATGGGAGAAAATCTTTGCCAGATACTCTTTCACTAGAGGATTTATATCTAGAACACAGAAAAAAACTTTTAAAAATTTAACACCAATCAATTTAACCCAGTCAATAAATGGACAAACTGAACAAACACTTCTCAAAAGAAGCACAAATGACCAATAAGTATAAGGAAAAATGTTCAACATCTTTAGCCATTAGGGAAAAAGTCAAAACTACATTAAAATTCCAAATTACCCCAGTCAGAATGGCTATCACCAAGCATACCAGAAACAATAAATACCGGTGAAGGTGCAAGGAAAAAGAAACCCTTCCACATTGCCAGTGGGAATATCAATTAGTACAGGTACTACTGAAATCAATATGGAGGCTCCCAAAAAACAAAAAATACAGCTTCCATTTGATCTACTGTATCACTCCCTGGTATATACCCAAAGGAACTGAAATACTCATACTGTAGGAATACCTGCATACCCATGTTTATTGCAGCATAATTCACAACAGCCAAGATATGGAACCAGCTAGGTGCCCATCAACAGGTGAAAGGGGTAAAAAAAATGCACTATACATGTATACACAAAAGAGTATTATATAACTGGACAGAAGAATGAGATTTTGTCATCTGCAGGAAAATGGATGGAACTGCAGATTACTTTAAGGAAAATAAACCAGATTCAGACAAATATCACATGTTCTTCCTAATTTGTGGCATTTAAAAAAGATGGCATAAAAGTAGAAAAGAGACTATTATTAGACAAGAGGGAGAAAACAGAAAGCAGGGTGGTATCAGGGAATTTAATAGAGATGGATATGATCAAAATATACATTGAAATCCAATGTTATAAAATGAATAGGCACAAATTAAAAAGATATAAAAGAACTTATAATAATAAGTGATTATAAAAATTCAATAAGGCACAAGAGAATATAGATAAATAGGTAAATTAGGAAGTCAATACAGAAAGGAATAAGATACTAAACAGAGATAGAGATTTTGAAAATGAACCAAACAGAAATATTGGAAATGAAGATCTAAACTGGGGACACTGAGGCACAGTTATTGGAGAGCAATAATTAGTCACTATGGTACAAAATCCTGGTTTGTGAGTTTGTCCATGTTGGCAAGGCAACAATGCTTGTGTTTGTGCAATCTACCTTTCAGGAGGATTTGTGTGAGCATACACTATGTGTACTTCAGTTGCCAACCAACACCACAGTTGCAGATTACATATCAGAGCAAGCTGAATTAGTCACTAACACTATCCCACTGGATGGCATGACAGTCATACATGAACCACCAGTGGCTCAAGCTGGTGGGAACATGTTAAAGCCTGCCACCAGATCAACTGTATCATCTCATTTGCACTATAAAATCTGCCACCAAATACAGCTTAACTGCCACCTGCCACTCACTGATACGAGTCTGGAAACAACTGGTCCATTATGGTATCTGTGTAGTTAGACCTCTCTGCTAATGTTCACCTGTACTTGTAGCCACTTCCCAATGCTAGCATCACAGCTGCAGCTCCACCTTGGAGCACCAGGTATTAAGATTCTCATAAGTACTCAATCTAGACTCCTCACATGCAAAGGTCAGTAGGGTTCATGCTCCTTTGAGAATCTAATGCAGCGGCTGACCTTACAGGAGGCAAAGTTCAGGTTATAATGTGAGTGGTAGGAAGCAGCTGTAAATACAGGTGAAGCTTTGCTCACTCGCTCACTGCTTCCCTCCTGCTGCGTGACCTGGTTTCTGACAGGCCACACAGACTGGTATGGGACCCCTGTGCAAACTAACTAGAAAACCTAGAAGAAATGTACAAACTTCTGGGCATGTATATGACCTACTGAATTACGAGGACATTAAACAATCAGAATAGATAAATAACAAGTAATGAGAATGAATCAAAAATAAATCTTCCAGGGCCGGGGATTTAGCTCAGTGGTTCCGGCACCTGCCTTGCAAGTGCAAGCTCCTGAGTTCAATCCCCGGTACCAAAAAAAAAACTAAAGACTATTACAACTGGATAAAAAGATTCGGTAAAGCAGCAGGAGACAAGATAAAACATACAAAAATCAATGTACAAAAACCAGTAGCTCTGCCAGCCCGGTAGTACAGTGCCTGTAATCCCAGCACTCAGGAGGCTGAGGCAGGAGGATCACTGTGAGTTCCAGAGAATTTTACATAGCAAGACCTTGTCTCCAAAATAAAATAAAATAAAATTTAAAAAAACAGTAGCATTCATGAGGGATACTTAGTGCCACGCTTATCATGTGCAAGGCCCTAGGTTCAATGCCCAGGATGAGAGAGAGAAAGAATCAGCTGTTTTTCTGTACACCAATAATGAATTCAGTGAGAAAGAAAAAAATGAAAGCAGTTCCATCTACAATAGCTATAACAAACACACTAAAAAATACTGAGATAAGCTTAACCAAGAAAATAAGTCTCTACAATGAAAATTATAGAACACCGATGAAAGAAACTGAAAAAGACACAAAAACATGGAAAGAAGCTAGGTTTTGTGTGCATGCCTATAATCCCAATACTCTTTAAAGAGATTGAGACAGGAGGATCACAAGTTTGAGCTCAGCCTGGCCAATTTTTAAAAATGGTGCTGGGGATGTAGCTCAGTGTGGATGTAACCCCAGGTTCAATCCCCAGTACTACATATAAATGAATGAATGAATAACCATCCATGTTCATGGATTCAGAGAATTAACATTATTAAAATATCCATTCTACTCAAAGCAATCTACAGATTCCACACAATCTCCAACAAGATTCCAATGATATTCTTCATAGAAATAATCCTAAAATTCACATGGAAACACAAAAGACCCTGAACTGCCAAAGCAATATTGTGTTATTAAAAAAAACAGCAAAGCTACAGGAATCACAATGGCTGATTTCAAAACATACTGCAGAGCCACAGTAACCAAAATAGTACTGTGTTGGTTTAAAAACAGACATGAAGGCCCGAGTTTGATCCCCGGTATCAAAAAAAAAAACAACAAAAAAACAGACACAAAGGCTAGAACCGAATAGATACCTCAGAAATAAACCCACACACTGCCGGGGATTTAGCTCAGTGGCACTGCGCCTGCCTCGAAAGCGCAAGGTCCTGAGTTCGATCCCCAGTACTAAAAAAAAAAAACTCCTTTGGCTGGGGATTTAGTTCAGTGGTTCTGCCACCTGCCTTGCAAGCAGAAGGTCTGGAGTTTGATCCCCAGTACCAAAAAAAAAAAAAAAAAAGAATGCATCTATGCATCTGAGAAATAAACCCACACATCCAGCTAGTTTTTGACAAAGGTGTCAAAAACATACAATGGAGAAAAGACAATCTCTTCAAAAGATGGTGCTGAGGGGCACAGATAGGAAAGAAATATATCTGTTCCTATTATCTGTATAATATTATCTATATAAAACATTCCAAAGGAACACCTATGATTAGTAAGTTTAGAGGTCACAAAATACATGGTGAACACTCAAAAATCAATCATATTTCTATATATAAGCAATGCACAATTAGAAACAGAAATTTGAAAATTCACCATTTTCAGTGACTCAAGAAAAGGAAACACTCAAGTAGAAATCTAACAAAACATGTATAGAATTTGTATGCTAAAAATGTTGACACAATTCAAAGAAAACCTAAATAAATGGAGAGCTACCACAGGTTCATAGGCTGTAAGATTCAATATAATATTTTGATTCTCTGAAAAATTAATGTTCTGATTTAAAGCAATTCCAATCAATATCACATAAAGTTTTTTTGTAGATATAGAGAGGCTAAGTCTAAAATTTATAATGGAAAGGCAAAGTTAGGAGAATACATAAAACAATTTTGAAACGGTAAGGTTTGATCACCACCTCCAATTTTAAAATGTAACCCCTTCAGCAACAAATTATGACCCACATTAAAAGACAAATACTCTGAGTCTATGTCATACTGACAGAAATAAATGATGGAATAAACAAATAAATTGGCAGAGAATACACAAATTTACCAAGAAAAAGAATTTCTGGCTGGGAGTATAGCTAAGTGGGAGAGCACTTGCCTAATGTGCAAGGCTGTGGGTTTCATCCCCAGCATCTATCTAAAATAAATTATGTAGAGACTCCACCCTGGAGGTGTGCCTGCATATAATGACTTCCTCCAAAAGAGAACTGCATGAAAAGGGACAATAACGGAGTAGCTTTACAGTGGAAAACTGCCATAAGCACTACCTCAGCCAGCAGATCAACACTGATACTACACGGACAGTATACACCTTGACTTAACATGATGTAACTTTATCTCTGTTGTTTCTACCTCCCCAAAGCCCATAACCCTAAATCATGAGAAAAACATCAGACAAATTCTTACTGAGACACTCTACAAAATACCTGTCCAATAAACCTCAAAGTCATCAAAAACTACAGAAAATCTTATTACTGCAACAGCCAAGGAGTCTGAAGAGACATGATCACTAAATGTAACACTGCATGTTGAATAGAATCCTGGAACAGAAATAAGACATGAGGGCTCTAATCGATAAAACTGCAATGGAGAGGGTGGGAGAGGGAAAAAGGACATAAAAATAATTAAAATGTGGTGTGTGCACGTACCAACTCCCACAATGAATACAATCATTATGTATTACAAACACATATAATAAAAATGAAAATTTTAAAAACTGCAACACTGACTAATTGAAGCAAGCTAATGTAAGATGTTAATAACAGAAGTGGCTGAGGAGGTATATGGCAATTCTCTGTGCTATGCACAATTTTTCTAACTACCTTTTTTAAAACTACCTTAGGATAAAAAGCTTATTTAAAAAATGACAAGATGGTAATGCTAAACGGAGAGACAGTAAAAAAGCAAAGGAGAGTTCGGAAATAGACTCACAAATATGACCAACTGATTTTTTTTTTTTAAGTAGGAAGATATTTATTGATAGGAAAGCTCCTAAGGGACAGGAGGGGTCCCGAGTGGATATCCCCAGGAACCCACTTTACAGAGAAGTTTTATAGGGTAAAATCCACATAGGTACAACATGGGCCACAGCCATGAACGTCCAATAAGGTTACAAGTATGGTCACTTAGGTAATGGTGGTCCAATTGGTAAGCAAGTCACGTACCAAGCATGGATGGAAAGAACAAGGATTCTCCTAGGAAGCAGTGGGTCCAGAGGTCTCTGGTCACCCCCAGGGTGGTCAATGCCTATCTATACTTCACTAAGCCCAGTTCTTTGAACAAGTATGTGAGTCTGGTCATCTTGTCTCCATCTTGAGGCCTGGTTTTCAGCTGATGTGCAGCTGTGGTGTGTTTCACTTTTGTCCTGGCCCTCTTGAGGACTTAGCCCTACCTGACTGCCTATAATATTTCTACCTAGCTCATCTATCTATAATATTCCCCCCTCTGAAGAAGTTTCCCAACTGCTGTGAGGGGGCAAGGGATGATGACTGCTCTAGCTACTTCAGGCTGAAAGGGGTCCTAGTTGTGGTTGGCAGTCAGGATACCCTTCAGAAGGTCTATCTAAAGGTCCTCAATAGAGCCGGGGATTTAGCTCAGTGGTTTCACCACCTGTTGTGCAAGCACAAGGACCCGAATTCAATTCCCGGTACAAAAAAAAAAAAAAAAAAAAACCAACTAAAGGTCCTCAATAGGAATCACGCGTTTCCATCATGGGTAGGCATATAGCTTTAAGTCTGGAGAAGACAAGGCCAGACAGTTAAGTATACATGGGCCAAACAATAAGATCAACAGGAATATTATGAGTATAGCCAACAGACTTTCCCAGTTAGTTGCTAATATCTCTCTCCTAGTGTTGGTCTATCCACTCAAGGATGAAATCTCTCCCAGCTAGCTACAGCTATTTCTGTCTCCCAACATGATGGTCAAGTGATTTCTGACAAAGTACAAAAGCAATTTAATGGGAAAAAGAAAATCTTTTCAACAAATGATGTTGGGACTACTGGACATTCATAAAAAATGAACCTTGATCCAAGTCTCACATCTAACACAAAATTTAACCAAAAATGAATCAAAGATTACATAAAACTATGTATCAAAAGCATACAGTATACACATATTTTATAATCTCTCTTATAGTATATAACATGTTTATGTTTTATATATATAAATAAAATTGTGTATCAAGTCACAGAACTTTTTTTTTTTTTGGTACTGGGGATCGAACTCGGAACCTTGCACTTGTGAGGCAGGCGCCAGAACCACTGAGCTAAATCCCCGGCCCAAATCACAGAACTTTTAAAAGAAAACACAGGAGAAAAACTTCACAGAAAGTGGCAAGAATGAGGGGATAAGTGTGTCAAGCAACGGGGAGAATTTTGAGGGGGATTAATGGCAATTTCTAATGTAATAAAAGTTTTACAATTTTTTAATTTAAACAGTCATACCTTCACCTGAAACACTGCTACAACACCAAAAGGAATGAGCTTGACACACGCAACATGGTGGCTGAATCTCATGGGCATTACGCTGAGCAAGAGGCCAGTGTCACAAGGTCACATGCTTTTATTACTCCACTTATGATAGCCTAAAAAGATAAATCACAGTGGCTGAAAACAGACTAGGAGTTGCCAAAAATATAGGGCTGGGTAAGGGTGTGACTATAAAGAGGTCACATGAGGGTGATCTGGGGGACAACGGAACTATTTTATAACCTAATTTGGGTAGTGACAAATCTATGCATTTGTTAAAATTGTCAATACTAATGTATAAATGTCAATATTATATATATATATCAATATGTTATTATATATCCCATACTATATATAATTATATAACATATATTATATAGTATCATATATCAATATGTATTATAATGTATAAATGTCAATAAATGTATAAAATGTCAATATTAATGTATATATGTATGTATATTATAATATATAAATGTATAAAATGTCAATATTAATGTATACTAAAACAGAAAAAAGGCCATTACATTACAACATAGTCACGATAAAATTCAAAGTGCACGAGCATAAGCAGAAGCCTTAAGGGATAAAGCAGATTACAGAGTAAGACAGAAAGACAGAAGTAAACATGGCATCCTTCAAAAGCACCACCACCACCACCACCACCACCACCACCACCATGGTGATGACAGAAAAACTACCTGCTGCCCACCGTCCTAAGGGCTTTATGTATTAAGCCACTTAGTCCTCACTACAACTCTACAAAGTAGCTTTTAGTTTGATAAAAGATGAGAAAACTGAGGCCTGGTGAGATAGAGACAAAATAGGACATCCTGAAATAAAAGTACTTGAAATAGAATCAGACATTTCACTGTCTATTGCAGAGATTACATAACAAAACTAATGCATTCCTTTACAAGTAAGTGCTACTCACTAGGAATTATAGAAAACAGAACTGATGTCAAAAGCACAGTACTATGCTAAACCAGTCTGCCTTATTCTTTAATGTCCTTGGTACTTTTATCTATATGACATGTCAGCATGTAATATCAACATGTAACACTATTATGTAGAAAATGTACTCACTCATACTGTACCCTCATCATAACTAAACTTGCAGCAAAGAATGACTTAATACTACATATTAATCAGGAAAGTACTAAGTAGAAAGTGGAACTTCAAATGGGACTTTGGGGGGTAGGTAGGCAGTACTATGGATTGAACCCTGGCCCTGGGCATGCTAGGCAAGTCATCTACCATCAAGCTACATCCCCAGCCTACATCCCCAGCCTGTTTTTATTTTATTTTCAGACAAGGTCTAAGTTGCCCAAGCAGGTCTTGAACTTGCATCCTCTTGCTTCAGCCCCCTAGAATGCTAGGATTTCAAGCATATGCCACCATGTCTGGCTCATATAAGTATTTTAACAAAGACATTTATTTCAATTTTTAATCATTTTATTTCAAGAGTAAATACTCTTCATAAATTCCCTTTTATATTTTCAAGTTGGAAAAAAGTAAGATAAACTCATTATTTCTGTTTTACTTGCAAAAGCAATGAGATTTTAAATTCTGAGTGAAATACATTTTATCAATAATTAAAGGAGAATCTGCTACTTTGATGAACTAGATTATAGCATCAATATTACAATTCAGTCATGGCATACGTGACTTCTCACAATTTACTACTGTGACTTAAATTATATTTTTCTTAGCACTGTGATGTTATTAGATACTACTGTTATCAAAGTCACTCTGTTAAATACAAATGTCATTTCCAGGGTCTATAATCAACATTTTCACTGCAATGAATACTTTGTAAGATGTCCCTATTTTGGGCCTACTTTATTGAGAAGGCATTCAAATGATGCTTCCTAGTATAAATTTCCTTGTTTGGACTGGACCACGTAGATTATTTCAGGAATAATGGTCTCACAGTATCAAATAGCTAAAGAAAAGACCTCCATTTGGCCTAAGCATGTGAACTTTAGATGTAAGCCTTCTTACTGAAGGGGCACATATTACTTGCCACTTTAAATGACATTACAAAAAACACAGGGTTATAATGAAGATAACAAATGAGTATTTGAACATAAAGCCTAGCAAACAATAAATTCACAATCAATTTGCTGCCAAGGATCAAAGGACAGGCTATTTCTCACTGTGTATCTGAAGCAGACACCAAGGTAACCCACTGAAGGGCAGCATGCTGGCCAGGCAGGCCCTGGGTGTGGAGCACACTGCAGATCACACTGAGGACTGGAGGGAGAAGCATGGAGCCTGGGGACTGGTAGACTTTCAGAGGCTTAGAAGCCTGGCTACCAGGAGGGTTGCCCATTGACTAATTGCCTTGCAAAATCCTTCTCACTAATTCCTGCTTTTTGCCAGGTATGGTGGCGGCACACACCTGCAATCTCCTGCTTGAGAGGCTTGACCAGGAGAATCACAAGTTCGAGGCAAGCCTAAGCAACTTAGCAAGACTCTGTTTCTAAATAAATAAATAAATAAATAAATAAATAAATAAATAAATAAATGGTTTAAGGATGCAACTCAAGACTCCCTGGGTTCAATTTCTAGTTTGACCATCCATCTGTCCATCCATCATCCATCATCCATACATATATATATACATAAATTCCTGTTCCTGTTGTTGATGATCATACTGGTTTAAATGAATCCTAATGAACTGTGACTTATTGAGAAACCAAGCTGAAAACTGGCTCCAGGGACTCAATGTTACTATGGTGCTATAGCCCAGATCTCAAATGTCCCCTGAAGGCTCCTGTGTTAAAGGCTTGGGACTCAGGGGGTAAGTCTGGGAGGTGGCAGAACCTTTAAAGGCAGGGGTCTTAAGGTGATGGAAGCATGCTCTTAAAGGAGCCTGTGGAGGGACCCAGCCCGGCCCCTCACCTTCTTGTTTTTCCTTTTTGCTTCCTGACCATGAAGTAAAACATTTGTTCTGTTATGCTTTCCCCATGATGTGCAGCCTTGCTAAAGGACCAAAGGAACTGAGACAACCGACTACAGCCTGAAACACCATGAGCCCAGATGACCTTTCCTCTTTGTAACCTGATTATCTCAGGTACCTTGCTATGGTAACGGAAAGCTTAACACACATGGCTACAAAACAATCAGTTTTTTTTCCTAAGACTCCGAAAACTTTTTACTTTCACGACATACACATATATACCAAATTCAAAGTACACAAAACATATACTAAGAATAGAAATCCTGTCACTGTTGAGAAAACACCATTTGTCTTATATTCAGTCATTCATTCACTCAGTCAGTATAGTGTCTACAGTACATTCGCACTGTATGGAGTGTTCTAAGGATTCAAAAATGAACATGAAAAGCAAAACTCAATAGCTTTGCAGGACTGCTATTGAAAGCAGGGGCTCATCTACAAACCATTTTTAAAGGTCTTCAATGAGGTCAGAAAAAAAATAGGAGTCCTAAAGAAACCTTTCTATGACAGTAATACTTGAAAGACTGACTTTTGTATCTGTGAAATATAATAGTAAAGAGTTAGTCTGGATTACATGTCTTTTTAAAAATTTCTTTTCTGGTATCTCTTATGAATGTGTTGGTCCACACACTGCTATCTCACCAAAGAAAGTCCAAGGAGCACTGCTTTATGCAACCTGAGAAAGGCAGACATCACAACAGACAAGGTACATTCTGGCCACTGCAACACACCCACAGGCACGTGTAACACACACCTGCAGGTAAGAACTGGTTTCAACAGTGGAAGACGGTGTAGGGAATTTAGAAGAAAATTACTCAGAAGGCAGAGCACATTTAACAATGGCTGTATCATCAATCCTGCAGATGAACTGATGGCATACTAGATGGAAAACAAACCACTTGATAAAAACTGCTTCCAACGAGTCAGGCTCTAAAGTAATGAAATTCTAGGAATGCCTTACCCAATCCACCTCTTATATTTTTCTTTTGAAAAAACATACACACAAAAGAAATTTTATTTTTTTTAAAAAGTATGTCAAGTAAGTCTAAGCTGGGCATTGTGGCACATGCCTATCACTGCACCACTGTGGGTGGCTGAGGCAGGAGGCTCTCAAATTCAAGATGTGTCTCAAAAACTAAAAAAAAAGACCTGGGGATGTAGTTCAGTGTGAAGGCCTTAGGTTCATTCTTCAGTGGTGCAAAACATTAAAATCCCTGCCATTGAGAATCTCTAATCATCTAGATGGACACAGTAGATAATGACAATGTGATCAAGGTAATGTTAGAGATACACAGGATACTATAGAGAATCCAAACTAGCCTGGGAGGTCAAGAAACTACTGAAGATGTTAGTGCACATAGACTCCAAGTTCCCATTCTGTGAATTAGCAGCCACATGTAAGATGACAATCACACATGGCTGATTCTTGAGCCTGCTGGCAACCATCACTGTCCTCTGACCTCTACTTCAGGCCCTCTGAAGGGGAGGTCCCTGTACATGCTTCTAGGATGTCCCAAGTTGGCCATGGGTTTTTGCTCAATCTGTATAGAAATCATGAACTGGCAACATATAGCTCCTCAGGGTCAACAGCCCTGAGCTTTGATGTCAGCAGCCTCCTTGCCACTCAGGGCAAGCTGCTACCAGTGGGCCTCTCAGAACTCTCCGGCCACTAGAGGCAGCAGCTCCAGGTCTTCTCTGCTACTCTCCATCACTCCCTGGCTACCAGCCATCTCCAGTGTTACCAGTCTCAGCCCCTCTCACACTAGTGGCCCTTGGTGTAACCAGCTGAACACATGCTACTATAGACAGAAATCATGAACAGGCAGGAACTCGCTACCCAGAAGAGACTGTATTAGGACTCATGATCCAGCGCTGCAGCATAAGAGGGAATGGTGCATGACTAACCACACTGGGCCCCAGGAGCCTGTTTATATTGGGGGTGGGGGGGTTGTGGATACCTCGTAGACCTGAGGGGAGCTGCCGGGCAGTCCTCTATGACAGGTCTGTGACTAAACCTGCCACAGCTGGAGCACACATGTCCCAAGCAGCCATGGTGCTGCTGCCCACCTGCATGCATTTGAAGCCACAGGAGAAAAATAAAAAGTGCCTGTTAGGGAGCATGGGGCCCTTGTCTCCTGTCTCCTTTCTACTCTGTCCAACTATAACGGAGTCTCGCAAATTCCACTTCCTGTATTTCTCCCTGCAGGCCTTGCTTCTCCAGTCCCACTGCTTCAGTCTTGGCCTATCACCTGTGGCTGTCATTGCAGCCTCTTCTCTCATCATAAAGCCTCTTGCTGCTGCCTGTCATTCTGAATTAGATTTGATCACAGTGACTCAGTGCTTTAAAACCTCACCAATAATGTAAGGTAGGTAGAGAAAACCAGACACTAGCGATATGATCTCTGCCTTTAAAACTATGTATACATGAGAGCTTTCCAACTACTAGACAGCACAAATGCTGTTTTGGATTCAAGTAATGGGTGATTTCTAAAGCCTCTACTTATTAGAAGAAGTTCAAAGAGGGCCACAGAACATTAAGGCATGGGTCATACACAGCACAAAGCTCTTCAAATTCTAGGACAGAAAGGGAGATGAATAAATGTTTACTATTATTATAGTGAACATGTCAGCTTTAACTAGGTTAAATATTCATAAATGTCACACATTTTGTAGCACTTTAAAGTCCTTGTAAAACGATCATACAGTGCACCTGCTGACTTTACAGGACTTAGAAAGAGATAGGATGCTATAGCAGAAATGACTTGGATTACTATTAATGACTACATTATCGGGAAGCTATCTAATCTCTGAGTCTCAGGTTCCTCATGAGAACAAGATTGATCTGGGTTAGGAGTCAGCAATCTTCTAGTAAAGGACTAAACAGTAAATATTTCAGGCTTTTCAGGGTATACAGTCTCAGCTATGCCATTATAGCATGAAAGCAGTTATAGACAATGCATAAATGATCGAGCATGGCTATGTTCTAATCAAACTTTACAAAAGCAGGTAATAAGCTAGACTTACCCTATAGTTTGTTAACCCTGGGTTTAGGTTGCTGTTTCTTTCTAGTTCTCAACTCTAAAAATACTTCTGTTCCTGTTTAAAAGGTACAAAAACTGTTGCCCAAGGGCCAGGGATTTAGCTCAGTAGTTTCGCCGCCTGCCTTGCAAGCGCAAGGACCCGAGTTTGATCCCTGTACCAAAAAAACTGTTGCCGTGATTATGTTTTTTGTGGTACTTACTAGGGATTGAACCCAGGGGCTCACTACCACAGAATTACACCTCTAGCCCTTTTTCTTGAGACAGGGTCTTGCTAAATGGCAAGGCTGGCCTTGAATGTGCAGTGCTCCTGCCTCAGCCTCCCAAGCAGCTGAGACTACAGACATGCCACCAGGGCCAGCTGTTATCTCCTTTGTTTGTTGTTTGTTTTTTAAGCACAAGAGACTTTACAGCCAGTTAGTTTATGATTTTCTATTAGCTGTTTAGGCTCAAGTAAGTCACCTAAAATTATTCTGAATCTCAGCTTTCTTTTAATGTTGTGAAGATTAAATGAAGTAATATAAGTATTTGGCCCTGCACTTAGTATACAATAAGCATTAGTAAATAGATGTTATTACTTTATTATTTGAGACAAGGTCTCGCTGTGTAGTTCAGGTTGGCCTCAAACTCAATAGCCACGTTATTACTTTTATAAATTATGTAATTCTGAGTTCTTGATCAGGAACACAATCCATCAACACGCAATTATGAAGAACCGTCCATAGCAAAAGGCCTTTTTTTAACTAACAGCTAGCATATTTGTGTATTTACTATCTATTTATGGATCATATGACTTTGCTTAAGTTTCATTACTTTAGTTTGACTTCAGTAAATTTTCATTTAGCTTTATTCCAGTTTCTTCATCTGTAAAAACGAGGAAAATAACTACCAACTTCATAGGATTCTTATAAAGCTTAGATGAGTTGGTAAATTGGCACATAAGCTATCTATCTATCTAACTGCTATCGTGGCTTACACTTTTCATGTATTCATTTCAATCTTCAGGACAATCTGAATGATACCTCAGTTGTCGAGTCTCCAAGCTCAAACTTTCCACTACTCAAACAGCAAAAAAAAAAAAAAAAAAAAAAAAATCTGCTTGGTGTTGGTAACTTTACTTGACAGTCAACCAAAAATCTGACTTGAAAAAACCTGGGCCAAGAGTGAATCATGCACTGAGTCTTGCTGCGGACACAAAGGGGTGACGCTTCATACAGGGCTTGTGTTAGTGCATTAAAACATCTGTCATTATGCTTCTTTTTGCACTTTATTTGCATAAAGTACCATAACCATGGCTCCAAAGAAAGTTAGTGATACCTTCAGTAAAGGTAAGAGGGAAATTGTAAGAACCATGATAGAGTTAAAGAAATCATTGCAAAATTTGTTAAAGTCCTGGAGAAATGAATTTACAAGTGTAATTTTTGGGCCTTGACCCATTATTTGGCTTTTCATTATTTCTAATGGGAAAAATATATTCAGTTCTCAAACTTTTGGAGTTCAAACATGAATTTGGAATGAATTGAGTTTAACAACTGAGTTATCACTGTATTCCTATTTTTTACAGTTGTAGATAAAAAAGCTCAGGGAAGGTAGGAAACTGTCCCAAAGTCTCAGAGCTAAATGTCAATGCTCAGGGTCCAATATATATATGCTTGACTACAGAAGTTCAAGTCTTATAACTAGGCCAAAAGAAGATGGCATCAACCCTAACTCTGTGTGGAGGTGCCTATAGGGGTAAGCGACTATGCCAGAACTCAAGTGCTCACCTTGCAGGAAATGTTTTAGAATTTTTTAAGGCTGAAGAGGAGAATATCCATAAAAATCACTGATCTCAAAACGATAGCATTCCCATGGGTATTTTTATTTTTTTGCTGAAATGATTACCCTTTATTTCCCATACAAAACTAACTAAACTCACTCATTACTGAAGTTAAGCAACCCTCTGCACTAAAATGACTAAAGATGCAATGTAGGGCTGGGGATTTAGCTCAGTGGTTCCACTGCCCGCCTCGCAAGCACAAGATCCTGAGTTCGATCCCTGGTACCAAAAAAAAAAGAACTTGGGGATTTAGCTCAGTGGTTTTGCCACCTGCTGCGCAAGCACAAGGACCCGAGTTTGATCTCCAGTACAAAAACCCACAAAAACAAAAAACAAACAAAGATGCAATGTAATGACAATCTTTTATATGTAAACGCTAGCATTCACTTCTAATTGATCAACTCTCAAGACTATTTTTAGGAAGAGCAAGTCTGAAGAGCCACAATTGTGCTAATGTATTCTATAATTTCCCAAGTATTGATTTAGAACATTGAAAAGCATTTAGATTTCAAACAAAAATAATGACTAACAACAAAGGCAAGAAAAAGAACTCCAGGAAAAGACAATATTTCTCCCATAGAGTCTCATTCATGGGTCTGCACAGGGTCATTTGATCCACCTTGCTCCCCAAGCCTGTGAAGGCCACTGGTAACTGATACTGTAACCAAAGTTGGCTCCATGCTGTTAAGTCTCACAGGCCAGCAGCCTCTGACTGCACAAGGAAAACAGGGCAGTTACACTTCCAAACTCTAAAGAATGAATACTCCGGTTCTGAAATTGCAAAAATGCAAATAAAACTTATAAATTAAAGCCACCAACTACAATCAGTCCATATAAGTTTATAAATTTCTAAGAAACATATATATTTAGATTCTCTCCACACTAGCTATACTAAAAGCCAAAATGATCATTGGTTAGGATTTAATACTGTATAACATAACAATCTTTGATATCCAAGAAATAATATATAGACATATCAATATCATCTAGTTTGGAAGATAAAAATATTTAATTTTTTTAGTACTTGGTGCATTGTTGAGGGGAAAAAAAGTCCAGATTTTAGAATAAACCAAATTGTCTTTTAGCCAAATTTGGCAATTTAAGCCAAATTATAGCTTATATCTAGATGTCCCCCCAACAAAGCCTCATGTACTCATAGGTGGGGCTTTTGGGGAGTGAGTAGATCATGGGTGTGATACTGAGTTAGACCACTGTTTGGTTTAGCATAGTTCTGGGTGTGGACAATGGATTTACTGAAGAGGGAAGACCCACTGTGGGTGTGGGTGGCACCAACCAGTTAGCTTGCAGTCCGATGGAATAGAAAGGGAAAGCAGGGAAGGCTGGCTTTCTCTTGCCTGCTTCTTCATGAACTGCTTCTCCTCTGCCATGCTGCCCTGCGATGGAACCAGTCAACAACAGACTGAAACCTCTACAAACTGTACCTAAAATAAACCTTTTTTCTTCTAACTGTAGGTGTTAGGTATTTTGTCCCAGAAACAAGAAAGTTTAAGTACTCAAACATGCTGGATCATAAGAGCAGTCTTATTTAGCATCTATTCTATTCCCCATCAAAGCTGGCAGGAAGTGAGGAACGGGTTGCTATCTAATGATAAAGGATCAATCAGTGTGTCACCCCCAGACAGAAGATACAGCACTACTATTCTAACGAAGCTGCTGTATCATGAAAACATCTACTTCTGCAAAGGGGGAGGGTATTCAATGCTTCAGAAATTACCTGTTCATCTTTCTTTCCCCCAAAATGAATTTAAAAAATAATCTGCAAAATTTTTAGTAAAGAAATGTGCCTAGTTTAAGCTAGTGGTTCTTATGACCCTTTGGCGGGGGGTGAGGAGAGAGGTCCGTAAACTCCTTTTGAACATCTGTTGAAGCTGATCGTCTCCCCAGAAAAGACCAGCATACCCAGGGTTCACAGACCCTTAGAAGACCCTTAAGCACACCCACTGATACAAGAATCCAGAAAAACGGTAAAAGATTTCCTACCAGCTGTGTCCAACCTGTGGCCCCCTTTTTTTGGGTCCCCTTTTAAATATTATAATAAAAACATTACAGTGAAGTAAATTTTGTACTTAGGTATATTAACTGAACTCTCTCTCTCTCTCTCTCTCTATATATATATATATATTTTTTGGGGATAAGATCTCACTATGTAGCCCAAGGTAGCCTTGAACTCCAGCGATTCTCCTGCCTCAGCCTCCCAAGTGCTGGGGTTACAGGTAAGCGCCACCACACCCAGCTACATTATATATTTTTATATTCAGCCTAAGACAATTCCTCTTCACAAGTAAATAAATGAATGAATGGAGGGAAGGAAGGAAGGAAAAGAAAAAGGCAGGGCACAGGTTGATCACAGCAATACATACGTCTCTCCAATCCTGTTTCATAATTCTAACTCTGACTTAGAAGAGCCAACCAGATAATTCATAAACAATGTACTCTTGTACAACCAATCCTTAAAAAACTGTCAACAGTACTTACACAAGCAGCATTCGCCAGATAATGAACTATACCCACAGCATTCTAAAATACAGTGGGTGACTACTGTTAACAATTTTACAGTGGATTATGGCATATAAAATACGCACACAAAAAAATGATTCTTACAATTCTGGGAAGACAGAAGCAAAATGTGTTATTTTTATTCCTCTTTCACAGCTAAGGAAACAGGTTCAGATAACATCTTGCTGTGGTCATAGAGCCAAGGAGTGAGGAACTGGGTTCTAATCTGGAACTGAGCTGAGTGCAGTATTTCATCTGCTTCCTCCACAAAAGTCCCTCAAAACAGAGAAAAATACTTTTTTAAAAAAAAGAATCTACCCAATCACATTTTATTGACATACTTGATTATGTCTGATTATCTGATTATATCTGATTATAACTGATTATCAATAAAAGGAAGTTAATGTACAGCACTTAAAATATTTTATGTTTTTCTTGCCTAATTGGCTAACGTACAAATTTTTCAGAAAACATACTGTTATGCCAGTAAGTTTTAGCAATGAAAAAAAGTTACTCTTTTTTTTTGTTTTGGTACTGGGGATCGAACTTAGGACCTTGCAATTGTGAGGCAGGTGCGGTGCCACTGAGCTAAATCCCCGGCCCTAAAAAGGGAGTTATTCTACAAAACATTCCTCCCTCATCTTTTCTTAATATACAAAAAAAAATTATTCTTTGTTGATAATTCAAATGTAGAAGCTGAGAGCGCAAACACCCAATTTTAAAACATGAAATGCTACAGTATTTAGAAATTAATTATTTAAGATATTCAAATATTTCCTTTTTTTTTTTATTGTGAAGCTGGGGCTCAAACCCAGGGCATCTGGCTTCCTCTACTTCTGGGCTGCATCCTCAGCTATCCTTTTAAGCTTTTTAAAAATGATAACCCTAATTTTAGTTCTCTGCAACTCTCAAAAGTTCTTGCTAAAACAAAGGGTCATTTGTTAAACCCACAAACTGTACAACTAGGGTGAACCTTAAAGTAAACCACGACTCCGGGTGCTAATGCTGTCAGAGGTTCATCAATTGTAACAAATGTACTGCTCTGGGGAGGGGTTTTGACGGTTTCTGTAGGGGCTGAGGGCATTTTGCCCTGAACTTCTAACTGCTCTAAAAATAAAATCTATTTTTAAAATACTGCAGCAAGGTCAAAATTCAACTACCCACTTTTTCTTCTATTCCCTCAGTGGTGCTCAGGATTAAACTCGGGGCCTGGCACATGCTAAGTATGCACCCCACCACTGAAACTCTACATCCCCAGTCCCCCATCCTCTTCTTAAATAGAAAACATTGGTGGTTTTTTTGTTTGTTTTCAAAAAGTTACTCTTGGATCCCGGCACAGGGGCACATACCTGTAATCTCAGCTACTCGGAGACTGAGGCAGGAGAACTGCAAATTCAAGACCAGGTTAGACAAGCCAGATCCCATCTCAAGATGAATTTTCAAGGGTTGAGATGCAGCTGTAGGGTAGGGCTCAGGTTTAGCTTGCACAAGACCCTGGGTTCAATCCCAGCACCAAAAAGAAAAAGAGTAGAAGCTAAGTGCACACAGCTGAATCCGTGTCTTCAGACTTTTTCTGTACCTGTGTTGGTACTATCTGGTATCCTGCTTGCAATGAGCAGCGCGGCTAAGTTCTAAGTGGGTCAGGAGTGTGACTGACGAACTCAAGAGGTGCGGGCGGAAGTCGGAGCAGCAGCTGATGCCAAAGCCACCGCCCGCGCCACAGCACTGGCAGGTGTTGGGCTCACCCCAAGCTGTCCATCCCGCGGTGCCCACCCTGAGGGTGTTGGGGGACGTCCCCGTAGAGGAAAGGAACACGAGTCACGCGGCCCCGGCGCACGTGAGGGGAGGCGCGCAGAGGAGAGAGCGCCTGCAGGTGACTGTCCCCGCGCAGGTCCACAAGCCGCCCCCGAAGTGCCGCCCGGCAAGCACAGGACAAAGGAAGAGATTCACAGCGACGACGAGGAAGGCGGAAAACGAGGAAGCTGAATGGAAAGCTCTGCACGCCGCGCGCGCGCGCCGGACGGGAGGCTGCGGAGGCGACCTGGCGAGGACTCCGAGGGACAGCGCTGTCTCCGCTGGGGAGCGGCTCGGGCCCCCGCGGTCCTGTGCCCCGCGGCAGTCCCGTCAACCTCAGTGGTCCTGTCACTCCGGGACGGAGGCCCCAGCCGGGGGGCGCCCAGCGCGGTCTCCGCGTCCCTGCCCGTCCACGTCCCCACCTGCCCGGCGGGGTCCGAGCCGTGACGTCGCGGGGCTGAGCGCGGGCTCAGGGCTGATGGCGCCCACAAAGCGACCGGGACGAAGGGACCGCTAGAGCGCGTCGTTACCTCGGGGCTCGGCCTCAAGCCTCCGTCGGTCGCCTAGGCGGCAGCCGCGCCTCCAACTCGGAACTCCGGCAGCTTCCGCGGACGCGCGCTCTGGTGCGGCCCCGCCCCCGCCGGCGCCCGGCGTGCTCTCTGCTCGGCTCGCGGGAGCCGCAGCCTGGGGGCGGGGCGGGGAAAGGGGGGGGCCCGCGCACGGTACTCTGGGAAATATGGTCTCAGTCCTCGAGCTGGCTCTCAGGTGTTCGCAGCCTCCCAGCGCTTGGCGGTGCACCCTGGAGCTCGGCAGGCTAGGTCGTCCCGGCTCCAATGCTGTGTTGCGCTGCCTCACACATCCCGCTGAGGTTATCCCCGTTTCACCTCCGTAGCAGCGCACAATTAAGCTCCCTTACACGGCCAACAAGTGTGCCCTGGGTGCTGTGTTCTTGGGGTCCCTGTCTCTAAAGAAGAAAGCTTACTGCTGCTGCTGCTTTTACATCACACATCCGGCTTCTAAACCTCGAGAAGCAGGTGACTGGACTGAGAACTCCTGGCCACAAAACTTTATGAGTAAAAATGAGGTTGAAATGAACCAATTTTCCAATAAAGCCAGTAAAGTGAAGTATGGGAGAAGGAAGATCAGAGGCATAGAAACAATTTTTTAAAAAATATTCCCCAAAATTATGTTTTGCCAGAACCACCTCAAGCTTTTCACAATCCTAGAAATCTATTTCAAAAGAAATTTAATCCTAGTGTAGAAAATACGTTAGTTAGCTTATGAGTAACGCAGCTAGTTAAAGGAAGGCCCTGAGATAGAGTGGGATGACCAGCAAAAACCTAAGAATAGTCAGTGAACTAGGAGAAAGAATGAACTCCCTCAGGCTGCATGGGGTGCAGCCCACTCCTTATTAAAGGGAGGTATAGATGTTCCCTTCTAAGCTCCTGAGCTCTGAGGAACTTAAAATGTGAAATAACCAGGTTTTTTTCTCTAAAATCCCAGTTTTCTTTAAACCCTACACTTTGAAGTACTGGGTTAGAGATCTTGAGTTCCAGTTGGTCATTTTGAATCCATAGAGAAATTGTAGAATTCCAAGAGACAGGAGAGACCAACAGGAATCAAGAGGATTTATTTCAGGTGAACGCTAGCTCAACGGAAGAGCACTAAACAAAGAAAAGTTCCAGTTTTTATACATTTGCTCAAAGGGGATTTGTCTTTCTAGTAACACAGCAAGTGAGTTTACCAAAACAGGACAAGGGCAGAGAGTTTTGTAATTTAGCCTTGTAAGAAAACAGTGTCTTATGAATCAAATGAGAACAGAGTGCCATAAACTTTGTTTATAGGACATAGTTATCAATTTTATCTATAGCAGAACAAGGAGTTACAGCTACAAGAGAGGGCGGGTGATGAGGTAGGGATTCCCCAAGGATGGGAAGGACTTGTTTTTCTTTTTCCTGCTTCAGAGCCACCTGTGATAGGTGGACACTAAACAATTGAGCAATTCCTGTGTTCCCCTCCACTATAATTGGCTCTGGATGAGTGGGGCGACCCACTCCCGACCCCTTCTGGAAACCCAGGAACTATTCTTATTTCAAATAAAATTTTCCTAACCTCCTTTGATTTGTGACTTCATTCCTCAATGTTGTGAGACCATGAACTCAGCACATCTGACATCTAACAAGTTGGGAGTTATTTTTCCCATAACACTAGGGCATTTATGAATACAGAAATGTTACTTTTCTATAAATACATATTTGCATCTTATGCATATACAGGCATCTTACCTAAAAACCCCCGAAAGAATAATTTGAATTTGAAATTTTGTTTCTCAAAAATTTTGCTATTCCTTTTATATAGAAAACATTCTTTTAATTTAACTTTTTTGTTTGAAGTACATAAAGATTGCATTTATTGTGGGAGCTTTGTACATGTACATAACATATATTTATTTATTTTTGTCCCCCTTCCCCCCCATTCCTCCCTGTTCCCTCCAACTCTTGAGCCCCTTCCCATTTGAAAAGGCTGTATATCCATTTTTCTCATCCTATTACAAATTTAATGTAAAAATCTTTAGAAAAATAGTACAAGGTCACTTTCAAAGAAGTATGTACTGAAGGAAAGTAAGCTTTGAAGCATGATGTAATACTACATATTTAATAAGGCCACATTTTAAGAGAAAACTCTTCATAGTTTGAACTTTTTAATCAGACATGACTGTCTCTTAAAAATGCTTGTAGAGCAGAATTGCCCTTTTTTCTCTGCTAACGAACACACAATCAATTATATGTTCTTATTAACAAAGAAATATATATATATTTCAATAACATTCGGATTTATTTCCTCAAGAATATTTGTTGAGCCTGTACTCCATGCCAGGCACTAAGCTAGACATTAGGAAGTACACAATGAACAAAAGTGAACAGGGGAAAAAAAAAAAAAAAAGATTAACAAAAGTGAACAGGGGCCAGGATGTAGCTCCATGGGGTGGCACCTGCCCGACAAGTGTAAGTTCCTGAGTTTGATTCCCAGTACTGGAAAAAAAAAAATAGAAAAAGTGAACAGGTCTGCCCTGTGTGGAGACAAGATAGCAAGGCAGCCGGGAGTGAGTTAGACCACAGGTGCTGGAAAGATGTGGACAGTGAAGCCAGGCTTTCCACAAGATACACCCAATCTGGAGCTTTCTTCAGGCTCAGGGAAGTCAAGCAAAAAAATCTGAAAACTCACCAAATGGCAATAAATAGGGGAAATCCCTGCCCTAGAAGTGATACATGTATAACAATGTTCTCACCTAATTACTTAAAAAATATGCATCTTACAAAGCAGGATGTACTTCAACTAAAAGAGAAGAGCACATATTTTCCAAAGCTGACAAAACATATCTTCTTACTATTTATATTCTTCCCTAGCTTCATTTAGAATGCACAAAATGAGCCCATAATATTAAAGGATCTTAGAGATGCTTTCCTCTCTCCCAAATCCCTGTAAATTAAAACTGGAAAGGCTGTGATGCAATTTGTTGGCTCACTGTCCCATGGTACTTTACTCAGGATAAATGGCAGTGTTTTCATCTCCATCAACGTCGAGATTTGCATTTTACATTTTACATCTTTATCTCTATTCCTGGAAAAGGGCTTAATAATCTCCAGAATTTTAGATGCTACTTGCAAAGGGTTTGGGAGAGATTAATCAAGAGTTCAGTTTTATATTCATTTGCTCTGGAGGCTCAGCTTGCAGCAGAGGCTCGGTCCTGGCAGAGCTGCTGAGGTCTCTGTCAGTGAAAACGGACTCACAGGGCATGGCCATCACCAGCGTTGATTCGACTTCCTCCTCTGGGCTGTTCCTGGTGCTCCACCTTCCTGAACCACTCTTCTGCCTCCTGCCCAGGGCCCATCTGATGCTGTCTTAGTAAGTTAATGACCGCTCTTTCATCTACCACCCCACAATCAACCCAACAAAGGTGTCTGGCCTTTCTTCCCTCTCATCTGTGAAACATTTGCAGCTTCCTCATTTCTCAGTGCCTTTATAGTTGGTGTTCTGCCACTTTACCTGACTAACTTTTACTCACCATCCAGGGCCAACTCAGATGCTTTCAATCAGAAGGGTCCCTTCCTGGCAGTGTCTCCCCTCTCTGGGTTAGTACCTCCCATTCACACACGGCAACCTAGCTTTGCCTCTAAGCTCACACTTATCAGCAAGCATTTTAGCTATCTGTCTCTTTCAATTGTCTGAAAGCCCCTTACATAGAAAACAGGAGCACAGTACTTAGTATATAGCAGGTGTTTAATAAATACATGTGCCATAAATCAATGCATATCAACTTTGCAATAAAGGGTTCACCATGTATTTTCTGTCAAGAGCCAAACAGTAAATATTGTTGGGTTTCAGCTGCATAAAGTCTCTGTCCCAGCAGCTCAACCCTGCTTCCTGAAAGACATAGCTAGTTCTCACTGGTGGGTCCAGAATATCTGTGTAAGATAATATTTGAGTTAAAAATGTGAATGAAAGGTATGAGACAGGAGATTAGGGCATGGCAAAACTCGCTGGGAAAGTAGGAGTGACCTGTTAATTACAAGATCCTGGAACACTTGAGCAGAACACTTCCCAAACCCCTAGCCAGGAGTGGTGGCGCACACCTGTGATCCCAGCATTTGGGAGGCTGAGGCAAGAGGCTCTCCATGAGTTCGAGGCCACCATGGGCTACACAGCGAGTTCAAGGCCAGCCTGAACTGCATAGTGAGACCCTGTCTCAAAAAAACCCAAAACAAACAAACAAATGAAAAACCAATCCCTGAACTTGGATATCTCAGAGAACTTGAGCAGGTTTTCAATAGGATGGCCTGGACTTGAAGTGGCCTGAGGTGTGGGATCCCAGCACCGCCTCTCAGGACCCATATGTAGAAGTTCTCACAGATTCCTCAAGATATAGACAGCATTAAGAGACACAGACACCAAAAAGAGCTCACTAGCTTTCCTCACAATAGCCTGCCCTGTGTTCCCCAGGGTGTACTTTTATCTTGTTTTTTCCTCTTTTACTAGGTAGCTCTGAAGAGCCAGTTTCTCCCTCACTCTTTACTGTTACTTTTTCGAATAAACTTTGCTACTGTTTTTCACTCATTTCCTCCAATTCTTTGTTCGAGATGAGAAGAAACTAGAAACCTATTCCAAAAGCATATTTGAGCACCACAAAACCTGGAAACATTTATGTGGCAAGCCAATTTCCAAAAGGAGCTAGCTCCTAACACAAGGACTTGAAGATATTTACTTAGCAGGAACATTGTTTCCATTGCATATGTTTTTGGGGTAGTCTGTGGATGGGTCTGTAGGTGGAACTGAAGCAGAAGGCATCCTCAGTATGGCCACTGGTAAATCAGTGTGTGTTCTTTTGAAAATTCCTGGTGTTGGTAAAGTTTTTAAAACTTGTTATTAATTCATTGTTGATTTAAGGGTTTTGTTTTGTTTTTGTTTTTTTGGTTTTTGAGATAGGGTCTCCCTATGTAGTTCAGGCTGGCCTTCAATTTACAGTGATCAGCCTCCCAAGTGCTGGGATCATAAGTGTGTGCCACTTTGCCTAGCTGGTTTAAGGATTTTGTTTTGGATTTTTTGTTGTGGACTTATTTTTCATATTTAGTATTTCAGTTTTGCTGCTGTTTCATGCCCAAGCCATGAACCTGTCTAGATGTTGCTGCATTCCCAGGCTGCATATATGGGGACTGGAACTCTCTCTGGAGCATTCTGTAAAATGGGGTAATGAGTGAAATTTGCCTCCATCCCTTCTGCACTCAAAAAGGATTGTGATGTGGGCTGAGAAAGTAGCTCAGAGGTGGGGCATTTGCCTAGTGTATGTGAGGCTTTGGGTTTGAGCCCAGCCCTGAAAAGAAAAAGAATTGTGACTTTAGTTACCAGAAAACACGCTTAGAGAAACTTTTTCAAATAACTATATCTCTTCATTTGGGTGGTCCTGATTCCTACTCTTTACAATACAACTAATCACAAAGAGGTGATCAAAATATAAGGTGAATGTTTAAATTTTAAACATTATTACAGTAAAAGACACATTACCACCAATCCCCCTCAAAATATTCCCGTTCACTCCAAAAACACTTATCCCATTGTTCTTGTCACTTTCTGAAGCAGTTCTGGAAGTCCTCTCCCAGGAGTGTCTTTATGAGGTGTGATAAAATACATAGTGAATGCTTCTGCTCAGTGCTATCCAACAGAAAACTAGGCTCGTGAAAATACCACAGTGTCTTCATCTGCCTTATTCACCAAATCTGGCACCATGTAACTCCTGGCTCCTCCCCAAAGTCAAAATGACCATGACAGGTAAACAGTTTGAATGGATTCAAGACATCACGGCAGTCATACACAGCACAACTAAAGACAGTCACAAAAGAGGACTTCAGAACTGCTGCGGAAAGTATCGAGAATGATGCAATAAGTGTATTCAAAGTGAGAGGGAGGATTCTGAGGGGCCTCAGTGTCTTTTTCTATAAAAACTTCTAAATGTAAATATTCATAGTGGTTCTTGGTCACACCTTGTATAGCACTTGCAGGGGAATGGGAAAGCACAAGATGATGCCACTTTGGTTCAGGCTTCTGCGGTGGACATTAAGTCCAAGTCAGCAGGATTTCAGTGCAAGCACACCTCCATGTCCGTGTAAATAACTGAGATAGCCGAACTTGATGCTGGCACATGACCACCTTTGTGTATTTTGGTATAAATTTAAACCAAGCAGCTGAGGGCTGTTGCTTGAGGGGATTCTAACGGCTGAGGCCTATAGAGGATGTCCAGCGGCAGCTGAGAGGCTCTGGGAGCCACAAGGGCTGGCGGGGGTGGGAGGGGGGCCCAAGGACTGTTGCGCTGTACAGTGGCTGGGAGCACTGGAGCAGCCAAACAGACAGGCTATGACTACGCAGCTGAGTCCACAGTTCTGTGTCTCTTCTTCAGGCTGCCCGAATCTCAAGTGAACCTCCCCGGTCTGAACTGGTGACAGGACAGCACTGTCCTGAGCTCTGTTAGTCATTCTGACAAATTATTGAACAGGAGGGCCCCTGGGATCCTCTTGTAGTCAGCTGGTCCAAGGTGTCAGTGGCCTGAGGACCCCTCAGCTTGCTGCTGGCATCAGAGTGAAGGTGCTTTCTTGGGGACTGTCCCCTTGGCCTGTGGGTTCTCTGCTGACTTTGGGTGCTCGGAGTCAGAGGGCACTGTACCTGAGAGGTGGCTTCCTCCAAAACAGTCTTACTGAAGGCCTGGAAGTTCAGTTGGGAAAGGGATATTTACATCTGACAATCAAAATCTGACTGCTTCCAAATGGCCTGTAGGCTTTCAGCTTTGTTTCCTTTTTAACTAGCAATTTAGGATTGCACACTTACTGCTCAGTGGAGAAAGGCACAGAGGAGATCAAGCGTTGCAAACCACACTGATTCAGAGAGAAACCAGAACTGAGTGAGCAGACGGTGGGTGAATCTACTTCACCAGACCACAGGCGTTTTGCATTGGAAATTCACAGCTACGGTGGGGTTTGAGGTTCACCTGTTGGAACCTCTTGCAGGTGATGTAATTTTTTTCCCCTGAACAGTCACTAGCGGTCATGAAGCCACCATCTAGCAGTCATGCACCAGTGATCCTGGCGTGGATGACACAGGAAGCAGCTCGAATTCTCCTATCCTCTTGCAGAGGGATTCCCTGTAGGCATTTATAAGAAACATTGAAAACAGTTGATTGTTATAATTGTATTTCTTTTTTCAAGGAAACAGAACCAGATGAAAACCTTTTAGCCTGTTTTCCTCAGAGGCAACACTGGACTATTAGGATAAAGCAGTCCGTTGTTCAGCCTATTTGGAAGGTTTGGCTGCTGCCTTTATCATCTGTGGAGCTTTAATGCTCAAAGCCCAAGGGTAAGTGGATATGGGCCTGCCTGGCAGAGGCCCCCAGAACTCCCTTTGTGCTTGTTAACTGTGTTGTAGAGCCCAGATGCAGCTGAGGACAGCTCAGGACAGAAGATACACGATGGCCTTTGCTATATGCTCAGCCACAAGCAGCCATTCGCCAGCTGTGTGTGCGTGTGTGTGTGTGTGTGTGCATGCGCACACCACTCAGGACTTTTAAATCTTCACTCAAGGATGCTGTCAATATGGAGTACCATTTTCATTAGAAAAAAGATTAAAAGAGCTGTCCATTTCACTGGCCTCTACTTCTCACCGTCACTCCTTTCCTCAAGTTCTGCTGGATATGTATCTCACCCTCTCTTGTGGAGTCCACGTCCTGCTCTCCACCAGGCTGCTGGTGGGACACTCAGGGCACACACAGGCAACTCAAGCAGTTTAATAAGGGTGTGGACAGATTCCAGGGGAGGCTGGACCCGTGGGGACTCTTGTGCAGGGGGGAAGTGGGGAGGAAACACTCCAGTCTCCTCCTCCTTCCCCTTGCCCTCCTGAGTGACATTCCTACCCCCAAATACCACTCCCAGAAGCCAGGACGAGGAAAGCAGTTACTCCCCTGAGCAAAGGCCAGCTTTCCTGACAAAGCAGAGCAGAGAAGGCTGAAGAGGGATCTTGAGGGACACGGGGCTCATCTGCTCTTGCAGTTGTGCTCCTGGAGCATCTTCATTTCCACCTGTCACATAATCTCACATGCACTGACACTGTATCTAGTCGCAGACAACCCTCAGAGTCTTCAGAGCCTCAGTCCCGGGCCCCCGGGGATAACAAGACCCATGAGGCTGAGTCCCTTTCCAAAATGACATAGCTCGGCCCAGTGTACATTCAGCACATCCTCCTGGATCTTCACATCACTCTAGGTTACTTATTGAACCCAACAATGCAAATGCTACTAATTGCTAGAAGTCCGCCCAGGTTCAGTGTGAACACAGCATCCAACTTAGCCATACAGTGCACACATGAGGTGGAACGCAAACACTGGGTCAGGAGAGGGACCGAGGACTGGGATGTGGCTGGGGATCCTGAGGGTGGCCTCCCTGTCACTTCATCCATGTAGTATCCACGTGGTGCTTGGCACGTGGCAAATGCAAGTGTTGCTTTTTGGAACTCTCGGGATTTTTATTTCCCAGAATATTTTTGATTCATGGTCTTTTGAGTCCGTGGATGTGACTCTGCAAATAGAGGGCTGTTGCAGACCCTTGGTGCCACTTTAGGGTTTCCTGTAGATGGAAGTTGGTATGGGAAATTTCCTGGTGTGTCCTAAATTCACTTACAAAAGCCCAGAAAGGGAGGGAAGGGAAGGAGGGCGGGTGAGGTTAATCCATCACAAGCTACAGGCTGAACAGAATGAAAGCCCATATATGTTCCCGAATATGTGTTAAAAGCCAGTGCAAACCCTTTAGGTGTCACCATCTTGCTGCGGTCCCAGCAGTCCAGAGGCGGCAACTGCTTCTCCTTCTTCTGCTTGTCCTTTTCCCACTCTGTAATGCCCTTCCTATGTTTAATTTGGATGATCCCCCCTGTTTTTATTAGAAAAGTTGGGCGGGGGATTTAGCTCAGTGGTTTTGCCACCTGCTATGCAAGTGCAAGGATCCGAGTTCGATCCCCGGTACCAAAAAAAAAAGAAAAAAAAAGAAAAGAAAAGTCTTGGGCCTCATAGGTCCTGTGGCTACTTCTCAACTACTTCCTTGCTGCTGGGGTGCTGCAGGGACTTGTCCTGGGATGGGTCCTTTCTGGCTAGCATCTGTAACGCCTCAGTAAACTAAACCCTTTTACTTCTGAGATCCCTTGGTCTCCAGAGTTTCAGGTGATCAAAGTATTCCAGTATGTTTAAACTCTGGGGCCCACACCTTAAGCCTTAAGTATCTTTCCTACTTCCCCACCTCCTAGCACTGGTTAAGCACAAACTAATCGGATTGAATTATAATCTTCTTAATTCCCGCCCTCATTTTATCCTCTTCTCCCACCTCAGGAGAGGCTTAGACCTTCAGATTATTATGAATAAAAAATCAAAACATTTAAAATCAGCATTAGAAAGGAGGCCTGGAGGTTGAGGTCTCACACAGCTGTGCTGGAGTGGGGTTCCTGGTGTCGGGACGCAGAGGGGTGGAGTCCCGGCTCCCCTTGTGGGCACTTAGGCCCCCTGAGGTCTTCCTCTCTGCCAGGCTTTGCAGAGGAAGGGAGGCGACAGGTGCTAGGAGGTTCCTCCTTCTGGTCCTTTCCAAAGCAACTTTCAATCAGGGAAACAAGACTTAAATTCCAGCAGTCTCACCTGCTTCTTCCAGGGCAGCCCAGAGGGGGTTTGTGTACTGTGCTGCAGAGTTTGGAGGCTAAACCCAGTGCCCTGGGGTAATCCGTAGGGTCCTGCATTGTTAGGGGTTCCCCCCTCCACCCCCAGCACCTCTTGGGATCATTTTTCCAGTGAAATAGGCTGCTTGGCTGGGTACGGTAGCACACATCTATAATCCCAGCACTCAGGAGGCTGAGGCAGGAGGATTGCTGTGAGTTCAAGGCCAGCCTGAGCTACGTAATGAGACCGTCAAAAACAAACAAACAAACAAACAGAAACAGGCTGCTTAAACCCATGCATGTTCTATTGGGGTGGCCTGGCCTGACACAGGCCTCTGTGAGCTGGCCTTCCTTCTCCTCAGAGCACTTCCAGGGAAGAATAGGGGTAGGATGGCACCAATACAATCCCCAGAGAAGAAGGCAGAAGGTGTGCCTCATCCTCTCTCTTTGCTCTCATGACACCTAAACATATTTTTCATTCACCCAAGGAAAAGCACACAGATATTTTTAATAACCAAAAGTAAATGTTAGTAATGTTTTATTTCATTATATAGAAGTAATATGCTTACTGTTGAAAAATTATCCAGGCATGATGGCACTTGCCTATAATCTTGCACTTAGGAGACTGAGGCAGAAGGATTGTGAGTTTGAGACTTGCTTGGGCTACACTGAGCGACCCTGAAAGAAAAAAAGAAAAGAAAAATAATGACATTATTTTAAAACGGCAACTATGAAGCCAGATATGGTAGTATACGTGTAGGCCTAGCTACTCAGGAGGCTGAGGCAGGAATATCGTTTGAGCACAAGAATTCAAAGCCAGCTTGGGGAAGTTGCCATCACACATACACACAAACCAGAACAAACAAAATACGCTTCCCAGCAATCTTGTTGTACATCCTTTTAGATCATTTTCTCTACATATATTGATTTTTTCCTGTATATATTAAGGTCAAGGAGAAAATATATATTTGTATTTCAAGGAATATATAGTTCTGGGGACCAAACCCAGGGCTTACACGGGCTATGCAAAAACCTAACCATAGAGCTACATCCCTAGCCCTAATGTTTTTTTAAAAGATACCCTTTTCCCCATTTAAGAATTTATGCTGAATAACTTACTAAGTCAAAAACTCAGTTTTTATATTTAACAACATTTTACATGACTACAGAGTATTTCGCTCTATGCGCTTACCAGTATGCCTTTTGCCAAGCTCTCAATTTTAGATAGCTGGTTGTTTTGAATTTTTCAGTTTTCAAAAATGTTTATTATGTTGTATAACTTGTAGCTGAGTCATTAAGGTATTTCCAAAAATGTTGAAGTGCTACATTGGTGAAACACCTTTTCTTCTAAAAAAAAAACCCTGCTATATTGGAAGGCACAGAAATTCAAGAGGTTTTTCTGGGAAAGAAGCCAGGGCCTCCCCCTGGCCAGGTGAAGGCTCTACCTTGGAGCCACACCCTCCCTCACCCTGAGATTTCTGATACCTTGAACAAGTGACCCCTAGAAAGCTTTCTACTAACAGCAATGTGTGAGATCATTTCCTGCCATCCCTATTGATTCTGATTCTGTTTTTGTCTTTGCCAATATTTTATTTCTTTGACTAATAAGGATGGACTTTTAATTATTCTCCTTGATCCTTTTTTCTCTTTTTTTGTGAACTGGCTTCTTCTGTACACAGTGAGGTTCTGCACACTCGACTTTGAATCAGAAGTTATTCATCCAGCTTCCACTGTGCTGCCCTAATTTTCTTGGCTTTCAAAATATGACTAGTGGGCCAGTTGTGTTGGTGCATGCCTATAATACCAGCACTAGGGAGGCTGAGGCAGGAGGAGTGCTGTGAATTTGAGGCCAAACTAGGCTATATAGTGAGTTCAAGACCAGCCCAAGCTAAGCAGTGAGACCCTGTCTCAAAAAAACAAAACTAAACACCTTAAATGAACAAACAAAAAACCCAAAATGTGAATAGTGGAACTTCTATTTAGCCTTTTTCTTTTTCATTCCCAAATTCAATCAAGCATGATTATGTAGTTTCTTTTTTCAATGCTCACAGATTTTCTCTCAGTGCTTTATCTCTACAACCAGGACTCCAGTGTAAATCTGTCACATTCCATCAGAATGACTTCTCCCTATCCAGAACTAGTAGTGGTCTAAGCATACACTTTTCATTATTCAAAAATAAGAAAATTTCTATATAAAATAATTTTGGCACTTACTAGCATGCCAGGCATGGTACACATGCCTCTAATTCCAGCACTCTGGGAGGCTGAGGCAGGAGGACAGCAAGTTCCAGCCCAACCTGGACAACTTAGTGACTTAACAAGAACCTGTTTCAAAATTTAAAAAATATATAAGGGCTGGATATATAGTTTAGTGTGAAGGCCTTGGGTTCAATCCCCAGTACCAAAAAAAGAAAAAAAAGGATAATTAAAAGCTGGGCATGGTAGTGAACACCTGTAATCCCAGCTACTAGGGAGGCTGAGGCAGGAGGATCATGAGTGCTAGCTTGGGTTACAGAGAGTTCAAGTCCATCTGGGCTACAGTGCGAGATCCTGTATAAAAAACAAACAATTAAATAAATAAAGTTAAAAATAAATAGAAAAGGCCAAGAATATAGCTCAATAATAGAGCCCTTGCCTAACATGTGCAAGGGCTTCAGTATGATCCCCAGCACTGAAAAAAGAAAGAAGATTAAGTAAAACTTAACATCCTCTCCAAACACATCTGTCTTCCACAGAGACAAACAGTACCCTGAATGTAATGTTCTTTAAGTATCATTTTCATGTATTTCTTGTAGCTTTTTCTTTTTTTTTCTTTTTGGTACCAGGGATCGAACTTGGGACCTTGTGCTTTTGAAGCAGGCATCGGCAACCAGTGAGCTAAATCCCTGGCCCCTCTTGTAGCTTTTTCTTATTTGCACTTACTTGTGATGATTTTGAAATTTAAGTAGTAGTATATATGCTTTTCTGCAACTTGCTTTTCTTGCTCAGCACTGTATGTACGAGATTTGTCCCTTGTCACAGTTCACTACCGTGGCACAGCACACAGGATGAAACAAAGGATCACTCGGAGTGAGTGTCCAACTCAAACTCCGAGAGGGCCCAGAGGGCTGCCCTTAGCCCCGACCCCTCAGCATGAGAGTCTCATAAAGACAGCTTCAAACTGCAGCTTCTGTGGCTTTTTATTGAAAGAACCAGGAAGCAAGAATAAAAGAAAAAAGAAGGGCATCTGGGCAGGAACTCATGTGGGGGACAGGGAAAGGACAGGGGACGGATGGCAGGGTGGTCTGTTACATGACTGACCTTGGGACCAGTCTAAATGATAGATCAGAGTATGGGGAGGATGAGAGCTATCTGTTAATGTCTAACCATGCACTGCAGGAGGTTTTGGGCATGCAGCCCCCAAATTCCCTCACCTCTGCATATCCATCTCACATGCACCTCTGGCCGATGCCTCCATGGTTCCTGTTGACACACACAACTGTTATGCACTGAGTTTTGCTGCAAAGCAGGACTGCACTGGGTAAGGATCGCATCCCGAATTTGTCTTTCCTGATGACACACACTGCTCTCAGGCTGTTTCCAGCCTCTTCCCTTCACAGACCACAAGCTTGTGCACACAGGGACTGTTCTCTAGCAGCATAACTGCTGCTTTCCCGAGATGCTAGACCTTGATGTCACTGGATGTCAAATTGTCTTCCAACATGGTTATCTCGATTTCTACATTTAAGAAAAATCTCCAGTGATTCCAGCTGTCCTAGATTCTGGCCAACACTTGGTTTTGACAAATTTCTTAATTTATGCCAATTGATAGATTATGGTGTCTTGTGGTTTTAATTGCACTTATCAAGTTACAAATGAGGTTTTAATGTATTGACTACCAATTCAAATTTCCTTTTCTACAAAATTTTCAATTTGGGGCCCATTTTTCTATTAAGTTTTTGTTATCTTTCTGATTATGCCAGGATTAAATATTTTCTTCTTCCAGTTTATGGCTTATCATAATTTTAAATATCTTTTGATGATCTTTATAATGGTATCTGTTGATTAGAATGGAACTAGACCCATTAATCTTTAATAGATTGAGATTTTTAATCTTCTTTTAGAAACACTATCCTGCCAGGTGTGGTGGCACACACCACCCAGGAGGCCCGGGGCTTCCCCCACTTGTGATAGAAAAGAGACTCTCCTCAGGTGGCTCAAGGCCCACCAGCTCCTACTATACACCAGGGGAAAACAAGACCAATGAGCTGGCACCAAAAATATTTACCCCAAACAAGGACCTGGTGGATCCAGAGGACTGAAAGAGGCCAGGGGGACAGATGTGAAGCGCCTGCAGCGCCCTCTGCTGGACACATGACGAAGGCTCAGCAATGGGGGAAGCCCCGGGCCTCCTGGGTGGTGGGAAGGGGAGCTTCCCTCTTTGAAAGCGAGCTGAATGCTGGGAGACAGGGATGTAGGCAAAGGCCTCGGACAGAAGCCCAATCGCACAGGAAATATCACAAAGAATCAACAGCTGGGGTTACATTATATTAAAAAGCCTTTGCCCAGTAAAAGAAACCGCCAACAGAGTGGAGAAACAACCCACAGCATGCAAAAAAATTTTTTACCAGCTATTCCTCAAAGGACTAATATCTAGAATATATAAAGAACTCATAAAATCAGACCCCTAAAATTTAAAAATCCAGTCCAAAAATGGGCATCTGAGATGAACTTCTCAGATGAAGAAGTAGAAATAGCGAATAAACATATGAAAAAATGTTCAACATCACTAGTCATTCGAGAGATGCAAATGAAAACAACGCTGAGATTCCACCTCACTCCAGAAAGAATGGCTGCTATCATGAAATCAACCAATAACAAATGCTGGCGGGCCTGTGGGGAAAGAGGAACCCTGCTCCACTGTTGGTGGGAGTGTAGACTAGTGCAACCACTGTGGAAATCAGTATTGGAGATACCTCAAAGAACAAAAACTAGAGGTTTCATTCAACCCAGCTATACTTCTTCTTGGTATCTTCCCAAAAGAATTAAAAGCATCATACCGCAGCAATATGTGCCCACCCACGTTTATAGCAGCACAATTTGTAATCGCTTATCTTGGAAACAGACCGTATGCCCATCAATGGATAAATGGTAAAGAAAATGTGGGTTTTATATACAATGGATTACTACACTGCCATAAAGAAGGGTAAACTTGAGACATTTCAGGTAAATGGATGCACCTTGAGAATATAATTTTAAATAAATATCACATTGTTTTTCTTGTGTGAGAAACCCAAAGGGTAAATAAGGAGCATAATGGAGAATCGATATTGGGAGGTAGGAAGAACATGTTCAAATGGAAAGGGAAACGAGGAAGGGAGGAAATAGGGACCAAAATAAAAAAGAATGGAAGGAAAACAGTAGAAACAACATTTTGTAAAGGGAGAGGGAAGAAAGATTGAAGGGAAGGGAGGGGAATAGGAAAAAAGAATTAAGGTATATTGTGTAAGGTACAAATTCTCTTTGATGAGTATAATCATTATATATGTCAAAATATATGAGTGAAATTAAGTTTAAAACAAGTGAGCTTTGATACCTGTGATCCCAGCATTTGGGAGGCTGAGGCAGGAGGATTGCTGTGAGTTAGAGGCCAGTCTAGGGTACAAGGTGAGTTCGTTGTGAACTGCATAGGGAGACCCTGTCTCAAAAAACAAAAGTTAGTTTTTGACACATCTAGGGTTTTATGTAAGACTTGTTTTTCCTTCTACTTTAGGAATACAGTATTTGGCTCATACTAGGGACAAACATGGATTTGATTCCTTACAGACACCATACTGGGCCACTTCAGGAAAGGGAGTAAGACCAGTGCTGGTGACTGACCACTGAGTCACAGTCCAGAGTTTTATTCATTGTGTCACTTGTGAAAAGCCACTTAACTCTCTGTGCTGTGCCTAATTTTTGTTATTTTTGTTGTTTTGTTTCATTTTTTTGAGACAGGGTCTTCCTATGTAGTTGAAGCTGGACTTGAATTCACTAAATAGCCCAGGCTCATCTCCAACTTGCAGTGATCCTCCTGCTTCAGCCTCCTGAGTACATGTGCCTAATTTTAAAGTAAAGATGAAAGGAACAACCTGGAAGTCTCTGATGGTGGGAATGTAAGCACAAGACTAGAGACAGAAAGCAAACACCAGCAGTGCCACAGGTCCCAGCCCATGTGAGGCCCTGGGGGCAGCGTGGTGACTAAATGTGCATGTCCCCTGTCACGACCCACAGTGCATCAGCTGCTGGAGAAGATGTGGCGCCCAAACCCATCAGCACAGCCAAGGGCAGGACACACTGGAGGAGACCGAGTACAGCACTCAGAGGAAAGCTGCAGCCGAGCTGGGTCTTCGAGGGCCACCAGGACAGCTTTCTTCATTAAAGTTACTTAACCCTTCCAGGAGGAACTTCCTTCCCTGCGCTTTCTCCAAAGGCATAATCCTTACAAGAACAGCGAGCCTGCTTCTAGTTCGTGTCGCTGAAAGCCTCCCTACTAATGTGTGGATGTGGCTAAAGAGACATTAGGCCGAGGCAGATCCAGGAGCACAGGCAGGGGAGGGTGGCAGGGGCTGATGTGCAGGAGACATCCCTGGGGTCGCAGGTCACAGGTCACACAGGTGCCATTTAGATCTTGCTTGAGACTACGGGTGGGCTTGAAATTGTGTAGCTGGTACATGGAACATAGTAATCCAAATGTAACTCTGATACGATGTGGAGTTCTGATTTCACTTTCTTTTCAGAAAAACATTCTCTGAGATCTGTGTCCTTTATGCTCAGTATTACATCTTATCTTCCACATACTTAGTCCAGGATTTCTCAGCAAACATTTTCTTTAACTGATACATAAAAGTATACACATTGTACATACTAATGGGATAATGTGGTGTTTTTTGTATATGTATACACAGTGCGATGTTTAAATCAGGTTAAACTTGTCTATTCCTCCAATCAGTTAATATTTCTTTGGCAGGGTCTTGCTGTATTGTCCAAGATGGTCTCTTCAGCTCAAGTGATTTTCCTGCCTCAGCCTCCTGAATAGCTGAGACTACAAGTTCATGTCACTGCACTGGTCAAAGCTCTTAGAATCCATGTAGTAGTAAGATCATGTGGTACTTGTCTTTGTATGCCTGGCTTATTTCACTTCACATAATGTTCTTATGTTCCATTCCTATTGTTCCAAATGACAGGATTTCATTCTTTTTTATGGCTGAACAGTATGCCATTGTGTATATGTGCCATATTTTCTTTATCCATTTATCAGTAGATAGACATTTAGGTTGATTCCATATTTTGACAATTGTGAATAGTTCAGCAAATATATTCATAGAGCAAGAAAAAAGTGAAAATGGTTTTTGCAAATATTTGTTATACTCCTCCTCCCCTCAGTACTGGGACTTGAACCCAGGGCCTCACCCATGTTAGGCAAATGTTCTACCTAGAGCTACATTCTTAGCCCTTTTAAAATTTTATTTTGAGACAGGGCCTCACTAAGTTGCCCAGACTGACCTCAAACCTGTGATCCTCCTGCCTCAGTCTCCCAAGCAGCTGGATTATAACTGTGTACCACCACATCTGGTTAGCTGGTCTTTTAAGTAAGGTAGACATTGGCCACACGTCACTACTGAGCACTTAAAATGAGGCTAGTGCAACAAGGAGAAATGGATTTGTTTAATTTTAATTAAAACTCCACACGCAACTAAAAGCTACCAGAATGGACAGCATGGAAATAAAGTTATCACTGGGAAAAATCATGAAAATCTTAGATTTCTTTATGTTTATTTTAGTGATATTTAATATTATTCTGATCTAAAAATACATATCCTAGGAGGGGTCATGGCATTTTCAGGGTGCAGCCTGACCCGTGTGCAGGAGCTCAACAGAACAACGGTTTCCTGAGCTCACAAAATCACCGTGAACCTTGATGATCAACTTGGCCATTAAGTCAGTGGGTGCCATGGAAATACTGCTCAAGGCATCTATTTTAAGTTCAATGCATTCTAATATGTAATAAAATTGTTCTTTTTTTTCTATTAAATTAGGAAATGTAAAAATGCAGTATGGTTGAGCAGAGAGCCTAGTGGTAGAGAGCTTGCCTGGGTTCAATGTCAGCACTGCAAAAAACAAAAACAAAAAATGCAAGAAAGAAGAGAGAGAGAGAGAGAGAGACCTATAAAAAAATAACACGAAAGAAAACCCTCCCTGTCCACTCTGGGATGTGTCTGGGGGGAGGGGAGGGGATGATCCGGGGGAGGAAACCCAGGTCACTCACTGAGCCACAGCCCAGGCCCGGTGCTCTTTCAGAGCAATTCTGCTTGGATGCGAATGTGATCCGTATTCATCCAGCACCGCTCCGGGGTGTTTTCCACAGTCCGCTCCTCCTTCCATCTTCCACTCTGAAGCTAAAGATCTGTCTCAAACACAGGTATGACTTTCATTCCCTCTTTAAAATCTGCAATGGTCTCTCACCACTCACAGGACAAGCCTAAATTACTGGATTTGATTTATGGCTAAGACTTTATTCAACCCTTGAGTCTTTTCTTTCTCTGAGCCAGGGTCTGCCAGCATTGCCCAAGCTGGTCTTGAACTCCTAAGCTCAAGGAGCCCTCCTGTCTCAGCCTCCTGAGTAGCTGGGACTACAGGTGAGCATTGCTGCATCTGTCTTAGTCTAGTCACCCCACCCCCGATCTCTTGCATCTCTCAGCTCAGCTGTTAACTTCTGGTGAATTCTCCAGAGCTCCAGACTATTACCTGAAGGAAATACATACATTTTTCTCACCTGTAAAGTTCTCTGCATGCTCTTGTCTTTCCCCACTGTTGTAGTTTGGATCTCAAAAGTCCCCCTTGATGACCTTGGGGTAAAGGCCTGGCCCCTAGAGTGACACTATTAGGAGGTGATGGAGGCTTTGAGGTGAGGCCTAGTGGAGGTCTGTGGGTAACTGAAAGGCTTATGGGTCCTGGTCTCTTTCTCTTTCCTTTCTAACTATGAGGTGAATAGCCTGATGTCCATGGGCCCTGGCCATGTTGTCCTGTTCCCATGCAGTCCATGGACTGACACCTCCAAAGCCATAAGCCCCACAATCCTTTCTCTTTGCAAGCTGTCATCTGAGATATTGGTTACAGTGCAGCTGACGAACTGCATCCTTTCCTGGCTCCCTCTGGTGCTCGCTGTGATGTGTACTGGGGACTCAGCTTCTCCTGGTCCTCAGCGATGGTGGCCCTGCATGTGCCCCTGTAGGGGACAGCTGCATTGAAGGGAACCTTGTTTTTTGTTTTTGTTTTTTAATGGCAGGAAAGTTTTTTTTTATATACAAAAGGATTTATTAAAAAACCAGTAAGACACTACTACATCATGACACTGTCACACTGGGCTTTTAACACAAGACTTGCTGTACAATACTGGGGGAAGGGGATAAAACACAAATTGATTCTGAAGCATAGCAATTAAGAAATAAAACAATGAAAGCAAATTTCTTTTAATGAAAACTCAGAATTAAACTTCAGAGGGACCCAAAGTCATACTTCCATTCGGAGACTTGATACAAAAAATTTAGTTTGAATTGCTATTAGCAGGTGGCAGGAGCCACCTTCAAATTAATCTTCAAATTGGAAAATACTGCTTCACCACCTGTTGGGGATAAGTTGCAAATGGAATAATTTAGTATGGTTTGTAGCTATTTTGATGACCGCCTCACCTGGATACTTTTCCATAACCACTCTGCTGGTCACCACCTCTCCCATGAGCTTGGCCCGAAAATCCTCCTCTTGACCCCCACTGCTGCTGTTGTTGGTACTACTCCTTGGACATTGCTACCTTTATTTCACATTTACTAAGCCCAACATTGTGGTATTTCTTTTCCATTATCTTCTTCACTGGTTCTTCTTCCTTAAAAGTAATAAAGCAGAATCCACGCCTTTTATTGGTTTTGTTGTCCATGGGGAGCTCTATGGATTCCACCTCACCAAAACCACCAAAGTACTCCCTTATGTTCTCTTCAGGTGTATCTGGAGAAAGGCCACCAACAAAAATTTTTTTAACAGGCTCTTTTGTTTTCATGGCTTTGGCCCTTTTAGGATCAATCACCTTACCATTCAATTTATGTTCTTTCTGATCCATGACCTTATCTACACTCTCCGACTCTTTAAGTAGCACAAAGCCAAAACCCCTTGATCGCCCTGTGATAGGATCTAACTTCAGAGTGCAGTCTACAACTTCACCAAATTTGGAAAAGCAGTCCTTCAGATCTTTCTTTGTAGTGTCCCAGCTAAGGCCTCCCATAAACATTTTCCATTCTTCCCGCTGTGCCGTTGCTTTTTGAGTGGTCTTCATCCTCCTCGTTCTTGCTGGAGTTGATGATCTTCGTGCCCTCAGACTCCGAGCTGCCGCCCTCGGGGCCTCCAGCGGCTGACCCGTCCCCGCCCCAGCTGCGCCCCCGCCGCTGCCCCCTGTGCAGCCGCCGAATGGCAGCAAAGTTTTATTAAAGGTAGGAAGGAAACAGGCTCTGCAGAGCAAGTTTGGGCCAAGTAAAAGTAGAAAAAGAAGTACACCCTATATGGTGAGAACAGGTCACCATGTAGAGAGAGCAGTGACCTGAAGGGACGCCTTGGTTTGCGACACAGGTCCACTCTGGGGGAGTTCCACTCTGCTCTGATCTGCTGTGACTCCTCCCCTTCCTCTTCTCCCCTGCCTCCAGCCATGGACCCCTGAGGAAGGAAAAGATACATCTTGGCTCTAAAAGTGCCCCCAAGGGCTATGTCTTCTAATTCCATAGCTGCCCCTCCCCCAATCCCCATACCAAAAAAACCCCGGAAAGATTACAGGGGCTGGGGGTGTGGCTTAGTGGTACGGCACTTGCAGACTTGGCAGATAATCCCACCCAGATGGCATAACTCATTTGAATTCTGGGCTGTAAATCGTTTTCTTGGGCCTGAGATGGAGCTGGGGCCTCGAGCATGCTAAGCATAGGCTCTGCTTCTGAGCGGCACCCCAGCCACAGACTCGATTTATGCAGCTTCTTGGCAAAGTGACAGCGTTGGAAAGGAATCATGAAGTGCTTTGTCCTCTGGAAGCTTGGGCATCTGTTGCTTCTCGACTCTTGTCTTCATCTCTCTCATCACTGGGCTCTTTGGTAGTTTCAGCAGTTCCAGCTTGAGAGGCCCTCCTCTCAGGATGAGGTATCTTCTTGTTCATGCTGTCTTGTGTCCCAGTTGGGAATGAATGAGCAAAGCAAAATCCCCCGGGAACTTTGCACCTAGGATCCTATGTCCTGACGACGCCCTCTTCTCCTTGGCAGTAATGCCCTGGACGTCTGCAGGGTGCTGGGGAGCTAGACAGCTGGAAGGTTTTTGAGGCTCTCTGACATAATTGAGTAAAAGGTGACTTAAGGGCCAAAGTCCCTGTCCACTTCTCCCCTTATTCCCTGTCATAGTCTGAAGTTGCCCACAAGCATGGACTCTCACATGGGAACGCGCACAGATAGGAAACGTGACTGTGCAAAAAAAAGAGAAGAAGCTAATTCTTGTGAAAGTGTTAATCTTTTTAGAGGAAAGTTCTCTGAATCCATTAATCCAAACAGTAATTGTTTATAAATGTATTCTTTACACCTTCACCCCCACCCCCATCAACAGCCAATGTGTGTAGCAGCAGTAGGTTTTTAGGTAAAGCTGTGTGACTTTTCCCCTTGTCCTTGAGATGTGCTCAATAATTACTGGTTAAAAAATGAGCCGTCAGTCACCAGTGCAGATATTCCTCCTCCTCCACAGAAACAACAAGACTGATGAGACCTGCTCAAAATCAGTGTTTCCAGGACTGTCAATTAATCAAAGGCTTGCAAGAGTCAGAGAAGCTTTTATTCAAGAAGAAAACCACTAAATGTTGTTAATAACAGCAAGCTCTGTGGCATCTGAACTTGACGCATTCCACTTTTTCCTTCCCCGGCTCCCCAGTAGCTTGGAAAACCAACAATCTTGCAGTCAGCTGCCTCTGGAGATGGCAAGATGGGGTTGGGGTGCCCCAAGAATGCTCCCCCCAGAGAATCATCGTGATCTGCCTATGTGAGAACCTTGGAGACTCCAGCTGCAACTCCAACTTGGAGCTTACTGTGAGTGGCCTTTTCTGAGAGCAATTGTTGAAAATAAGCTGCTGGAATTGTTGGGTGCTGCAGCTGGGGTGCCGAAGAGATGGCTAAAAATTTAAAAGGAGCAGCTGGTAAGTGAGGGCTTTGTAAAGCTCTGACATAATCCCAGGACCACGCATATATAAGGCCATGCACATAAAGGGCCATGCACATATAAGGCTATGTGGGCGCAATGACCAGGAAGGACCTGAGGAGGCACTAGTCTGTCACCTTGGGCAGTCCTTGAATCTCTGTACAGGCAGAAAGTGAGGGCTAAGGTTGTGCCCTGCCTGCTAGAGCTTTGAAGACCCACCCTAGGATACATTCAGAGTCCCTGACAGAGGCAAGAGACTCACTCGCTCAATTAAGGCATTCACCAAAATCCTTTGTTCTGTTATTAGCTGTGACGGAGTTAACCAAACATGAAGTTCAGTGGGTGCATATGACAAACAATCCAGGTTTTACAGAGTTAGTCTTGGAAGTCACAAAACAAATAGGAAGAGAAACAACAAGTAGCTATAACAAAATATGCTTATACAGTGTCCCACCAAACAGAGATTATCGATAAAAAGTTTAAAATTACGATGAGAAGTAGAAGTTCTAGAATTGAATACACAATGTACAATAACTAAAATGAAAACTTCATTAGAGAAGCTCAGCAGCAAATTTGAAAAGATAGAAGAGAGGAAGCAAATTTGAACATAGATTCTTTGAGACTATAAAGTGATAATTATAAAACTGTCTTGATAAGTTTATCTATAAAGATATAAATTCTATGATAATAGTAGCAATAAAGGGGAAGGAATCAAGCCATGTGGGAGCAAAGTTTTGTATTTGACTGAAATGAAAGTTACTGTTAATTTAAACTCACTTTTTATAAATTAAGATGTTAATTGTAATTTTCAGCCAAGCACTAAGAAAATAAGTAAAAACATAAAAAGAAACTACAAGAGAATTAAACTGATTCACTTGAAAATATTTATTTAGCACAAAAGAAGAAAATAACACAGTAGAGTATAAAAGGTATGTGATATGTAGAAAAGATGCAGATATAAACCCTACCTTACAAGTAATTACATTATATGTAAATGGATTAAACACTGCACTCAAAAGACAGAGATTGGCATGATGGACACGAAACCTCCAACTATATACAAGAGACATATTTGAGAACATAGAAATAGGTTGAAAATAAAAGGATGGAAAAGGATATAACAAGCCCACATAATCCATAAGACAGCTGGAATAGAATAACGGACAAAAATACATTTTAAAATGAAAGCATTACCAGAGACAAAAAAAGCAATATTCATAATGATAAAAGAAGACATGAAGGGTATAACAATTATGAAAATGTGTGCACCTGAGCTGGGCATGGGAGTGCACACTTGTAATTCAAACTACTTGAGAATCTGAGGCAGGAGAATTGCAACTTCAAGGCCCAGCTGGGCAAATTAGAAAGAACCTGTCTCCAAATAAAAAATAAAAAGGGCTGGGGATTTAGCTCAGGGAGAGGGAGAGAGAGAGGGAAGGTGGGGGGAGAGATCTGAAACATATGAAACCAAAAATTGAAGGGACAAATAGGCATAATTGGAAACAGTCATAATTGGAGACTTCATTACTTCTACTTTCAAGAATGTACACAACAAACAATAAGACATATCATCAGCAATGAAATAAAAGGTTTGAATAACGCTATAAATCAGCAGAACTGAACAAAAGTTTACAGAACACTACCCAACAACAGTAGAATACATGTTCTTACCTATGTTCTTCTCAAGTACACATGGAAAATTTTCTGGGAAACAAAAACTGATCAAAAAATATGGTGTGTGTTTAAATTTTAAAAATGCATTGTAGTAAATATACATTGCCACTAAGCCCCCTCAAAATCTTCCCCCTCACTTGACACATACTCATCCCATCACTCTTGCCACTTTCTGAAGCAATTCTGGAAGTCCACTTTCATGAGTGGCTTTATGATGTGTGATTAAAAAAAAAAAATACAGTGAATGCTGCTGCTGAATGGCATCCAACAGAAATCCAGGCTTGTGAAAACATGACGATGTGTCCTCATCCACCTTACTCACTGAATTTGGCACTGTGTAACTTTCAGCTCTTTCCTAAGGTCAAAGTGATCATGAAAGGGAAATGCTTTGGATCAATTCAGGACATTGAGGCAGCCATGACAGTACAACTGAAGACACTCAGGAAGGAGGACTTCCAGAAAGTGGCAAGAGCAATGAAATAAATGTGTTTAATGCAAGGGTGAGCATTTTGAGGGGGAATTAATGCCAATGTGTCTTTTACTGTAATAAATTTGTAAAAAAATGTAAATATTCACTATATTTCCATCACAGCTTGTAGTATTAAGCTATTTATTAAAACATGTGTTAGTAAATTTAAAACTATTGAAATCAGGCAAACCATGCTTTCTTACTACAATGGAATGAAATTTGAAATTTGTAACAGAAGGAAAGTTAAGGAATCACAAATGGGTGGATATTCCATTTTCTGATATCCTCTTTGATCTCTTTTTTCAGAGTCCTAGAGTTTTCATTATAGAGATCTTTCACTTCTTTAGTTAGGTATTTGATTTTTTTAAAGCTATCACGAACAGGATTATTTTCCTGGCTTCTTTCTCAGTGAGTTCATTGTTGGTGTACAGGAATGCTATTAATCTTTGTGTGATGATTTTTGCTGAATGATTTTGCCACTTTGCTGAATTTATTAGTTCTGAGTTCTCTGATAGTTTTTGGTCTTCTATGTATAGGAGCATGTCATTTGCAATATGGGTAATTTGATTTCTTCCTCTCCTGTTTGTATCCATTTTTGTTCTTTCTCTTGCCTGGTTGCTCTGGCTAAGTTTGAGGACTGCATTGAGCAGGGTGATGATGGCGGGCACCCGGGCCTTGCCCTGGATTTCACAGAGAAAGCTTCCCATGTTTCTCCATGTAGTATGATGTTGGCAGTGGGCTTGGAATTACACAGATTATTGTTCCTTCTAGAGGGCATTTGAAAACATGATTTTTTTTTTTGTACCGGAGATCGAACTTGGGACCTTGCACTTGCAAGGCAGGCGGCAGAACCACTGAGCTAAATCCTCGGCCCAACATGATCTTTTTAAGCAGGAGAATAAAACAATTTATTATTAATGGTCTTGGGTTTTTAAAGGTCCTTTTGTGATGCTAACTTTTTATCCAAACCCAGAAAGTTCTACATTAGTTCCCCTTGAAGATCGGTTTTACTAAATCTTTGGGCTCTGCTCATAGTGCTGCACAGAAGTGGGAATGTTCACTTTAGTTTGAAGTGGAAGCTGGAAAAGAACCAGGATGGGGCACTCGACTCTGATGACTACCAAGGGCCTTTCTTTGAATGCTGCCAGCTGACGGCCTCAGAGCAGCTGCCCTGGAGAGCAGGAGCCCAGCTCATTCATGCTCATGATCTGGAACATGGCCAGGAGCTCATGTCTTGTCCCAAGGAGGGCACTGAGCAGAAAGATCTTCCAATATGCCGATGGATTTTTCTGAGAATGGAAAATCTTGGTGTGGAATCAAAGCTGATGGCTACCAGATTTGGGGCAGTGCTTATGTGACTGGATGGAGGCCCTGTGGGATTCTTTCCACGTTCTTGGGGTCCAGACAAAGAATCTGACAAGACATAGAAAAGGTAGCAAGGGCATACATTTATTGAAGGGAGGAAAGAAATCCACTCTGCAGAGGGACAGTGGGCTGGTAGAAAGGCTCACAGTGCCCCAAGGATAAGGGGAAGGGGTTTTTGTTTCCAAAATTCTTGGATTCTCTCTCTTACATGTAAAGAAGGCGTAAAAGAGTCATCCTATCAAACACTCACTTGACATCATGCTATGTAAACTGTCCTGCCAAACAGCTCATTTGGCTTCTTGTTGAAGGTATTTGAAGAACCAAAATTAATGTTTTTTGACTGGTTATGCCCACATGCCAATGAAGGACTGAAAAGAGTATCTCCCAATTGGTTCTGTGAACAGCACCAGATTCAAATGAAGGATCAAAAGCCTATATTTGTAGTGGCATTACTCTAACAGGTAAATCTTGGAAGCAGCCTGTGTATCCATCAACAGATGGATGGATAAAGAAAACATGGCATTTACACACAATGGAGTACTACTCTGCCATAAAGAAGGAGAAACTTGCAGGAAAATGGATGCAACTTGACACCATAAAGTGAGGTGAAATAAATCAGACTCACAAGCTTAAATATCTCTTATTTAATTAAATTTCTCTTATATGAGAAACCCAAATTATAAATACAGAGCAAAGTGGTGTTGGGAGTCTCGTGGACATGACTCCTTACTCACAGTGGCACTGAGTGTGCACCGAGCCTTAGCAGCAGTTGCGGGAGGCACCCGCCATCACAGCCCTGTGCCGGTGCATCCTCTGCTCTCCCTCTCCCCTTCCTCCCTTTGTTGGCACCATGGCATGACTAAAGAACAGATTGTTGAATTCAACGAAACTTTCTCCCTACTCAATAAAGACGGCGATGGCACCGTCACAAGGGAGCTGTGATGAGGTCATGCAGGATAGGATCAACAAAGTGGAGGCTGATGATAATGGCACCATTGACTTCCCAGATTTTTTGACTATGATGGCCAGAAAAATGAAAGATACAGATAGCAAAGAAGAAAGCCGTGAGGCATTCCGAGTCTTTGACAAGGATGGAAATGGTTATATCTGTGCAGGAGAGCTATGTCATGCCATGACAAACTTAGGAGAAAAACTAACAGACAAAGAAGTAGAGGAAATGATCAGAGAAGCAGATATTGATGGAGACAGACAAGTCAGCTATGAAGAATTCATACAGATGATGACTGCAAAATGAAGACCTACTTTCAACTACTTTTTCCCTCCTCTAGAAGAATCAAATTGAATCTCTTACTCTTGTGGAAAAAAAAAGAAAAAAGTTCATTTATTCATTCTGTTTCTTTATAGCAAAACTAAATGTCAAAAGTACCTTCTGTCCACGCACACAAAATCTGCTTGTATTGGTTGGTCCCCTAAAGACCAAGACACACATCACTTTTACAATACCAATACTTGTACTACCTTAATGATAAGGAAGCACTTAGTGAGCTCCTTGAAGTTCCATCTGCTAATTATTAATACACTGTTTGGGCTGGCCAGTTTTGCATGCATGAAGCTTCACGATTGAGCACAGTCAAGTATGGTATTAAATTCCAAAAATGAAAAACGAATTCAAAACCTATTCAGATGGGTTCAAGTTCAGTTTGTCAATACAAATTGTCACATCTGGTTTACTGAAAACAAGCTCATTTAAAATTGTTTTACCTCAGCGTGATGTGCAGAAAATGGGTGAAGGATAACCTGGTGAGATGTAGCCCGGGGAGTAGGATGGTCCTCTTGTGCTCCCCTGGAGTCCCACCTGTGGTGACAGTGACACGCCATGGCGGCATGCCCACATGTGTTGACTTAGCGATGTCCGTGTTGTACTGCCATGAAATGGGTGTCAAGCTGTCACATTCACACAGATTTTTAATAAGAAATCTTTGACAAGGGAGCATCAAAATGCTTCAAAATAATCTAGTGAGTAGAGGCAGGAGCTAGCTAGTATTGCCCCACAGGCAGGAGCTAGTGTTGCCCCTGAGGCAGGAAGTCCTGAAGATGAGTGGTGAGCTCATTATCCTGTTTCATCTGGGAGTTTATTATATTATTCTATTCTCTCTTCTTTCCCTTGGGTCCTTGAAAGGATTTTCTCGGAAGAAAACATTGGGATAACTGCATCTGGAAAAAAATGAGTGAGAGAGCAAAATCAATTTGCTTCAGTGGGGAAAGCTCTTTGAATTTAAGCTTTGTTGTTAATTTGTTTCCATATTGATTTAGGTTTTTTGTGTGTGTGTTTTTTGTTTTTGGTACTGGGGATTGAACTTGGGACCTTGCGCTTGTGGGGCAGGTGACAGAACCACTGAGCTAGATCCCCAGCCCTTGATTTAACAATTCTGTTTCCATTTAAGTGGAATATTAAAAAGTTCTGTAAGCATCTAAAACAACCATCCTTTCTCTAGTGGAAGTCTGGCTATAATTGTCCATTTTTCTATTACCAATTTTAAAAAGTTAGCTGAATTAATGTGACCAGCTTAAGAATTTACTGCCTTCATCCTTTATTTGTTTATTTAATGAACACTGGGAGCCAAGGAGAGACTATCACATGACTGCCTAGAGGGAAGTATTAGAGCCCAAGGGAATGCACAGGAAAGGCCTGTCGGCTTAAGAAACTTGACATGTTGAGAGACAGAAGGCGATTAGGCTGGGATGAAGTTGGAGAGGCTATTGTGAGACCAAAAGTGACTCCATTTTGTGAATGTGGGACCAGAATAACTCCATTTTGTCCAAAATGGAGCAGTCTCCTTTATTCTTTCAAATTAATGATTAAATGTGCTTAATCTGGGACAAAAGACATGATCTGTAACTCAAGATTCCTAAGCTCATTACTCAGCCATCTGTTTGCCCTAAAAACAAATGTCCCGGGCCCACTATCTATAGGACAATCTGTTAATGTGCTGACTATCCACACAAGGTGGTCATGACCATGAGTCAAGATGTCTGCTGACCATCAGTACGTGACAGTAGACCACTAACCTTTGTCCCCATTTTTCTTGTAAAAACCTATAGGTAATCCCCTTCAACCCCCAGTGAGCCTAGCCAATCAAAATTCTACACTTAATACTTGCTAAATGTTAACCAATCATATGGCTGCTAATGACTGAAGCTTGCTGTAATCTCAATAAAAACCCTGCTAATTTGGAACTCGGGGCTCTCGATCTCGATCCGCTGTGTCGGTGACAATTGAGAGTCCCTGCTTAAGCTTGAATAAATGACCCTCGTATGCTTACATCGGAAACGGCCTCCTGGTGGTCTTTGGGACTTCGTAATCTGGGCACAACACTATCAGAGATGTACCCAGGGCTGGAGCCCACTGGCCCTCAAGGCCACAGTAAATAAATTTGTGTTTTGTTTTGGTTTTTTTTTTGGTACCGGGAATCAAACTCGGGTCCTTGAGCTTGCGCAGCAGGTGCCAAAACCACTGAGCTAAATCTCCGGCCCTAAATTTGTGTTTTAAGTGCATCGGAAAGCCACAAGGAAGGGAAACTATGGCCTTTCCCCTATCCTTGCTCTTGTTCTTGACACTGTGTAGACAAGGGGTTGTAGTGGGGCAAGAATCCAAGGAGGCAGCGCTGATGCTCTACTGCCCTAAATCTGTGTCCTTCATTTCTGACTTCACCTGGGAATTTTCCTTGCAGGTAAATGTGGGTGCTAGAGATTATAGCACAGAGGAGGTAAGAGTGCTAAACTCCATGTAACAGTGACAGGTGGAAGAAAGCCCAGGTCAGGCCAAAAAGAAATAAAAAGAAAATGCTGTACCGCTTCTTTAAACAATCACCTTAGTTCTTTTTGAATAAGTCTTCTGAGCAGTCCCAAATATTACAGCGCTCCAGTCTCCTTGCTCATTGGTGTTTGTGTAAATTCTCCCTCCCTAGGTCTGAGTGCACTAGATTAGAGCACCTGATTGTACTTTGTACTTTTAAGAAATTCTGTTTATTTTCTTTTCAGGGTCATAACTCATTTTGTTGAAAAACAGGCAAGGTCTTCAATGAAATGTTACAGGGGTTGTGAGAATTAACTGAAAGTCTTAAATTAAGATAACATGCTTCTAATTAAGCTTCTAGGAGTAATGAAAAGTCAGAACATTTTAATGAGTACTACTAGGAGGATTTATTTAACTTTGTAATGACATTTCCATTACCATTAATTAACACCCAGAGTGTTACAGGCCCAGACTCAGCCCTCTGTGGCTGCTGATCTTATCTCCAGTTGCTAGCTGCTTAGGTTTGTGTGAATGACGGAGAATTGATAACTAACTCTGTAGAAAATCACCCCTGGAAAACTTCCTAAGACCTGCATTTGGGGCCATCAAGCAGGCCAGTGGAGCCTGAGTAATGTCTTTCTTGCCGATTGCGTAGCCATTAATCTTAGGAGTCTGTTGGAGGGTAAAGACAGGCTGGGGCAGTTCAGTAGCAGATCCTGGAGAGAGCTCCTGGGGAGAGACCTTAGGCCGTAACCGCTCTAATTAGTGACTTGCTTCATTCACGCTTTTGGAAACTGCTTGCTCAGGGTATAAATGTGGAAAGATCACAATTATAATTGAGTTAGTTCTTCTTGTTGCCGGTTCTGGAAATAAAACTCTCTTCTCTTCCGGATATTCTGCCTCTTGGCTTATTGGCTTCGAGGGAAGCTGGACAGTTTACTGGTAAAAGAGCATCCCACAGAAGATTAACTATAGAATTAAGTATTTGGTAAATATATAACTCCATTGCTTTGTAAATGAAATGAAATGCATTTTTTTTTTTAGACAGGGTCTCACTATACAGCTCAGGCTAGCCTTGGATTCACTATGTAGCCCAGGCTGGCCTTGAACTCACAATGATCCTCCTGCCTCAGCCTCCCAAGTACTGGGATTACAGGCATGAGCCACCACACCTGGTTTGAAATACATTTTTGATGGAATTTATATTTGTAATTTTGAATCAATTAGCAATGAATGTATGACAAAGTAATCAGAGTATTGCTAATATTTTACAAGAATTTTTGTGATTAAAAACCAAACTCATTGGTGAAGACTTAAATGACTGGTAATCCTAGTGTTCTTGAAGGCATAAAAAGACAAGGCACACACTTTTAAACACAGCTGATGAGAGTATAGATTGGTATTCCCTTTAGGAAGCACTTAGCCATATCTGTCAAACATTTAATGTCCCATCCTTCGGTACAGCAGTTCCATATCTAAGACTGGATCCTGTCGAACCACCCCTGATGATACACAAAGAAATACAGAAAAATGTTCAATGCAGCATTGTTTGTAATGGAGAAATCTGAAATAGATTAAATAACTTACCAGATAAGCTTGGTTAAATAAACAATGTTACATAAATACAATGGAATACCATGGAATGACTAAAAGAATAAAGCAGGTCTATATACAAAGGCATAGAATTATGCCTGTACTCTATTTTTGAACTATAAAAAATAGTATCAGAGAATCATCATATGTTTTTAAAAACTAATGATGAATAAGCATATGTTTGGATTTACAATGTCACTTCTTGGTGAAGCTTACCTTGGGTTCCCTTTTAAAAACTGCATCACACCCAGCTTGTGCTGCCAACCTCAGTGGTCTGGCTTTGCTTTGTTTTCCCAAAGCGCTTAGCACTTTCTTAGTGACCCTTAGGCGATCTCAGTCTTGGTATACAAAGAAGAACAACAACTGATTAGCACAATTATGTCACCTAGGCTAAAGTAGTACACTCAGCTTACAATAACATCAAATACAGCCTAGAAAATGACAAACTGTGGTAACTATTAATTTGGCACCTTTAACCTTACGAACTGGATTTGTGGTTATAAAACAAAATCTAATCTGAACCAGAAAATTTCATGCAATAAATAAGCCCTTAATATATAGTGATTTTACCCTTAGGGGAAAAGATTTAATAGGGATTAGGGGGGAAAATAGAGAAATAGAAGAAGAGGAAGAGATTAGAAGCAAGGCTGGAGAACTAACAAAGATTGCATAAACTGGGAAACTGGTGAAGAAGACAGGAGGGAAAGAGAAAGAAAGAACAACAGGAACAGAACAGAACAACAACAACAACAAATCCTGGGAACTGTGTTCAAATAATCAAGAAAAAACAAAACAAGAACCAGAAGAGAGAAAAAAGAAAAAAGTTCAGTTCAAGGCATGTCTCTGCTGTCACTGATAAACAATGTGGGTAGACAGAGTACAGAGCCGAACTGATTAATCCCAGCAAGCCAGCTTTATGATGGGGTCATGGATAATCCCAGCCAGCCTGCACCTTTAGTTCCACTGAAGCTCAGGCTGGTTTCTGGCTATGAGGCTGGAACTGGAATTTTTGAACCTGCAATATTCCACATGCCTCCTGCCAGCTTGAACTCTGCTCCCTGACCTCCTGCTGACTTGAACTCAGCTCCCTCACTGTGACACCAGGAGCCACTAGATGGAGTGGACTAGTAGCTGTTCTGAGTTCCAAGCTCAGCTGGCTCCTCTCCAAGATAGCTACTGGCCAGTTGCCCTCTCCTCGGGGACAAGCACTTTCTTATATGCCACATAAATTATGACTAATTGTTACCTTTCTCCAGATAGAATGTAAACCATAAGAATAAAGAACTTTGTCTATTTTGTTATTTTGTCCATAGATTGTCCAAGAGTCTAGCTAGGATACTGCCTGGCATGTAGCAGCCACTCAGCAAGTATTAGTTGAGTAATGAATGAATGGATGGATTCTGGGGGAATAGAATTAAAGGAAGGGTGGGCACCTTCCCCTCACGCTTTATATATATTTTACTGATAACATTTTCTTGCAGTTGTGTTTTATCTTTGTTATTTAAAATGTCGTATAACAGAATTTAAGTTCTGTCTTTGTTTTTTGAGGTTTTTTTGTACCGGGGATCGAACTCAGGATCTTGTGCTTGTGAGGCAGGCGGCAGAACCACTGAGCTAAATCCCCAGCCCCATCTGTCTTTGGTTTTTGAAAAGATTTTCACAAATACACAGTGTCACTGGTGGTTTATTAGCATCTTGGTTTTACTTTGTGGGAAAATGAAGGATGTGTTCAACAGGAGTCATAGCCATTGTTGAGAACCTCCCATGAGGCCAAATATGCCTGGTGACAGCAGTGTAGAATCCATGCTTTAGAAGTAAAAATTTAGTTAAATTCTTAATGTCTTTATTTTGTGTAAATGTCCATTGACTCAGTCTTCCTCCTTTGTTAGACCATTGGCTCCTTGAGGGCAGGGGTTGAGTCATTTAATTTTTTTATTCCTCCAGGCAAAGTTCACATCTCTCCCTTTTTAGAAATTCTTCTTCCTGTCTTAAAGTAACCTCTCATTCTCTACCCTTGACCAGTGAACAAAGAGTGGAACTTTTCCTGAATAATCCAGATTTCAAATTCTCAGACCATTTTTATTCTTATAACATTCTCACAATGTCCTAGTAATTCCAGAATTTTAGTATCCAAGCTACAGTTCCTAAAAATCTCCCTATTAGTCCATTTTTTTTGTTGTTGTTGCAGTAAAAAAATACCCAAGGCAGGCTACTTTATAAAGAAAAGAGCTTTATTTTGGCTCCTGGAAGTAAAGGTCTAGGGGCCTCACATGATGAGGGCAAGAGATTCAAAGTGTGTGTTTCTGTGTGGTCGCTGTCCTCTCTCCCTCTTCCTTATACTCTGCCAGGACCCAGCCACGGGCACTGCCCTAATTACCTCATCTATTCCTGATCACTTTCTGAAGGCCCTATCTCTAGACACCATAGTCAGTTGGGTTTCCTCTCTCTTAATACCATTAACACATGACTTGGGGGATGAAAGTCTTGCATGAGTCCAGGGGGACAAGCCATATCCAAATCCCAGCAGTCATGGTAGCCCTGAGAAGGGCCACCAACATACATTATGGGTTTCTGAAGCAGGAGGTAGCATAGCATCATGTAAAGAGTGTAATCCTTGAAATCAGACTTCTGGGATTCTAATTACTAATCAGTTATCTTGGACAACTTCTCTGGAAAACTAGGAATTCTATTGCCAGCTTTCTTTCTTTCTTCTTTTTTTTTTTTTTTTGGTACCGGGGATTGAACTGGGGACCTTGTGCTTGCAAGGCAAGTGCTGGAACCACTGAGCTAAATCCCCTGCCCCGAAAACTAGGAATTCTAAAAGCTAATTTGAAACAAAGTTGTGAGAACTAAATAAAATAATGTACGTATATATACTTATTATATATAGTGTCAGGCACATAGAAGATACTTAATAAGTGGAATTTTTCCTACTTATCAAGAAGTAATAATAGAGGCATCATGATTAAATATGTGGCATATATACACGGCAGAATATTATACAGCTATTAAAAAGGACAAAGTTTTGTCACTTGCAGCAACATAAATGGAACTGCAGGATATTATATTAAATAAAATAACCCAGGTGCAAAAAGATAAATAGCACATGTTTTCACTCATTTGTGGAGTTTAAAAAGTTGATCACATTGAACTAGAATAGAGTAGAAGTCACTAGGAATAGTAGGGGGATGTGGAGAGGATTTAGTTCCAATGTTTTGTAGCACAGTAGAATAACTATGGTCTGCAACAGTTAATTATATTTTTCAAAATAACAACAGAAGAAGAGTTTGAAGCTTCTCCACCTATAGAAATGATAATATTTGAAGAAATGAAAATGCTATTTACCCTAATTTGATCACTATGCATTGTATTCATGCATTGCATTATAATACTATACCCTATACATAATTACAAATGTTATATCAATTGAAAAGATTTTTTTAAAAAAACTGTTGCATTAGTCACTTTCCTGTCTCTGGTACAAAATTCTTGACACCTGCAGTTTGAAGGAGGAGAGGCTTGTTCAGCTCATGGGTCAGTGGGGTCAGTCCATGGTTGGCTGGCTCTAAGGCAGAGAGCATGGTGGGAGGGCAGAGGAAAGCTGCTCAACTGTGGCAGCTGGGAAGCAGAGAAAAGGGAGGAGCTGGGGACAAGAACATTCCCTTCCAGGTCACACCCCAGGGACCTGTTTCTTCCTACCAGCTCCTAACAGCACATTCAGCCATGAACTCATCAATGGATGAAACTAATAAGAAATCCTCAAGATCCAGTAATTTCCAAAGCCCCATCTCTGAATGTTTGGGAATTTGGGAGAACATTCAGATCTAAATCATCACAGTTCAATACCTATAAAAAAAATAGCTTATTCATAGAGTGACAGTAACAACAAAAATCAGTTTGCTGCTATTTCTAATTTAGTTCTTATTTCTCTGGTTAACTTTTGATGTCTGTGCAGTTTTTCTTATAGATCAGATTGTAAGTAGCTCAAGGGAGATTTTTTAAAAATATTTTTATTGTGCCTGGAACTGTGACAGGCATAGTAAATGGTTTTTTATTGCATTCAGCCCAGGAGAAGTCTGGCCTCTGAGCTTAGGCATCAAGAACTCACCTCAAATCTCCAACAGGAACAGTGCTGGTGATGGTTTCAGACTGAGTCATCAAACATATTGACTGAGTGCTGCTATGTGATGAGCCCTGTACTAGGTACAAGACGGTAGTGAAGATGGGAAGGAGGAAGTGTCCCAAAGCTGCTTACCACCAAGAGATTAATTATACATTCCTTTCCTGCTGTTTTTGTGAGTGTAAATCATAGTGCTCTCATCCATTTGTGGGAGTTCTGCCATGTTTTGTATGAGGACCAATTTACTTGACACTGGATGTGCTTGGCCTTAGAAACAGGGCAGGAATTCTGTTTTCAAAGGAGGCACAGTTAACTGTCAGACTCTCTGCCAAAGCAATCTTCCCTCTCCTCCTTTAACCTCCCAGGGAGACAATTGGCTGCATTTGGAGCAGATGCTTGCTTGGGAGTGGGCAGCAAGCTGTGGGCAGCCCGCTCCTCTAAGTTTAGGCAAGACCTGTGTGTTTTTTATTATATTAATTAGCGTCTTGGCAGGGGTGAATGGGATTTTTAAACTAGCGGGGGTTTTGCTGATCCTTTAATTTGTAACTTGTGATAGCTCTTTTGTTTTTGTTTCTGTTTGATTCTTCCACTCATTAAGCACTTGAATCTAGCATGAGCTGTAGCTCCCAGGCATGCTGGTTCTTTAGGGAATGATGTACAGAAGGCAGCAGTTGTGCCAAAGCAGGCAGAAGCACTTTGTCTTTGCCATTGGCCTGAAGGTGGCTGCTAACCTTATTTTATGCACAGAGGCAGATGTTCAATTTAGAAATGAGCTCTCAGGGAGAAGACTGCACATCACTGGTGCTTTTGAGTAATGCACAGAAAAATTCTCCAATCTTTTTTCACACTTTAGATTGTGCATGTAAAATCCACCTGCTGTGAATGTGTTGGGCTGGTGAAGAGAACACACAAAGAAATACATGGAAAGGGAACCAATCGTTGGAACTAGAGGTTGAGGGAGAGTTTGTGTTGCTTCTGAATGAACTTCTGGTATTCTCAGCACTGTGGAGGACAAAGATGCTCTAGAGGTCACTTTATCTATCCCTCGCCACAAGGATCTTGGTTACTGAAACTCAGGCCACTCCTGATGGATGGGCTTCTTTCTTAACATGAAGCCTTTTGCTTTCTCTGACCTCAGAGTGTGGTTGACTTGTGGCAGGTCTTGCACCCCGCCGTCCACCACCTACCAAAAAAAAAAAAAAAAAAAAGAAATAGCTCATGACTCAAAATAGATTATTTTTTGAACACTCAAAGATTTTCAAAAGACTCAGCTTCCTTCCCGGCCTGCCTTGCACCCACTGCCGGGCTGGGCCAGAGCAGCCTAAGGTGGGGGACTTCGAGGATTGGGTGTCGGAGGAGGAGAAGGTACACATAGCTGCTAAATTCATCACTCATGCACCTCCAGGGGAGTTTGATGAAGTATTCAATGATGTCTGACTACTACTTAACAATGACAATCTCCTCAGGGAAGGGGCAGCTCATGCATTTGCCCAGTATTGTTACAGAAATCTCGGAAAGAAATACACAGAGACACAGAATTTGGATAAAATAATAAAATTTTTTCTCGCGAGCGGGCGGGAATGCTAGAAACCAGTCTGGTCAATATCCGCCCCCTTTTTTTCAGCATTTCCCTTTTTATAGCCTTTTTAGCCATTATCTCATCCCTAGTGGTCGTTGATATGTAAATACAATTCCAGTTCCTATTTACAAGTCACAGACACAAGATAGGCCATATACATTGTAAATTCACCCTGGCATAGTAACTTTGTTAGGTTAATGAAGTTACCAGTTAGAGTCAGATAATCCTCACCTTAAACAAGGAGTTACGGGAAAAGCAAATCTTAAAAGAACACATCACTTATTTTGCTTCTACAACTACCTTAATATTCAATCTATTAAGTCATCTAAAATTTTTCCGTAGCAATATAACATGGATCAGTTCACACCTGTGAAGACAGAAGGATATGAAGATCAGTTTTTAATTACAGAGCATGGTGATCTGGGTAATAGCAGATTTTTAGATCCAAGAAACAAAATTTCCTTTAAGTTTGATCACTTACGGAAAGAAGCAAGTGACCCCCAGCCAGAGGAAATAGATGGAAGTTTGAAGTCTTGGAGAGAATCCTGTGACAGTGCTTTAAGAGCCTATGTGAAAGATCATTATTCCAACAGCTTCTGTACTGTATATGCTAAAACTATAGATGGGCAACAGACTATTATTGCATGTACTGAGAGCCACCAGTTCCAGCCTAAAAATTTTTGGAATGGCCATTGGAGATCAGAGTGGAAGTTCACCATCACTCCATCTACAGCTCAGGTAGTTGGAGTGCTCAAGATCCAGGTTCACTATTATGAAGATGGTAATGGTCAATTGATTAGTCATAAAGATGTGCAAGATTCAATAAATGTTTTGAATGAAGTCCAAACTGTGAAGGAGTTTATTAAAATCATGGAGAATGCAGAAAATGAGTATCAGACAGCGATTAGTGAAAACTATCAAACAATGTCAGACAACACATTCAAGGCCTTGCGCTGGCAGCTTCCGGTTACCCGCACCAAAATCAACTGGAATAAGATACTCAGTTACAAGATTGGCAAAGAAATGCAGAATGCTTAAAGGCTGACTGTAGGATTCTTCAGTATGTGGAAAGAAAATGATCCAACACATGGTCATATGATAAACAAGTGATTTATAAACAAAAGTGATATTTTGCTAGGGCTTTCGAACTTAACAGATTTTCTAGCCTCATGGAATACTGTTGAACCTATAGCATTGTCTTGACCTTGTGTTCTCTGCCTTGTAATTTTCTGTTATTACTATATCTACTTGTAAATCTTTTTTTTTTCTGCTATGTTTTATGTTGGAAAGAGAGATCTATCTTGGAGTCATTTTACTATTTAGAAAATTTTCCTAGCCATGAAGTCCTGTTACTGTTTAGATAATATGTTTAGTACTTTTTTACCCCTATGCTTCAACCCACTTCTGGTACTTCAGTGGTTTTTACTGATCCAGCAGCTAAAGAGGCTGTTGTGCTACAAACCAGCTAAATGAAAGATACATTCATTCTTCTCCCTCTGACTGCTTTGATTATCATTTGGAGCATCTCATAACTGTTATTTTTTAAAACTTTGCATTGGGGCCTTTCAGGTCCATTTGGTAGGGCCAAAATAAGCGTTCTGGAAATTCCATGATAGCCAGCTTTTCTGGGGGAACTTGTTTTTAAATCCAAAGACTTGAACCACATTCCCTGCACATGAACATGTTTGCTTTTTTGGAGAGGAAGGGATTCTCTCATGGTCTTCCTTATTGTAGGTATTGATACCTGCATTTTTAGAAGAATTTTACTCATTTACATTTTTGTTTTTCTGTTTTGTTTTGTTTTGTTTTGTTTAGAACTGCTGATATACTGTGGATGTAGTAAAACTTGAAAAATGCAGTGTTGAAGGAATCACGGATATCTTGTCCTTTAATACTTTGTGGCAGGATTGTACTATAAGCAAATGAGTCAAACACCTCTATAAATTACAAAAACTAAAACTAAACCAAGTGAAAAGAGTAACTTCCAGGCAGTACCTCCCTATTGTAACCTGTTATTTAAGGGAATACTAGAGTTTTCTAAATAGGATGTAAAATTTGTTCCAAATTACTCTTCCTTAGTCCTGCCTACCAAGAACTCAAAAGTAACTGTGATATAGCAACCCTTCCCAGGTATAGTGGCAGGTAAATGTGTGATCTCAGAATACACAGGTGACAGAGATATGATAGGACAACTGATAAGGGTGGATTCATTTACATTGTTTACACTTCTATGACCAGGCCTTAAAGGGAGGTCAGTTTTTTAAAAAACCAAGTAATGTCTTCCTACCTGTCTCCAGATACATGTTAAAAAAGAAGGCTGTTTATGCTTCAGCTTTGTTTTGCTCAGTAATAATAGTCATGCAAGAGTTTGTTTCTAAGTGAAAGCTATGTTAGCATTTTTTGTTTATTTCAAATAAAATATATTTGTATTATTTGTCATTCATACTATCCATCCATCATACCACACTATCTTCTGTATCAGGTAGTCCAGTAGAAATATACCTGTTTTGTTCTAAAAAAAAAAAAAGATTTTCAAAAGATGAGACCTGGAAGTGAGATGGGAAAATGAGGCCCAACCTTTGCATTTCTCCTTTGAAGAAGAGAACGTGTGAGTTCCCTGACAGGGACCAGCCCCCTTGCTGCCCCAAGGTGACCCTCACAACCAGCTCCAGCATCTTTCTGGGATAGCAGAGGACTGTCGCCTCTGACGGGGCAGTGATGGGGCTGGTCTGGGGCCCACTGCTGTTGTCTCCAAAATTCCCAAGCCCCAAGGGCCATGAGACACTACTGTCCAACGTGGAATCCACTTGAAAGCAGTGGTAGCGAAAGAGTGGTTTCCATGGGAGCTGTGGCAGCTGTTAATCAAGCAGCTGCTTTCGCATGCAGGTGGGACTGTCACAGCGCTCACACCACATGTTGCCTGGCGATGGTGTGGTGGCTGCAGACTTCAGGCGCGGACTTTGCCTTGTAGTCTCCAAATGACCCCATCACCCCTCTGCCACTACTCCAAAAGCCCCCAGATAGGCTCACAAGATGGAGGAGCCTGTGCCGTGCAGCCCCAGATCTCGGTGTAAGTGGCGCCCCTCAGGCTTCAGGTCAGTCCCGGGAGCTCACTTCTCTGTGCTACTGCCTACTGGCAGCACTTGTCACAAAAGCTCCTCCACCTGTTGCCTACTGGTGACTTTGGTCTTGGGTGGAGTGGGGTTGAGTGCGGTGCTGTAGCTTTGTCACTGTGACAAAATACCTAAGGAAATCAACTTAAAAGGAGGAAAGGTTTATTTTGGGTCCTAGTTTCAGAGAGTACGGTCTATGGTCTCTTGGTCCTTTTGCTTTGAGTCTGTTACAGCACAAGACGTCATGCTAGGGACACCTGGGGGGAATGGGAGGCCTATTCATCTCATGGAAGCTGAAAAGCAGGGCGGAGGATCTCAGTGTCTCCCACAAAGTCCTCACTTCCTCCCCTAGGCTCCACCCCTCCCAGTGGTACCCAGGCTGGCATCCAAGCTTCTCACATGCAGGCCTTAGGAGTCATTTCAGACCCAAACTGTAGCAACAGGAAAAGTTCTTGTTAAAAGATGATAACCAAACAAACTACTCCCCAATGAATGGAGCTTCTACTTTTCAAAAGTTGTGGATCCATGTGTAATTGCTGAGGAACTAAAACAAGCAATCCTATTCAGTCCTGAACCATGAAACTATATTAGCTGTGTGGAAACTGCTGGTATCCTAAAATATAGAATCTGTGAGTCAGAGCTTTTTTACAAAAAGAAAGAGATGAGCTGGGCATGGTGGTGATTGCCTGTAATCCCAGTACTCAGGAGGCTGAGGCAGGAGGATTGCTGTGAGTTCAAGGCCAGCCTGAACTACATAGTGAGACCCTTTCTCAAAAAACCAACCAACCAACCAACTAAACAAACAAAAAAAAACTAAAAGAAAGAGATGAATGTAGACTCATGACTTAATTTACCATAAAACTGCCAAGCTACAACTGTGCATATGTAATAACCTCCACATTCTTTTTATTTTTGGTACCGGGGATCGAACTTGGATCCTTGTGTTTGTGAGGCAGGTGGCAGAACCACTGAGCTAAATCCCCGGCCCACCCTCCACATTCTGAGACTTGAACTGTCTTCTAAAAGTCAGGAAAATTAACTTAATATATACTGCTTATTTTTTGCTTTCTTTTTCAAACGAAATGATGCTTGAAAGGATATGTGGCTGTTATGGCTTTTGTCTAGATGTCCCCCCAAAGCCACATGCAGTCATAAGTGGGGTTTTTTTCAGAGATGGCTTGATCTAGAGTGTGTGAAGCTGGAATTGATTCATGGTGCAATGCTAGGATCGAGGGCACTAGGATTAAAGGTGTGAGTGTTGTCCATCCTAAGTATCCTAGCTAAGATGAAAGGGATAGAAAGAGCTGTGATCATCTCTTGCTTGCTTGCTTTACTGCCTTTGGCCCACCATAAGCTGTTTCTCCTCTGCCATGCCTCCCTGCCTTGGAGCCAGCCAATTATGGACTGAAACCTGTACAAATTGTGAGCTAAATAAACTTTCCTCCTTTAATTATGGGTGTCAGGTATTTTGTCCCAGCAATGAGAAAAGTAACTACAACAGTGGCATATTTGCACAGTATTCTCTCTGTTTTTTTTGGTACCGGGGATCAAACTCAGGTCCTTCCACTTGAGAGGCAGGTGGCGGAACCACTGAGCTAAATCCCCGGCCTGGCCCTGTATTCTCTCTTTATACACTGATAACAAGAAAGAGAGGAAAACAGAGTGCCGTATTGGGAAATCTGGTTAGAAACTATAACTGAACATTTTGAGGGCTCTCTGGAGCTGTAAAGTGCTATCATTTAATTTATTACTTTAAAAATTAAAAATTGATAAATATCATTGTATGATGTGACTGTCTTGGTGCTGGGATTCGAACCCAGGGTCTTGTTCATGCTAAGCACATGATCTGCCATGAATCCACATCGCTAGCCCAACTCTGAATATTTTTGTCTAGTACCTGATGTTTTGAAATATATATAAATAAGGGAGTGGTTGAATATAGCTAATTAACAAAAGCATTACCAAAACATCATTTGCGTGGTGAGAACACATAACCTTTTACATTTTCCAGGCATCCATTTCATCATTAACTATAGTCACCTTGTTGTACAATAGATTTTTTTGAAATTTATTTCTCCGAAAATTGTAATGATGTTTCCTTTGACCACATTTTCTCATACAACTGTCTCATCTTCTGGTAAATACTATTCTACTCTCTACTTTTATGATCTCAACTTTTTTAGATTCTACATATAATTAAGGTCATGTAGTATTTGTCTTTCTGTGCCTAGCTTATATCATTCAACATAATGCCTTCCAGCTTTATTCATGTTGTTATGAATGGCAGGGTTTCATTTTTAAGGTTGTATAGTATTCCATTTATGTATATACCACATTTTTCTTATCTATTAATTTGTTGATAGACACAGGTTGATTCCACATCTTGGCAGTTGTGAAGAGTGCTGCAGTGAACATGGGAGGATGAATGTCTTTTCCTCACACTGATTTTCATTTCCTATGGAAATAAATCCCATAGTGGAATTGCTAGTTGATAGTTCTAGTTTTCATTTTCTGAGGAAAATCCATACTGTTTTCTTTAAAGGTTGTATTAATTTACATCTCTATCAGCAATGTGTAAGAGTTCCTTTTTCTCTACAACCTCACCAAAGTGTAATTATTTTGGAAAATGCCACAGCCCATGCATTTTTTTTGGTACCAGGGGTTAAACTCAGGACCTTGCACTTGTGAGGCAGATGCAGCGCCACTGAGCTAAATCCCTGGCCCCAGCCTATGCATTTTGAAGAAGACTCATGTGAAGTATTTGTAGAGTGTCTAAATATGCTTTTTTCCCCTGTGAAATGGTCTAAAGTCAGTGAGAAATAATAATGATAATTTGTCCCTCAGAAGGGATATTTGCATTTCATTCTGGTTTTAAAACTTCTATTTAAATTATTTACTCATGCCTATATTCCCAGCACTCGGGAGGCTGGGGCAAGGGGATCACTGTGAGCTCAAGGGCAGCGTGGGCTACATAGTGAAGTCCTGTCTCAAAAAGAATCCTACATTTATTATTTATTATTATTTTAAAAAAATTTCCTCTGGTTGCTGCTCAATGACTCGCTGACTATAAAAGGTCAGGCTTTGGGTATCTGTGTGGCTTCTCATCTTTCAGAGGAAGAATTCCATCTGTGAGGCCGCTTGGAGCTTCTGCTCTTCCCCAAACTCTGCCTTCGAGTGTCTTTGAAGTGAAGTAAGCCATCTTGGGAAGTGATAGAGAATGGCAGAGAAGCAGGCACAAAAAAGTAATTTTTAGAGTTAAACCTGTCTTTGAGTTCCAACTCCGCACCCGACTGTCTGTGCCAGTTTGAGTGAGTTACTTAACCTCTTTTCATTTTAATTCTCGAAAAAGGTAGGAAAGCTGTGTGGCAGGCAGAAGAAATGGCACCGACGGGTACTCAGCTGGCTGCATGATGCAGAGTAACTCAGAAGCTGGTAAGTGAGACTGTTCGCTCAGAGGCCATTGCCTTACAGAAGTGGGCCTCTGTCCTTGAGAAACAGCACAGTTCCGCCCTGAGTTCCATGTGATCTCCCTGGGAATTCACGGACCATTAAACTGAGTGAAAAATCACAAATTCGGAGTCAGAGCCAAGGTCTTATAAGTGAGTAAAGAAGATAACACTTTCAGGTGTCAGCAGAACACATAAAAATCAGTGGGAGGGATCTGAAAAGAAAAACCACAGGAAAAAAAAAAAAGAAATAAAAAAAGAAAAGAAAAACCACAGAACACCAGGCTGAACCGCTGAGGGGAGAGAGGACCCAGGCAGCAGAGATAACAGAGCAAGCTCAGTGCCTACCCCGATTGGAGTCAAAGCCCAGCCTGACTGTTTACCAGCTGTGCAAACCAGGCAGGTTACGCCACCTCTCTGGGCCTTAGTCTATTTATCTATGAAATGTGATAAATAAGAACACCTGAAAAAGTTGTCAAGATGATTCCTCGAGTTAGTATTCATAAAATGCTTAGAGTAGTGGCCGGCAGACAGCAAAAACTGTGCATTCGTCCAATAAATAAGTATATCTGTTTTCTTATTATTTTAAAACAAATCTACATTTAGACCTTTAGGGTAACCTGATATGAAAATAGTCTTCACCAGCACTTTTGGAATAGAACATAGGGCAGAGGAAAGTAATAGAATTGGCCTGTAAGATTTGTTTTTTTTGGTTTTTCCCCTTCTTCCAGCTCAGATGACAAGAAGGACAAGTATGAACAGAATGTGCTGCTTCTGAGAGAGATGATGAGCCGGGCAGGCTTTTCAGATCAGAAACTTCAGTTTGGACAAGGCTGTGATGGATTTTATCCTGGAGCCGACAACTTTGGGGTAGAGAGCGTCTTTTCCACTCTGCGGCTGGCTCTCATACTCTTTTCTAAATTTGGATTAGCTAGAACAATTTTACCTTTTACGTTTTCAGTGTCGTGAATTTTCTTACTTTTTTTTTTTTTTTTGGTACTGGGGATCGAATATTGTGAATTTTCTTAGAATGTCTTTTTTGTTTGTTTTGAGACAGGGTCTCTCTGTGTAGCCCAGGCTGGCCTCCAACTCACAGTGATCCTCCTGCCTCAGCCTCCCGAGTGTTAGGATTACAGGCCTGCACCACTGCACTCTGCTTAGAATGTTTTTAGTCCTGCTTTCTTCATTTATGCCAAAAGTTTGCCTTACAGTTGCCAAATCTTTGCATAGTACTGTTTGAAAGCGATTTCTTTAAAATGACTGAAATCTATTACTCTGAAATTCCATCATGAAGCCTGGTTTTACTCTTTCAGAATAAGCAGAACATTGCTGTGCAAGTGCAAGGACCCAAGTTTGATCCCCGGTACAAAAAAACCCAAAAAACCAAAAAAACACAACAGAATAAGCAGAACAATCGAAAGCCCTTTTCCACATGATGCCTTCAGATATTCCAAGGTAGCATGACGAATCCTTGCTTCCTCCCACTGAACATTTCCAATCCTAGTGGACAAGCATTTCCCATGGTTCTGGTAACTACTGCACCAGCAGATTTCACACCCTTGCTCTGTTTTCCCCCTGTCACTTCTATATAATCAAACTGTCAGGCAAATCAGGAAAATTTCAGAGCCCTGCTCTTTAGCTGATTCAAGAATAGCAGTTTTGAAATCTGTTTAGGATGGCAACTTCCATTTTTCTCCTCCATCTGGCCAGCCATAACAGGGCTCCTTTGGAAATAATCCTGAAACTGTTTTCAGGACTGAAACAAAATTAAGAGACTAGAATTCAAGTAAATACATTTGCAAGATCCTATTTGGACTATTTGTGCTCTAGCTTCAGGGATATTTCTTGGATCTTTAGGCTTTCAGCTGTTGGAACATTGCTGAAAGACCTGCTGGACCTTGCATAGTACTTGTATTTATTTAATGTTGCTCTTTAGGCCTCTGAGGCCATAAACAACATCTACATAAACATCTTCATGTTCTATCTTTGTATGTTGGGTTGAGCGAGGGCACAGAGTCCTCAGCTGAGGTAATAAGAGCTGTTTCTCCCACAGGGATGTGTGAGGCAAGTGATGTCCTGATGCCAGTGACAGAGCAGAGACGGGAAGTGGGGACCAGAGTCTGTGGAATGTGTACAGAGAGCCAAGAATCAAACCTAGGCAGATGTGGGGTTTCCTAGGTAAGTTGCCTGTATGTCAGAATACGCCGGGGAATTTCAGACTTTATTGATCAGCACGACATACATGCATGGCCTGGTCACCGGCTAAGCCTCTGTTTCCAAGGTTGCAGCTTTTCACTCTGGGGGAGGTGAGGGATGGTGGGAGGAGGCCCTTGAATGTGACTTTTTATGGTAGTTTGCTGTTTCGATTGCTATTAGAATAATGTCTTTCAGTGGATCATGTTTTCCCAATTGTGTTCCTCACCACCTGTTGCATTGCACACAGCAAAGGTCCTGTGAATATTAGAGACTTCCTATGTGGAAGCCTTTTCAAATTCTCATTTGCAGGTAGCCACAGCATTGGAGTGAGTGGTGGCAATTTTCCCTTGGACTGTGGCACGCATTTTGCCACCAAGAGCAATGCATCAGTGCCTTTGAGGCCATGCTGGACCTGCATGTTTTATATCACTCATTATCCTTTCTCCGTGTCAGTGGTACATCCTACTCAGTTCCAGTCCTCCTCTCCCATCCCCACCCTCTTCTAATGCATCTCTACTGTCAAAAGAAAAACTACACATATTAAATTTAGCAGAGTTTCTTTGAGCAAAAATCCATGCATGACTTTGGCAGCCGGCAGAACCAGAAGAAATTCAGAGTTCAGCCCAGCTTGTTGGGCAGGCAGGATTTAGAGACAGAATAAAGAAGTGACATATGGAAGTGCTTCTTTGGCTGGTCACTTCCTGGGGGTTTTAAAAGAGACAGAAAGCCCATCTTCCCTCTCCACACAGGGCTTTCCTTCTGTACTCAGACCCTCTCAGTTTCCCAGCTGCCACCCTGGAGGCTGACAGGGCATTTGCTCTGTACACAGCGTGCTCTCTCTCCATGGGGAGTTTTGGCAAACTCCATAGACCCACTTCATTACACTAGAAAACTGGATTAGGGAAGACTCTGCCATGGCAGAAACTACTTAGCGTCATGTCCTGGGCAGAAGTGATATTTCATCTTTACTTCTGTAGTCTAGTTCAAGTTAATGTTGATTTCACCAAAGCTTCAAATACAAGCTAGACTAATTGATACAGGCTCTGAGGACAGAGAATGACTTCACTCCTGACTCCAATATTGTTGACTTGGCAATGTTTCCTATGCGCCTCTTCTTTCTTTAGGACTTTAATTTGATGAAGAACTCAGCTAGGGTCTTTCAGTCATTTTTTAATTGCAGCATAAATCAAAGCTGGCAGATCCCCAGCCCTTCTCCTTGGCCATTCTCCTTACTTCTGCTCATCTCTGTTGAAGCAGGATGTTTGAAAAGGAGGAGGAGGAGGAAGAGGATGAAGAGGAAGGTTCCAGAATGACAATTTCATCTGAGAGGAAGAAGAGGAAAGTCTGTGGAGTAGGCAGTGCCCTGCTGTGAGCTGCTCCATGCTGTGTAGAGTAGCAGGTTCCAGGCTGTGCCTGGCCCTGAGTGACTCCATCTTAGAGAGCAGCAGTTTCTCCATTTTGAGTGCAAAGGCCAGGCAGTGACGTGGCTTGTCTGTGCACACAGCACCACCCAATGTTGGACATAGCAAATGCTGAAAAACAACTCCCAGCCACACAGCACAATCATAAGGCATGAACAGCAAAGTAAATTTTGCTAATAAAAACATGTAACGTACCAGATTAAATGGGAGCACATGGACAGGACATATCTAAGTTACAGCAAGGAAAACCAGGCCCGTGAGCTTACTGGACACATCAGACCAACACACGATGCAGCCCTGCACCTGGATCACATAGAGGAGGGAGTCGGGCCCTGGGGTGTGGAGTGTCACACGGGCCTGTCATCTCATTAGACCCCCTGGGGATGCATCGTGAGGTCAACAGGCCACGAGCTCCAGCTCTGTCCCCTAGCTTTTTTTTTTTTGAGATAAAGACTCATTATGTAGCCCAGACTAGCCTCAAACTCACGCACATCCTCCTGCGTCCTGGGATTACAGGTGTGCCCCACCACGCTGTCCCCTGCTTTGCCTCAGCTCAGTCTCCCTGCTTGACACTGTCCCCTCAAACGGTCCCTGCCATCCAGACTTTGAACCAACTCTGAGCTCTCAGCAAGCCCTATACCTCCCTGGGTACCTCTGTCTGGCTTGTAATTTCATCTGGCTACCTGTGGTGACTTCTTCTATCTCTGTGGACTCTCTGCCTTGGCTTCCAGTCCTGCTTCTTTTCTTCTTCGAATCCTGCAGCCATTGCTAACCCTTTCCTAGCCATTCTGTAACCAGTATTGTGTGAAGTGTGAAGTGTGACTTGAATGTTACAGGTAGGAGTAATTAAGATTAGAATAAAAGAACCTGTGGTTGCCAGCAACCTTCAGTGCTAGGCCAGATAAAACTGATGAAATTGACTAGCATGAGCGGGGTGTGGTGGCACACACCTGTAATCCCAGCACTTGGGAGGCTGAGGCAGGAGGATCTTGATAGATTTCCCTCCAATTTAGGGTGGCTGCTGTATATAACAGCTACCTTCTTTCCAACACGCCCCTACTCCCACCAAAAAAGTAACCTAATACTTGCTCTCCTCCTAGCAACTAGTGATGTCACAGGCTCCTCCAGTCCCTAGCCACTGCCTTACCCAACCCCACCTCAGCTCCTACAAGCCCCTATAGAAGGCACTTGCTGTCCTGGCCATATTGCTTTTGTCTCTCCTTTGTTCAGAGACAGCCCAGCAGATCTGTTCCCCTAATAAAGGCTTGTTGTGGCCTGGTCTGGTCTTGGTTTTCAGGCTTTTACCTGACAGATCTCCATGAGTTTGAGGCCAGTCTGGACTACATAGTGAGTTCAAGGCCAGCCTGAGCTACATAGTGAGGCCCTGTCTAAAAAAAAAGAATTAATATAGTTCATAGATTTATCATTATTCAGTAGAGTTCGACATTGTAGAAAGACACAGACTCTTCCAGTCTGTCACTAGCATAGCTTGCTCGTGACAAAAGCCAGAGGAAGGCTACTTAATCATCATCCCTATCTTTCTTCTCTGCCTCACGGGCAGTGTGGAGGCCTGGAGGTTCATATTCCAGGAGAGGACGGTGCCTGTCTCCTGGAAGCAAATGTTCATGTGGTTCTCGTCGCAGAGCAGTGTGTGAGAAGGGAACAGACATTAATGGCCTCTGCTGCAGAGACAGGTTATGAGGAAATGTGTGTTTTTCATCTTCATACTTTGATTAGCTTTTGAGAAAAGTGAAAGATGGTCTGTCCTTTTGTTTATTACATTATTTCTCTTTCTTGGAGAATCTTTTTGTTTTATTTATTTTGTCAAAATTCAAAGATAGCATTTAATTTGCAATGCTTGAGAATGTCCTGAGCTATTTTCCTGGGTTGGTATTAAATCTACCACAGGTAGGATTTAAAGGAGTCATTTGCCCAAGATTTATGAAATAATGCAACACAAATTATTATGCCAAAAACTTCTGTTGAACTCTCACTCCCTTTGAATACTTAATGTGGGACTGCATGATTCCAAAATCAATTATTCCCCTAGCCTCTATTGTACTTGTAAATTCATGGTTAAAATGTGCTTGTTAGTTCTGGGATAATAGAATCTGTAACGAAACAGAGTTCCTAAGTAAAATTGCTCAACCCCTTGTTTGTCCGGAGAACGAATGTTCCCGGGCCCACTACCTGTAGAACAATCCATCAATGTGTCTGCTGACCATCAGTAAGTGACGGTCGTGACCATTAGTGTGTATGTCTGCTGACCATCAGTACGTGACAGTCGACCACTAACCTTTGTTCCTTTTTTTCGTAAATCTACATGTTAACCTCCCCCTTAACCCCCTATAAAACAGCCTCGGACTCTGAGCCAGTTGCCTCTCTTAGCTACTTTGCTTTGGGAGTGCCGTCTGGCCAGACTAATAAAGGTCTGTTTTATTTTCCAACTTGTCCGGTGTGTTCCTTCCTGGGTGTTCGTCGCTGCAGTCAGCTCCTCGGAGCGTTTGGTAAGGCCCCCGGTCTTACACTTAACATTGCTACTTTTCCCTACCTTTAATGCTGCGAATCTGTACCAGTTCCCTTTAAGGAAGGAAGGAAGGAAGGAAAGAAGGAAGGAAGGAAGGAGAACAGGAGCTCAAATCCTGAAACAGGACCCAGTGTTCGACCTCTGTGAACATTGGAAATGGCCATTAAAGGCCAAGCAGCGCCCCAGGCCAGTTCAATGAGTCACGGTAGACCCATGTCCTAAATGTTCAAGGCGCTTCCTGGTTTCTTTGTTCCAGGGTCATGAACTGTACATATTTTCCCTGATGACTTACTCCTTTGTTCTTCCTTGAGAGTCACAAGAGTGCCCAAATTAGCCAGGATCCATCTCACCCTCCTCCTCCTCTGAAATAAAATAGATATGACCAATTCCTTTATATTTTATTAATAATACTTGACAAATATGTCATTTTCTAATCAGTTACTTTTCATAACATAATTTTAATTTTTTGTCAGAGAAATACATATTTTTAGATGAAAAAGATTGCAGCAAAAAGCAGTATCCTTGCCACACTCCTCCTCCACCATCATCCTGATTCCAAAAAGAAACATTTATTTGCTCCAAGTTTCTAAATAACATGTTCATACTGCTCATTCTGAGTGCTGTTTTGATTTTGCATATTCCAAATTACTTCCTACAATGTAGCCATTCTACACTTCCAACAGCTTCTCTCCAAACTCCCAATATATTTATGATTCTTTTCTCTTACATAAACACTCACTTTACATGATTATGACTATGTAAGTGCTACAGTTTGTATCTAGGTGACTCCCACAGCCTCAAGAGCTCATAGGTGGGGCTTTTGGGAGGAACTAGATCATGGGTGTGATAACTGCCTTGTCCACTGATTAGTTTATCACAGTTCTGGGTTCAGAGGATGGATTTACTGAAGAGGGAAGACCCTCCCTGGGTGTGGGTGGTACCATCTGGTAGACTTGTAGCCTGGATAGAATCAAAAGGGAAAGCAGAAGGAAAGCTCACTGTAATTTATTAAATATTTTCTACATTAAAAAATAGCACATTTACAGTGTGATCAAAATGTATGGTGAATGTTTACATTTTAAAAATTTAGTGCAGTAGAAGACACATTGCCATTAATTCCCCCTCAAAATACCCCTCTCTCACTTTGAACACACTTATCCCATCATTTTTGCCAAATATATCAAGCATTCTGAAAGTTTTCTTTTGTGAATATCTTTAGATAGTGTGATAAAAAAAAATACAGTGAATTCTGCTGCCCAGTACCATCCAGCATAAAGGCAGGCTCGTAGAAACATGACAGTGTGTCCTCATCCACCTCTTCACAAAATCTGTCACTATGAGACTTCTGGCTCTTCCTGAGTGAAAATGACCTCAGAAGGGAGATGTTTTGAATGGATTCAGGACTTTGAGGCAGACACAACAGCACACTTAGGAAAGAAGGCTTCCAGAACTGCTTCAGAAAATGGCAAGAACAATAGGATAAACGTGTTCAAAGCAATGGGAGGGATTTGAGGAGGATTAATCACAATGTGTCTCTTAGTGTAATAATTTTTAAAAACTTTTAATGCTCACAGTATTTTTTATTGTAGCTCACATTTTTCTTGCTTTAAGGCTTTCTTATACAGAATCTTATTTCTTTGAAGATATTAACATATTTGTTTGCTTGTTTTACTTTGATTTGCTCAAATGTTAGGTGCAAAGAGCTCAATTTACACCTGTTTGGTTTGCCCCTTTGTTCTGCCGGGAAGCATATTCATTTGTTTTGTAGATTTTCCAAAAAGAGTTGAACATAGCATGGGAAAATACTCTTCAGCTATCATGAATGAAGTAAATGGTGTTATTTTTATTTAGATAATCACATATAATTCCTCAGCAAACTTCCCTAGCATAGAAAACATTTGCTAGAAGTGTCAAGAGGCACATCCTGGATTTTGTATAAAAATTCTAGTGAAAGTTTGAGGGTTTAGACCACTTATGAGGCAGCATTTGCTAAACCCTCCAAGACAAGGTCATGGTAAGGGCTTGTCTCCCTGAAATGAGAAGAATAGTAAAAGAAAGAATATCTCTAAAAATTATTCTGTTGTAAATATTAAAAGTGGAAGCAACAACTCAAAGGCGTTGTCAGCAGTGCTTTCACCTCAGACTGGACATCTAGACAGCAACCTGTTTTCCTGCCTCTGGGCGGAGCTGTCTGCAAGGAGTCGGATGAGTGGATGAGTCAACCTGTCACCAGTAACAGCCAAAAAGCCCATGCAAAGAGAAACTGTAGACTGAGTGCCTGCTGGAGACACAGATGATAGAGTTTATGTTTTTGTTTTGTTTTTTGGTACTAGGGTTTGAACTCAGGACCTTGTGCTTGCGAGGCAGGTGGCAGAACCACTGAGCTAAATCCCCCGGCCCCACAGATAATATAGTTTAGATGCAGTGTGGAGTCCCTTGATGATCTAAAGCAGCCAAGGTCTAAGGTCTTCCCCCTCTTAAACAACTTCCTTTAAAAGAGTCAAACACACACATACAGTTATTAAAAGGTCAAGTGGTGCTAAAGACTTTGAAATATATGTGCCCCTCTCCCACATTCCCCTCTCTTAGCCATGTCTCATGATATTGACATGCGTTCCTCAAAATAAAGCCACGTACAGCCAGAGGTTTTTTTTTTTTTTTTTTTGGTACGGGGGTTTGAACTCGGGTTCTTGAGCTTGCGCAGCAGGCTGCGAAACCACTGAGCTAAATCCCTCGCCCAAGCCAGCGTTTAATTCATCAATTTTACATATCATTAATTTACTTCTGAATTGGTCCACAGCCTCCAAGATGCGGGTACACAAATGAGAAATGTATTAGGGGATATACTTGAGGGAGGAATGGGAGGGAGGTGGGAAGCACACCATGGACAGTCCAGAGGGGAGGGGAGGGTAGATGGGGGTCACCTGAGAACACACGGGGTGGCAGGAAAGGTCAGTGAGGCTGGTGGGAAGTCTGAGCCACTGCAGCCCAGACATGTATTCCTTAGATCCCTGTCATGCTCAGTCATTGGCTGGGAGCAGCCCATAAGAAATGAGGCCTCTGCGTGAACATGGTAGTGGTTTCCACAGGGCACAGCTGGGCCTGCTGGTCAATTATGGTCCCCACAGTTGGAGATGTGGGGGCGAAGACGTTCACATGTGCCATCACTTCCACCATGAGAGAGGAGGATGTCAGTTTCCTTACCTAGACCCCTTCCCTTTTTTCTTCTCTCCAATATAATCATACCCCAATTTGGGTGAAGTCTATATTCTCTCCACTTTCATCGTTATGACGAAGTAAATTCTGCACAGAGCTGAGCCAGGTAATGCGTTGTAATTATAATTTGTGGTACAGCTTTTATTTTCCCTGTAGACAATAATTCCTTATTTTTCTTTGAACTGATGCACAAAATTTCCCATAACTCTCAATAGATCTGTAAAGTATGTCTCAGTAAAAGTTTCCTTATCATCAAATTTGCAGCAAATCTTCTAAATACAAAGGTGAGCTAGTAAATGTTTAGCAAGGAGAGCTATGTCAGAAAGCAAACCCTGTGTTTGAAATTGAAATCTGCCACCCACTAATATTGCTGCTTCCTTTAGAACGGAAGTCTGTGGAAGAAAACAGAATTTACACATGGAAAGCATAGGCCCAGACCCCTTTATGGGCTTACGGTGCTTTAAGACTCTTATGATTTTTTGTCTTTATTTCTTTTTTTTTGGAGTGAATTTCCTGGAAGGGAAAGAGGCTTGAGTAACTTTTATGTGCGGTTTTTCTGAAAAGAATAATTTTTAAATTTCAATTTTGACTCTTTTTTACCTACCTCTGTTTTTTCTACCCTGCCTCAGGATGACGGGGGAGGGGGTGGGGGAGCTGGGGATCTAGCTCGGCATGAACTTAGCATGTCCCTGGGTTCAATTCTCCAGCACCAAAAAATTAAAAAACTGAACGACTATGCTGTCTACTAGAGGAGACCCAGGGAGAATCAGGGAAATGCTTAGGAGGTTACTGTGATACAAAATGATGACCTGGACAAAGGTGGCAGCAAGAAAAATGGTGAGAAGTGGTTGAATTCCAGATGTAGTTTGAAAGAAGAGTAGACAGGATGTGCTGATGGTTCAGATATGAAGTAGAGAATGACAATCAATCACAACTTGAAGGATTTTAGTCTGAGAAGCCAGAAAGCTAAGGTTCCTTCTACCGTGATAGAAAAGCTTACGAGAATGTTACTGGCTACTTAATTTTATATGCTCAGGTTCATTTGCTTGCCACTGACAACATATTTTAGTAAAAAGGAAAAAAGAATTTATTCAAAGCTGGCTCTGAGGAGATGCAGGGGCCTTTTTGCCTCAAATCACCATCTCTCCATGTACAGGTGGGCAAGGGTCTTTTACAGTAAGGAATAGAGTCTCCATGCTTGCTTTATCACTTCCAGCCCTCTTCAGCTCATCTCCACTTTCTTGTGAAAAGGAAACCAGGCTCCTGGCCTCCTGGGGTGCATAATATCTGCATATTCTGTCCTTGCTTTTAGTTTGAGGAGAGAAGAGGGTGTTAGCTGTGTGCTCAGCATGAAAAAGTATGGAGAAGTTGCTTATCTCTAAAAGAAAAAAGTCGAACTTTTAAAGTTTCATTTTGCAGTGCCAGTTGAATTCACCCCTTGCTTTATTCCAGCCCTCAGTCATGAAGGCCTTGAGGTGCCACATCACCTGGCTGGCTGTCTCAGCTGGACTGTGACGTACATTCCATCACAAGTAGGTGGAACACAAGCACGGGAAAACCAGATGCTTGAGCCTGAAACAGTGTCACTAACGGTTGTGAAGTTAAATATAAAAGAAAGCCAGTGTCAGAGAGTCCTAATAATTACACCTGCTAAAAGGGCTTTCCGCTTTGGGGAAGTCATGCATCAGAAGCCTCTTTCATAACCTCTGCAGCTCTGCTTACTTTGGTAGGGTTGATGTGCAGGTGACTGATGCTCAAAACTTTTCCCCTTTGTCTCTGAATACATTTTCTTTGCTTCTGAAGGCTTTGGTAGTTAGCCATCTGTAGTCTCTTCCCTCAATGCTGCAGTAGCTTTCCCCGGTGATGGTCAGTCGGAACATGTCCCACATAGGGGGAAAGTGACAGGATTGGAGTCAGTGTCATAAACCCTTCTTGCCAAATTAGAGCAGTATCAGAGATTTAGAAAGAGTTTCTGTTAGGCTGTTTATCTAGAGATTATTGTCAAGCCTAAACCTGTCTCTTTTGTAGTCAGCACACTAAAACATTAGAACTTTGACAGATAGTTACAAAGCTTACAAGCAGATATGAAACGAGCCAATGGGGGCAAACAAATACAATCTATGCAGTAGACTTGAACTAAGAAACGCAGTGACCAAGATAAAGAAAATCAATATTTCTGTGAAGAGCAGTCCTCTCTTTTTGTAAACCAATGGTAATTCACCATTTGGGAGAAAGCACAAAATTTACTAATGCCAATGATACGGAAAAGTTTTAGATAACTTAATAGAGTGAATATTAAGGTATTTGCAGAAACAAAATAAGTAATGTGTTCTTTTAGGATTTGCTTTTCCCGTAACTCCTTGTTTAAGGTGAGGATTATCTGACTCTAACCAGTAACTTCATTAACCTAACAAAGTTACCATGCCAGGGTGAATTTACAATGTATATGGCCTATCTTGTGTCTGTGACTTGTAAATAGGAACTGGAATTGTATTTACATATCAAAGACCACTAGGGTTGAGATAATGGCTAAAAAGGCTATAAAAAGGGAAATGCTGAACAAAGGGGGCGCCCATATTGACCAGACTGGTTTCTGGCATTCCCGTCCACTTGCGAGAAGAAATTTTATTATTTTATCCGAATTCTGTGTCTCTGTGTATTTCTTTCTGAGATTTCCGCAACACCAAGACCAAGCATTATAGTTTAGTAACACCTTCAGTATTTTTTTTTTTTAGGGATACATATAGAACTGTGAACATTTTTGAATATAGTGTACAAGGATTAACGTCTATTTTGCTAAGAAAATATATTTTCTCAGGTCCGGGGAATTAGCTCAGTGGTTTTGCCGACTGCTGTGCAACCACAAGGACCCGAGTTTGATCCTTGGTACCAAAAAAATATATATTTTTTTCAGCAGTATTGTCTTTTATTGACAAAGAGGAACATGGCTTTTGCCAGCTATATAAGCAATACACAACTAGGAATTTAACAAAATAATTTAGCTATTTTTACAGCATATTAAGACAATCATGACTAACTGCATTATATCAGGACAATTACATTTTTAATATAAGAAATTATAAATTCAGTGGCACCTTGGTTTATGAACTCAATTTGTTTTACAATTTTGGGGAAGATGCTGCATTTGTGTTTGTGTGGGAAAGACAGCCATGGTCGTGTTTGCCACCCAATGTGGAGTTCGTGAATGGAAGCAAAATTTTGCCAAACACTTTTGTTTGTGAACTGAATTGTTTGTAAACAGTAGCATTCATGAACTGAGGTATTACTGTAGTAGTTTATGTAACCAGAATTGTAAAAGAAAAATTTAAACAGATATCTAATTAAATATCAACTTTCTAAGATTTAATTTTTCTAAACATTTAATCATAACAAGACAGTAGAGAACACAAGACATTATTTTTACAAGTTTAAAACCTTTAAAAAAGTTTTGTTGTAAAATTGAAGTAGTACTATTGCTTGTACAATTAGAGGCTATGGGACCACGCCTCTCCACACATCTGAACATGGGCATTGTCCCAGGGCCAAATCCCCGACCTTTGTCCCAAGGCCCACAACCTAGTGGCAGAAATGAGAATAACAAAGACCACTGAAAATATCTAGAGTTCCAAACCAGGACCTGTTGGCATGACCTACAATGACCTTTCTTCATTTGGAACTCATTAAAAGTTCATACATGTGGGCTGCATCTCATGCATCAAATTATAACAAATTATGGGAAAGGACATGTGCAGTAGATACAGCCAACATGACTCAGCATCGTGTCAATTATGTTGTCAGTCATGCTTTAAAAGACTGAATAGGAGGTGCCCTAGGCCTGGAACACATTTTTGTTTTTGGTACCAAGTATCGAACTCGGGTCCTTGCACTTGTGCAGCAGGCGGCGAAACCACTGAGCTAAATCCCCAGTCCTGGAACACATTTTGAAACCTTTAAGCCCAACATATTCTGTGCTTGTGCCATTTTCCTTTTCTGCCACCATAAGCCCGTTTGCTCTGAGCAAACTGTGCCCCTTTAAATTTCATTACACTTGGCTGCTTTTTCGCAACCATTGTATACCACATTCAGTTCTTTGTTCATCATGCATAAGAACCTAGAAACCTATCCTAGGACCCCTTACTCACTATACATTAGCAGGAATAAAAGATAGGTAAAAAGAGGCAAGGCAATTATAACTAAAAATTGTACTTTCAAGATTACAAATTTTGGGCCTCAGTTCAAGTTACCCAAGGCATCCATATCAGCTTTGCCATGGTTAAAGGTAGGTACTTTTCCTTCCAGACCCAGAACACCCCAAAATTCCCTGGGAATACCGACCCTCCATTGATTGGCTTAATTGAGAAAATAAAGAGCAGGAATCTGTCCTAAGGTAAAGGAGTAGGTTGAAAGAATCCAAAGAATATTTAAATAACCTATTCAACAAGCAAAAAAACAAACAACAAACAAATTGGGCCCATCCCTATAGAATGGGCTACTACCCTGGAGGGTGGGCCACCTATTCTCAGGTTCTCCACCCCCCAAGAGGAGGGCAAACATTCCCTGTTGCAGCAAATAAATGCCTCTCTCTTGAGGACCTGCACTCTATTTCCTTGAGTGTGTACCTTTCAATTTCTGCCTAATAAACCTGTCTTTTACCTCTTACTGACTAGTCCTTAAAAGTTTTTTCTGAAGCTGCAAACTTAGTCTCTGAGAAAGGTGAGTTAGGTTTCTTATCTCAGCTTCAGGACCTCCTCAGACCCAGTCAGGTGACATTTTCTCTTGGTCAGCCAGCCAGGAGAAAAAGAGGCATTGGGACCACAACTTTGGTAAGTTCAGGTCAAGGCTTTTCATTTGTTTTCTTCCCCACTTTCCCCAACTCTCTGCCCTCTGAAATTTATCTATTTTTTCCCTCTCATTTTCTGTCTCCCTGTTTACAAACATCTGCAGTTATGGACTCAACCCAAGACGAAACCTGTTGTTTTGTTTCTTTGTTTGGGTTTTTTGAAACAAGGTCTACGCTATGCAGTTCAGGCTGGCTTTGAACTCACTATGTAGCCCAGGCTGGCCTCGAACTCACAAGGATCCTTCTGCCTCAGCCTCCCGAGTGCTGGGATTACAAGTGTGTGCTACCATGCCCATTTCTGCAAGTGTTCTTTTTTCCCTCCCTTCTCCCCTATGAAAGCCCCAATCCCCTCTTTGTTCCTCCCCCAACCCCAGGCTTTCATTTGTCAGAAAACCCAAATCCTTTAACTTTTTCTGATATTATTTGTCAGGGAGCAGCAAGGATCTTGAGAGTGGAGGGGGTCGATGGGAGCTGGGGAACTCAGGAAGTTCTCTCCTGGCTCCAGGACAGTTCCTAGTGTGTCCCACTACATGGGCGGGGGAAGGGGAAGCACGTGGCATCAGTGTGCTCCTGCTGGGCCTTCAGGAAGGGCTCCATTTCAGCTCTGAGTGTTGTTTGCCATGGCCTGCCTGGATCCGAGGGCAGCTGCCCATCCAGCCCTGCCTGCAGGGATTTTCTTTCTGGGGCCTCTCAGGGTTGCTTCTCTAGTGCTAGCATGCTTCCTCCCTCCATTGTATTTGGTTCTGGTGTTCCTGTGATAATTTTCCCTCATGTTTATCTCCCTATCTAAAATGGTATGTGATTTGTAGTTGTTGTCAGGCTTGACCTGGTAGTAAAATGGTTAATGAATATGCTCTTTAATTCCAAGCTATAGTTTAACAAGATTCAAAAAACCACAACAAAACAGGTAGCAGAGACAGATGCAAGTGCTGTCTCCGCCTGACAAATGCCATGCTATCTCGGACACAGAATACAGGATGAGATGTTCCCAACATAGAGATAACAACTACAAAGCACAGCATCTTTTCAATGCCAAGCCACCAGAATGTATCTGTACATCTGCCTGGATTGCTGCATGGACCCCAACCACAAATATTTGCTCTGACCCCACAAGTGTCAGACCTCTCTTCCAATGCCCTATAAAGCTTCTTGCCTTTTCTTTGTTCAGTGCTGATGACCTTTTGCTTGTGGTCAGTCCGCCTCTGCCCGGGTGAATAAAGTCTATACCTCTTTGTTTCACTAGCCTGCTTGGGTGGTCTCATCCCTCCCTGCCATTTGTTACAGTTGCTAACCGCCATCTCCAGACTTTTAAAACCCTCTATGGCAGTGATGGCAAACCTTTTAGAGATTGAGTCCTCAAACTGCAACCCCAAACCCACATATTTACTGTAGAAGTGCCAACACTGCAATTAAACCTGAGCACTGAGGTTTCAGTTTAGAAAAAACAGCTGTTATCCGATGCTCAGCTGCTTGGGGGACTTGGCTCACGTGCCGGCAGAGAGGGCTCTGTAGGTTTGCCACCACTGCTCTGATTTCCTTGTGTGTGTTACAGGCCCCTAGATATAAAGATCTCTGGAGTAAAATTTTTTTTTTTGGTACCAGGGATTGAACTTGGGTCCTTGCGCTTGCGAGGCAGGCGGCAGTGGAGTAAATTTTTTAGTAAAGCCTAGCTGCTTTCCTGATCTGTTGACACAGATTGGAATAGTTATGTGTCAAAAACAAGAATGCTTGTTCTGGCCATGAGCAATAGATTTCTTCACGACTAGCAGGGATGCTGGACTAATCAATGACAGAAAACAGGGCAGAGCTGCCCCATGGGCAGCTTTGACACTGTGGCAACATGGCAGAGCTGCCAATCATGGGCTAACAGGGCAGAGCTGTGCCCCCTAGGTAGTTCTGACTCTGGGGTAACAGAGAAAAGCTGCCCCGTGGGCAGTTTCAGTACTGTGGTAACAGGGCAGAGCTGCCAATCTTGGATGGTTCTGGTTCTGGATAATGGGGCAGGGTGCACACACAGCGTGAACCCAGCAGTGGGTGGGCTGCACATGCACCTGACCTCAGGGACCTAAACAGGATCCTATCTTCTTTCTTCTCTGTATCTCTTTCCACAAGTACACAAGGAAGATTGTCTCAGTTACTTTTCTTGTTGCTGAGACGAAATATTCAACACTCAAAGTTAAAGGGGGAAAGGTTTATTTCAGCTCAGAGTTCGTAGAGGTTTCAGTCCCTAATCAGCTGGCGCAAGGCAAGTTGGCATGGCAGAGAGACACTGCAGAGGAGAAACAGTTCATGGTGAGCAGAGGATAGAAGGCAAAAGGCACCAAGCTACAAGCGGCAACAGCAGCTTCTTTCTGCCCCTTTTATAACTAGGCTAGCCAGTTTAGGGCGGGTACTAAACCAATCAGTGGACTAATTTAGTAATCACACACAGCCTTATCCCAGCATCACAGAACCTAGATCCAGCCACTCTGAAAAAGTTTATGACTGCTTGAGGCTTTGGGGGGATATCTAGACACAAGGCATACAGAGATCTTAAAGGCATGTAGTACATCTTAAATGATTATGGGTAACTCAATATCTGTCTCCAACCTTTATATTGTATCTTATGAACTTGGGACCAATTTAAGATGAAAGAGTTTAAAAGCTTGATTTTTCTTCAGATGTAAGTTAAAGAGTAAAAACACAAGGCCTCAGACTTGGTTTTGTACTAAGGGACAGTGAATGAAGATCCCATTTAGGCCTGTATTTCTTTTCTCTCTTTCTCCTGACTCATTAGTTATAAGTCCTACAGTGTTAACTAAATAAAGAAAAAGTAGTCAGAGTAGCATAGAGTATTAAAGAAAATACTGTTATGACTTACAAAAAAAAGGGAGAGCTAGGCCAGGGATTTAGCTCAGTGATTCTGCCACCTGCCTTGCAAGCACAAGGACCTGAGTTCAAACTCCAGTACCAAAAAAAAGGGGGAGGGGAGCTAATTGATAACCCTTAGGGGAAATTCTGACTGACTAGTCTGTTTACACTTATAAACCTAAAACTAAGAAAAAGGTCATTATAATTCTGCATGACCAATGTGTCTAAGAGTGCGCTGTAATTTAATGTAATGGTTTTATGTGTTCTATATGTTTTCTTGTCTGTCTGCCGTTAATCTGTTTTAATAATTGGTTAAAGTATCTGCAGCAGTTTCATTTAAAAATATTTTGAGCTCATATCAATTTAGTTTTGTTTTTATTTTTTGCCCATGCAGACTGCTGGCTCTATTAGGGCTTTCCACTGAAAAACCTTGGTTATATAAATATTCAAGGGTAATATTCATTTAAAACATTAGAGGACAAAAACTGCTAGGTTCAAGGCTTAAATAAAACTTACAAATAAGAACCCTAAAGTCTGGTAACATAAAGGTTATTTATGATTTGGTTAACATGTATATTTCTGTGTGTTAACTTTCAGGTATATGTTTTGTTCCAAACATTCTACTTAAGTCGTCAGCTTGTAGATCAGTGGACAGTCATGATGTAGCCCAAATGCTTTTTGTTCACAGCTTTTTGTTTACAGTGAGCTGATTTAAACTGGTCAGTAAGACAAGAGTAAAGATACCTTTAGAGTTGGTGACGTTTCCATCCAGATTGCTAGCCAGTCAAGATAATATTTATCTTAAAAATTGTTTTTAATAAATGCAATTTCAATTGTTTTCTATGTGTTATAATTTAGGAGTTTTTCCTTGGATAAAGATTATCTATTCATAGCTTACAAAGGTTAAATATAGCATGCTGTGGTTCTCATGAGTCACCTAAAGTAATTGTCAAAATGGGCAAATAAGTAAATACAAATAGGATTAATGCTTATAAATGTTCATAACATCCATGTTATCAGTTGCTAAATATGAATTCAAATATTCTTGGTCTCTTAAGGCTTATAAAAGATAATATATGGTCTATTAAATGTGTTCATAAAATTTTAATATATAAAGGTTTAAGATTGCTTAAATTGGTTAAGAGTTAATTGTCTAACATATAAATTTATATTATAATAATAGAAAATTTCCCCTAAATGAGGGCCCTTTGTGCCTGAGGAATTACTGGACAAAATTCCCCTCTGTGGCTGAAAAAGCAGCTGCCTGAACCAATTTGCTTCAGTTTTCTCCATTGATGGTGGCTTCTCTGGTTTTTCTCCGGATCATTATGTATATATATACACACACATACACAGCCACCACGCCCCCCCTCCCCCCACGGCTAGAATTAAAAGGTTAAGTTTTTATGTCTAAAGCAGTAAAGTTTTCTCATGATATTAAAATGCTCTTGGTTAAACTGACAAAAACTAAATTAAAAGCAAAGATTTTACTAAGATAATTTGTTGTATTTTCCATCGTTAGGCTTTTGGTTACTTAAAGAAAGCTGAATTTTTGCTTTGCAGAGCTTGTTTTTTTCCCCAAACTCACTCTGTAAAGCCTGTTTCTTTTCCTACCTTTAATAAAATTTTGCTACCAGTTTTAAAAAGCTGAGTTTTACAAGTTAAAGATTATTTAAATGTTCATTTGTAAAATGTTTTAACAATCAGTTTATGATTGGTTAAGTGAGCAATTATTATCATTGTTTATAACACACCCTGTATATCTGGGACTATTGATGACACTGAAGACAAAATATGCTGTGAGTCTCAGTTTCACAGTTTAAGTTTAATGCATGCAAGGTTACCAATAAGTGCTCTTTTATACAATATATATTACATCTAGACCTTAGACATATAAAATGATCAAGTTTTTTGGCCTCTTTAAATTTGGTCCTGCCATTTAAAATTTGATCTATGTCTATTGGCTTTGATTAAACAAGAATTTTTGCTATTGTATAAATGAGAAACACTCATATATTGGACAAAAATCTATTTATGGTCATTAATACTACTTCTTAAACTTATAAGAGTGCCAAAGATGTCCTTTAATTCTTATCAGTGAAGTTACATTATATAAATTTGTTAAAGAAATCTAAATTTTGCCTTAAGAGTAAAAACTAAGTAAATATAGGTAAAGACTCCTATATAGCTGTAATGCTAATTATTGCTAACCTCAAGGTATATTGAATATATTTGTTTCCAAAGTGTACATGCCTTCTTAGATGTAGAATTTAAGAAAACATTTTATTACATGGATGACCTCCAGAATAAAGTTGCTTAGGATGATAGATGTTTATGTGATTGTTACCTAATTGAGTTATGATAGTTAGATGTGCCTAAACAATATGCAGTTCAGGCAATGTCACTCTAAGGAACAAAGACTGGGCAATAGTTATCTATAAAGTACATCTGTCAACAAGTACATTCTTCTTAGCCACTTTTTTTTTTAAAGGTAGCAAATTAAATGAAAATAGTAATATTTTATACTTGGATAAAGGTAACTTGTTGATGAGCTATTCTGTACTAAAATGAGAATTTAACTATATTTTTAGAAATCCAAAAAAGCCCTACTGGTTCTAGTATAATAATGTCATCATAATTAGGCTAGGTGTGGTGGTGCACATCTGTAGCCCCAGCAAGGGAGGCTGAGGCAGGAGGATTACTGTGAGTTCAAAGCCAGCCTGAAAAACTTAACAAGACCCTGTCTCAAAAACAAACAAACAAACAAACAAAAAATCAGGCTGGGGATGTAGCTCAGTGTGAAGGCCCTGGGTTCAATCCCTAGTACCAAAAAATAATGTCATCATAATTATTATGCTAAAATGTTGCTTCTTGATTTTAAATTTTCCTTGTAAAACGTTATAACTGTTATCTGATAATATGCTATAGAAATATGACTTCTAAAAGACAACTTAAACTGCATATTAAATGGTAAACCATCACCTACAGCAGTGGTGGTAAACCTATGGCACTTGTGCTGCAGTGGGCTATTTGCATCACTGAAGGCTCTAAAAAGTTCACCATCACTAGCCTATAGTACAAATACCCAGTATTTGAAAAAGATTGTAATAGTTGAGATTAAAGACTGTTGTTCCTACTTCAAAACTGGTACAATTGACCTCCTGGGTATTTGACAACCAAGGCTTGAAAAACCAAAGCTAAAAAAGGTAACTCAGCTAAGAGGACAGCCAATATTTTGACCCTTGCCTTTCAAGGTCATCCAAAACCCAGGGCATGATGGGAACCCTCTAAAAGTTCCTATAGTCCCGGTGAATCACCCAATCTCCTGAGCTGGGAGATTGTTGAACCCTAGAGGACAAGAGTCAGCCAATGTACATTATGCTAAAAGGAGGGTCACTAAAGAGGTGGGATGTCTCCATGCTTCCATGGGAAGCCACATAATCAAGCAAAGACTGTAACCCATGTTGCAGGTGATACAACTGGTAGAGAAAAAATTAGAGGAGCTAAGAGGCTCCTTACATGGCCCCAAAAGTAATTCCTGAGGAGTCTTAACTTACCTTGACAGATATTTAACATATATAGATCTATATATCTGTAGATATAGATATTTAACATAGGTCTTACTTTGACTAGGTCTTAGAAACCCAACAGGAAAGTATAACCACTTACATAGTGAGAGACAGAGAATAATTATAACATTAAACAAAAAGCTACTAGATATAAAAAGGGAGTCCAAACAGTATACTCACCCTATTAGCAGTCTTTGACTATGCCTATAACTCATAGCCATAAGAAGTCTTTGATTCCCAGTTCCACTAGCCCTTTCAAAAATGTGTCCTTCAGCCTCTCTTAGTGTATTCTCATCATGTTGAGTTTAATTTCAAGTACCTCTGAGATGATGATTTAGCTTCTATAGGTGTTCCTATAAAATAAAAATGGCAGTATAAATATTCTAGTTACTAAACATTGTTACTCTATTATCAACTTGAGAATTTATATGTTTATATTATTTGAAGCCAATCATTACAAAAGGTTTTAGGACTACAAAATAGAGCTCTATAATAAAAATTTTAGTGCTCAATTGTCAAAAAATGCAAATATATTTATTTAGCATATTCATTCACCATCATTGTAATTAAAATAGGAGGACATTAGATTTCTTATAGACAAAATAGGGAGGTGTCTGTGTGCTCTTAAACACCACTTGTTATATTTGCGTAAACACTTTGAAACAAATAGAGGTTAATATTAAAGAAAAAAGGTTTATGCCAAATGTTAAAGACTTCTTCCAGATTTTGGAGGCACTATTCATCAATATTTTACGGTTAATTTCTGGCCCCAGGGTCTTAGTTACTTTTCTCGTTGCTGACATAAAATATCCAACACTCAAAGTTAAAGGAGGAAAGGTTTATTTGGCTCACAGTTTGTAGAGGTTTCAGTTCATGGTTGACTCCAAGGCAAGGTGGCATGGCAGAGGGGCATCACAGAGGAGAAACACTTAATGGAAAAGAAGGGCAGGGAGAAGGCAGCAAGCCAATGAGCTACAAGCAACAAGAGACAAGCAATGAAAACAGCAGCCCTTTCTGTCCCTTATATTCTTATCCAGGCTTCCCACCCACCCTTAGGGCAGGTAGCACTCACATCCTTAATCCTAGCATTGCACTATGAATCAATCCCAGCATCACATCCTTAATCCCAGCATCACACACTAGATTCAGCCACTTCCTAAAAGCTCCTCCTATGACCACATGAAGTTTTGGGGGGACATCTAAATACAAGCCATAACACCCAGCTTGTTTAACAAGGTTATAAAATGAAGTTTAAGTATCAGTGACTTGCTAATGTCTCTATTCTCTTTTCCAGACTATCAAAAGATGATTGTTCATCAAACAACAAAACCCATCTTCCTTTGTCTCTTTTAGATAAGTCAGGGTGAGACTTTTGATCCTTGGCTAGGCAAGATCAATGCCCCTCCTCCACCTGAAGTAGTTACAAAAGGATGGACCATCAGGCCTTCTGTACCCCCTTAAGAATAAGTGATCAAAGTCTCAGGATGGGGAGGATGAGGCAGGATAGAAGCAATAAGAGATAGGTGGAAAGAAGACAAAGCATAACTACAAGTTGTACTTGTGAGACCCAACTTAGCAACTTAGCAATACCAGCACCATGTTGAGCCCATTCTCCTCCATTTTGCAAATATGTGACTTCCAGCTGCACTCTGTCTCCTGGGAGAAGACCCCACCCCTAACTGATAAACAGAAACTGTGTGTCCGGTGATCTGCAACAAACTGTTACCCAGGGGAATGTGAGGAACTAACTGTGCTTATCCTGGCTTCTGTAACCAGCTTCTGCAACAATCCGTAACCCAGGGGAATGGGAGGAGAGACTTCTTCTGTGGTTTTTCCCTTTAAATATGCAGTCCTCATTTCAGCTGGGGCCTTTGTCCTCCGACTTGGTTGGAGTGTACATGGGTCCCGGCTGGAAAATAAAGTTCTCCAGTAAGATCCCAGGACTGTGTCATGCTTTGAGAATTTGTCGCTAATCTAATTCGGGGACGGGGTTCAACAGTACTTTTAAGAAAACTATAACTTGTGGGCCTCAGTTGAAGTCACCCACAGCATTCATATCTGCGTTCCCTTGGGTACATTTAGGCTTCTCCTCTTCCAGACGCATCATACCCAAAATTCCCCAGGAATACTGGCCATCCAGAGATTGGCTTAATTGAGAAAGTGAAGAGCAGGAACTCGATATTAAGGTAAAGGAGCAAGTTGAGAGAATCCAAAGAATATTTAAATTACCTTTTCAAAAATAGAAACTGGGCCCATACCCATAGAATGGGCCACTACCCTTCTGGGTCACCTTTTCCTGGGTTTCCACCTCTCAAGAGAAGCATAAATATCCCCCGTTGCAGGAAATAAGCATTTTTCTCTCTTGAGGGCCTACACTGTATTTCTTTGTGTACCTTTCAATTTCTGTCTAATTCCTTCCTGTGTCTCTTATGGACTAGCTCTGATTCTTATTCCATGATGGGAGTCAGTGGACCTGCAAGCCTATTTTATAAGAAGGGTGGATTAGGTTCCTTATCTCAGCTTCAGGGACCACCTCAGACCCAGCCAGTGACAAATTTTACTAAGCATTAACCAGTTTCCTAAGACTTATTGTTTTAAACAAAGATACTAACATTAGCCCTGTGTATTATGCTTTTAATTTTTCAAATATTTTTCTTAGAACAAACTGTCTTTAATTAGAAATGTTTTACTCAGGGCTGGGGATTTAGCTCAGTGGTTTCAGCGCCTGACTCACAAGCACAAGGATCCGAGTTTGATCCCCGGTACCAAAAAAAAAAAAGTGCTAGAAATGTTTTACTCAAAAGTTATATTGTTAACATATATGATCAATTTACAACAAAAACATAACTTTTACATTACTACAAAAGTATAGGTTTTAACCCACACATAGGCTACCAATAGTTTTAAAACTCATATTATTAGCTCATATTTGTGTCCAAAACTGTCTTAAATATAGATGTAAGCATGGTATATCTGGAAAAGAAGACCATATGTTTGAGATGGAAAAAGCTCAAAATCCTTGGTCCTGAAGCTTGCAAGGCTTTTCTGTATAAACAAATGACTTAAAAGAAAAATCATTTTAAGTATTATTTTTAAGCAAAGACTTAAAATAATAGCAGTCTACTTATTTTAGAGAAGTAGGCCTTTTAGCATCTTTTAAAGCTATTAGCATTAGGCCACATAAAAACCCCATTTGCAGACCAGGGAAGTCATAACTATTAATTCTTTACAGCAAAAGATAAAAAACAAAACAAAACTATTACTAGAATATTAAATGAGTTGTGTTTATATAAATTATTAACTTTAGGATATCTTAAAATGATGAACAAATACAACCCTCAATTACTTTGACATAATATTTAAAGCTCATTTTTAATTTGACCTATAGTTAGACAAGGCTCCCTTTTCAGATACATATTTCTGTTCCTCTAGGACAGTTACTCTGAAACTTATTAAAGGATCAGGTATCTTTTGATCTTATATCAGTGTTATGTAGAAAGCTTTATCAATAATCTATGACATACGTTTAATAGGGTCAAATGGATTATCATTTATCAATTTTAAGAAGCAAAGAATACATGAGTTTATACTTAGCAAATGTCCTTAATATTTTAACTTCATTATAGATAACTCAGATATTTTCTTACATATTCATCTTGTTTAATTTTTAACAATTACCTCTACAGTTGGGTGTGGTAGTGCACGCCTGTAATACCAGCACTTGAGAGGCTGAGGGAGAAGGATTGCCAGAAGTTCAAGGTCAGCCTGAACTACATAATGAGACATTGTTTCAACAAACAAAAACCCCCCAAAACAAACAATAACCTCTCCAAGCAATAATCACCACTACATTGTCCTCATCATGTAAAACATTTGACAAATACAAAAGCAGTATTTTTTTTTTTTTTTTTGGCTGAGGAAAAAGTCCTCTCAAAAGTTATAGTCAGTGCCTGGAAATTGCATTTATATGTGCTACAACAGAATGCTTTATAAGTCCCCTAAAGAGTTTGCAGAGGCCTTTGAACTTCAATATTTACACTGACCCTAGTGAATTATTTTCTAACTAAATTTTCATGTCACCAAAAGCAAACTGTCCTGAATGATAAGGATGCTCCTAAATGAATTCACTTGGAAGACCATAAGAGGAAGTTTACTAGTCACAAGCATTTAAAGTGGTGAGGCTCACAAGACCTAGAAAGATCTACAAACTATGAGGAGTGGGGTACTGGTCCCACATCAGTGCCTCTTGGCTTATTCAAGAATTGAGGAAGTTATTACCCATATAAAGATGGACCCAGCTCTTTCAGGAAATTAGAAAGAAGCACAGCATAGCTTGACAATGTTTATTCAGACAAAAGTTAATGCATAAGACAAAACTGTCTATTTCTTCTCATAGGCTTAGTATGGAAGCTCTCAAGTGGAAAGGCCATATTTGTTACAAACCATCCTCTTTTAACCAATGTAGTAAAATACTGCCTTTTAGGGCCCCTTCTAATAATACTAGAAGCAGACTTCACACAGGCTATTGCTACGTAACTTTCTGAGAAGCTAAACAATTTACAATTTTAAATAAAAGAATGCCTAGCTAGTGCTGTATCAATGTGTGTCACATATTTCAATGTTCAATGGACTCTGACAGCCAAGTCTTTAAGGTTCGAACAAACTCAAAATGTTTAATTACATTTCCATTATGCTCTCCAGTCTCTCTTATAACTTTTGTGAAGTTGAAAATACTCTTCCAAACGTCAATTAAAATATGATCCTGATTGACTAACACAAGCAAATATATTTTAACCGTTTTGAAAACATCCTTATTCCATTTTAAACCTTTCCTTAAATCATATGAACAAAAAGGCATATGAATTTATGCTTTCTTAATTATTGGGCATTCTTATTTTTAGATTAATTTGATGCCATCTAAATAATTTACAAATACAAGTATACATATAGATGTTACATATAATACACAATGCAGTCCAACATACATAAAACAAAGACTTAACTATCATTTACAAGCTTTTAAAAAGTTATACTATTGGCATGATTTTCCTTTTTACAGACCTAAGCAATACTTAATCCTAAATTTGCATGTCTGAATTCTAGGATTCCTGGTTGTAGCAAAGTGAGAAAATACAGCTAGAAGGAGATTGCTGGTCTAGTTAATCTGAGCTTGAATTTCCAGAAGGTTTCTCTTTTTCCTGCTTTAACTTATGGGTCTTAGTTAATTGAAAAGCTCCCAAGTTTTTAAGACTTTCTATTTAGCTAACATTTAGATATAGCTGTCAGAAGTTTACATGTCTTATCCTGGCTCTATTGCTCAAGGACTCTAGTGTAGAAAAAAAAAAAGAAGAAGAAGAAAACAGGTTACCCACCATAAGAGAAAACAACAACAAATCAACTGTAGTCAAATTTCTCCATTTCTTTAGTTAAGGAATGGTGGTGACAGGAGACAAAAATCAATTTCCAGCAAATAGAAGTTTTGACAAATAGTTTTGAGGCAGGGGATTAGGGTATGACTAGCCAGCTGGGCAAGTGGACATGATCTGTCAATCATGGACACTCAGGACATGTGCCAAAGTTCCAAGCCCTGCACCTGGGAACAATCAGAAAATGCTATCTTCAATTCTTCTCATGAGAAATCAAGTAGGTTTTTGATAGGATGGCCTGGACCTGATGTCAGCCTGAGGAGTGGGAGATACAAAAAACATCCACCACTGAGCTCTTGGCTACTGTGTCCTCCCTTTTACAATGGTCTACCATAACTCTATAGAGTACATTTTCTTTCCTTACTTTTAATTTTCCCAGAGTCACTTTGCAGAGCATGTTTCTTTTCCTATTCTTAATAAATGCAAAACCTCACTACCTTTTGTGCTTTTGTCCAATTCTTTATTCAGGACAGAGAACCTAGAAAGAATCTCTAGAAGAAGTCTCCAGAACCCCAGTACTGAGCATTACTTTGAGACACAACTAGTTTACAATGAACCAAGGACTGTTAACCAAAATGAGGGGAAATTTAAGCCTCATTAAGAAACTTACCAACACTAGTTAAGTAACTGCATGGTCAGTGGCACAGAAGCTTTTGCTTGTACTTGCCACTAATCCAGAAGAGGGCAAGGAAAACAGCTATGGATGTTATCCTATCCAAAGTTACTCCAAAGAAGCTTCTTAATAAGGACAGTTTCAGCCAGGCATGGTGGCACATGCCTGTAATCTCAGCACTTGAGAGGCCGAGGCAGCAGGATTGTCATGAGTTTGAGGCAAGTCTTAGCTACATAACCAAATTGTTTTTTTTTGTTTTTTTTTTAAAAAGACAGTTGCACTAATACAGAGTGCATTTTCATTTATACAGGCCATGTTGTCTCACAATAAAATCTCCTTTTTAAAAGTAACAGGTAACTATAACTTCTCTAAGAATCTACGAAGTAGCACAAGCACTTTTATTCCTGAACAAATGACAACAGAGCTCCTCAAACACACCCTAGCTTCTCAAACCTCTTAATCCAAACTTTCCTGTTGACTAATAGTTCAAGAATGTTGAACTCCATATTGGCTCACAAAGAAGTCTCAGAATGGCTTACAACTCCAAATATTTTATACAAAGGCCCGAAGACAAAGAAAGGAAGGACTTGGCCTAGTGTCTTTATAGATACATATAAACCTCTAATTGCATATTGCCTTAGAAGAGTATTGTCTTCTCCCAAAATAGGAAGGTCCCTGGCCAAACTGAGTGCATCATCAGGTATTAAATGGAAGAATTTTCCTGCTTTATGTTCACATGGTGGAAAAGACACAGCTTGGGTGGCCTCCTTATTACGCCTAATTGAGTATTGGCTGGAACCTTCCCAGTTAGTATCCAGCATCTAGAATATACTGAAACCCTGCTGCCTATCCTAGAATAAAGGTGGTTATAAGAAGAGAAAAAGAAATCAAAGAAAATGAAAGCAAACTAAAACAAGTGAGTACTCCAAACCAACAAAACAAATGCCTGGACATTTTCTTTTTTTTACCTCTGAATTTCTTCTCACACCAATCAGTGACCCAAAATGACCTGCAGTAGGTCCAAAATGGCTCCAAACATTGAAGGTCCTTATCTCATTCAAATAGCACTGCTGAACAACCTAAGAGCCAAATGGAGACAGGAGAGCCTTGGAGTGTACTTTTCAGTGGGAAATGAGGCAGAGCCCATCAGTTCCCCAACATTATTCCTTTGATCAACAAAAGCATTTATAGGCATGATCCAGAAAGGAGGGAGCCTCCCAGGCACAAAAGTGTCCCCAGCAGTCGCTGGAATATCCCTGGAGTCCTGATCATGGGTTCAACTAGCTATAACCAGTCACTCTTTCTTGTCTGGTGTCTGCCAGGATGTATGTCTCTCAGGGACAAAGACTTTACCTTCTTGTGGCTGGCTCACCAAAACGGTTACTGGTCACTCAGGTTTATATGCTTAGGTTTTTTTGGTCCCACTGATCAAATAAAAGGAGGCCATATATTTTAGTGAAAAAGAAAAAGGATTCAGTTAATGCTGGCTCTGAGAGTTTAGGGGCCCACTTTTTTCAAGTCACCATCTTACTGTACAGTTGGGTAAGAGTCATTCATAGTAAGGAACAGAGGGGAGGAAAGCACAGAGAGAGTGCAGATCTCCACATTTGCTTTATCTCTTCCAGCTATCTTTAGCCTGTTCTCTTTCTTGTGGAAAGGAAACCAAGTCCTTCTCTCTGGAGCAGATGATGTTTGCATATTCTATCACTGCTTTGGGGTTGAGGAGAGGAGAGGAGAGGAGAGGAGATTAACTATGTGCTCAACAGGAGATAGTTTGGAGGAGGTGCTTATCTCTATTTTCTTTTTCTTTTTTTTTTTGTGCTTATCTCTAAAAGAAAGAAAATCTAGCTTTTAAAGTTCCATTTGGTAATGTCAGTTACAGTAACAGGTTTGGGAAAGTATTGAGAGTTTTGGTTTTGGACATGTTAAATTTGACATGTTTTTTGGACATCACATGTATTATCTTATTGTCAAAATAATTCTGTAAACAAATATTGTTCTCAATTTCTTCCATTTTTTTGTTTGCTAGGTGTTCAACCCAGGCCCTCAGCAATAGTAAACATGTGCTCTGCCACTGAGCCACACCCCAACTCTGTCAATTTCATTTTGCAAATGATGAAAACAAAGTTGAGAGCAGTTGAATAAATTGCTCCAGATCACATACTAGATGACAGAGCCAAATTAAAATCTGAGTCTCTTAGAATCCAAAATAGGAGTTCTTCTCACTACCAAGCTATGCTTATTAATTCCTGAGAATATTTTCACCTTATTCTCTATTACCTAGATTTTTTTCTAAATTGCTTTCTCTACAAATTCTTTCTAATAACTGTGCATCTCTGGTGCCCTGCTACTGTCTGATGATTAAGTACAAGATCATTCAGTACTGCTCACATGCGGCAGAGATTGCTAATATAAATTCTTCTCTGAGTTTCAAATGTGTACATGATTGTCTTACTGGATACTACATTCCTGGCTTCCCCTACATTCTTGGGTCCCCCAGACCATGTTGTAGTTGCTGCCCATTGGCAACAAAAGATTAAGAACCCTTAACAAGAAAACTCTGGTTAAAGACATCCTGCTCTTGATGGGTGGCCATAGACAGCGACAGACCTTTTGATGTCAGGCCCATTTAGTCCTCCCAATGAGTCCTGACCCAACTTAGCTGCAAGATATCCATAGACCTCCTTATCTAAAGCTAAAGGGCCTTTGTGAGCCAGTGGAAATGAGCCAGGAAAAAGACATTCTTAAGATAAACACATTTGGTGCCTAGATGCTTTTCCACATCATCAAACTCTTACAAAAACTCCAATCTCTCACACTGATGGTGTGATTCCTCTCTTGGAAACTCACCTGGTGACTCTCTTGGCAGTGTTCTCTGATCTAAATAAACCCTTGTCTTTTCTACTTTCTTTGTTGGATGGTAAGTTCTTTTTACTGCCCATGTCACTGGCCCTCGGTATGCTGTCTTAAAAGTCTAGGTTACGGCTGAACTCTGTGAATAGAGATGGTGTTGACCACTTCTAGGTCACATACTTGGATGAAAGCTATTTGCCCTTTACTTCTCTTTCTAACTTCCTTTAGGTTGGAGCATGGGTGTGCTGGTGGGCAAGAGATACCCTAGGCAAAGTCTGGGTCTTCAATGATCGTGTAAAGCAAGCTGGCCTTGTCTCCTGGATCACCTGATAGCTTAGACTAATGAGAAAGAAGTATAACTTTTCTTGTATGTGACTTTGCATAAAACATAGCTTAGTCACTGTTTTATGGAAACATATAGCTTATGGGATGTAGCTTCCCTCAAGGCAGGCAGTATGGCTTAGAGATTAGACATACGGATTTTAGAATTAGACCTTGGGTCTGGGCCAGGCAGTTGCTTATGTCTTGGCCTAGTTCTATAATCTTTCTGTGCCTTGGGTCCTTTATCTTAAAATAGGGTAATAAGCATATCTCTCTCATAGAGTTTTAATATTGATAAATTATATGTAGAGAGCATTTCCAGCATTGGCTGGGACATAGTAAGGGCTTAGTAAACAGCTACTTAGATAACACATTCAGGCAGCACAGGCCAGACTACTGACATTGACAGGTGCCACTGATTCCTGAGGCATTTTATCTGAGTAGGGGTACATGAAGACCCCACTCAGGCTCTTCCCTTCACCGTCCCCGCTGTGGCAGAAAAAACTAGATGCCCACCAACGCCTTGTGCTCCCTTTCCTACAATACAGCTTTGTCACTGGGAAGCCACTGCCCACACAAGAACTCATTCTTTCTCTTGTTTTTTGTCTGAGACAGAGTCTTACTATGTAGCTCAGGCTAGCTTCAAACACCCAATGCATACCCCAGACTGGCTTTGAACTTATGATCCTCAGCCTCCAAAGTGCTAGGATTAATGGTATATACCAGCACACCCAGCTAAGAAAGACTCTCTTGATTAGCTCTGGGTTGAAGGTTTTTCTTTTTTAAAAAAAAGTTTGTGGTAAACATAAAATTTACCCTCATTCATTTTTAAATGCATAGTTCAGCAGCATTAAGTTCATTCACACAGTTATGCAACTGTCACCCTATCTGTCTCCAGAGCTTTGTTATCATTCCAGACTGAAACTTTGTACCCATAAACAATGACCCTCCACTTCATTCTCCTGAACAAAGTTCATCATACCAAAACCACCAAGTTTTCACATAGGAAGGAGCCTGGGCAGCAGCCACTGTTGGTTCTGCCTCTAGCTCCACATAGGCTTGTTTTGTTTTCGTTTGAGCTTTGCCAAGCAAGATTTATTTATTTATTTATTTATTTTTAAGAGTAGGAAAAATTTATTGGGAGAAAGAAAGCTTCTGCCTAAGAGAGACAGAAGCAGGACCAGAAAGTGGGTTGCCCGCCCACCCCAATTTTCAAAGATGTTTTATACATCAAAGCCACGTGGTGAGGTGGGTACAAAGTGGGACAAAACTATAAGACCCAATGGAAATTTACAAGGTGGGCATGAGGTGGGACAAAACCATGACCAACCAATAAAATTACAAGTAGAGTCACCCAGGTAATATTGATTAAATGGGGGTCAAATGGGGGAGCAAAACATGTAGCAAGCTTATAAGGATTTTCAGTAAGGGTAGGGGTCAGGGATATTTCCTAGAAAGGCTGGGTTAAGACCTTGATCCCCCACCCAGGTGATTGATATCTATTTAGAATATCAATCACTGCTATTCATCCTACATGGGTGTGGTAGTTTCTCTTCTTTTACAATTTTGGCCTTCAGTGAATGTATCTCCACTGTCCTCCATGTTGGCTCCTTGACTGTCCTCCATGTTGGTTCCTCATGGGCTGGCCCTGTCTAATTGTCTACAAGATATCTAATTAACTTACCTCTCTGCAATATTCCCCCCTCTAAAGAAGTACCCCTAACTGCTGTGAGGGGGCAAAGGGCGAAGACCATTTCTGGCTACTGCCAGCTAAAGAGAGTCATAGCTGTGATCAGCAGTTAGAGCTACTCTACAGAGGGTCTATCTAAAGGCCCTCAATAGGTGCCAGGCATTGTCATCTTGGTAGCTGTATAGCTTTAAGTCTAGAGGAGACAAAGCCAAAGAAACAGTTAATACATGGGCCAAATTATAAGGTCACCAGGATTGCTATGAATATAGCCAACAAGGGTTTCCACTGGGAGGAACTAGTCATAGCCTCCCACAAAGAGGATAAGGAAAAGGTTCAGGGGACTTCAGAATCTCACCATAGAAGTTGTATTGTATAGTTTAGCAGTTATGAGCTGTTTGCAAGGTCTATCTGGTGGATCCCAGTAAAAGGAGTCTAACACATTTGTCATTGATTCCATTTGTATGACTGGTGGGAGTTTGGCAGACTATGGGAAAGAATAAACAAAACTTCTGAGAAATTAGAGCTTGTATAATCTAAGCATGAGCACACTATAATGGAAGGGCAGGTTGGGGAGAATGTCACACTTAGAAATTGAAATAGTGATTGTAACCTGCTAGCTCTTAAGATTCTACTATAGTTTTTTCTTAATGATCCATAACTGTGGTCAGCTACTGATGTAGCTAGAAACTGCCAGGAGGGGTCAGTGACTAGAGCCCTTTTTTATATCTAGCTTTATTATTATGCCATTATTTTATACCTCTTTTGGTTATTCTTTTCTGCTGGGTGTTTAAGACCAAGTTAAAGTGAGACCTGTATCAATAAGTATGAACCTCTTGCTATCTATCAAGGTCAGTTAAGTCTCCTTAGACATTATTTTGGAACCATACATAGAGCTTCTCAGCTTCTCTGTCAGTGTCAGCTGTCAAGATGGGTCACAGCCTTGCTTGACCATGTTGCTTTCAGTGAAAGCACTGCCAGTCAAGATTTGTAATCTTTTACCTTTCGCCTGTTTAGCAAGGTTTTGAAAAAAAAAGAGAGCAAGAATAGCACCTTCTGTGAAGAGTGTAGAGACCAATTATGTAGGTAACAGGGAAAGGGGACGTTACTAGAACCTCTGCACTAAGTCCTAGTCTCCTGTGAGCCATGGCAGCCCTAGGCGAATTAACTTATTATACAGGAAAGGTAGGAAAAATGAGACTTTAAGAAGAAGCTGAGCTTTGGGCCTGATCAGTGCTGCTCTGGGCGGCAAAGGCGAAAGCCCCCAGTTTACCTCACCTTTTATTCAGTACATTGGGAGAAACAGATGTAACAAATGACTTGCAGAGAGTTCAGTACATCGGGAGAAACAAAGCGTAACAAATGACTGGGGGACAGTGGAAATCCAAGAACAATGAGGAACTGAGTAGATGAAGATTTTGTTCCTCCCAGTATGTCTTCAGCTGGTGTAATCTTGTCCTGGAGCATCACAGCATCACCGGATCACGGAGGTCTCAGTTGTGACTGGAGGCCAAAATGGAATTATGTCTCAGAATGCCATAGCTGGGCTGTAGGCAGGAGAACTAGGCCTAATCAAATGATTTTTCCCTAAAATTATGTAGAATTGCTCCCAACTCGATTAGAAAAGGAGCTTAGCATGATGCAAAGGTAGCTAGTTTTCTGAAACTCAATACCTACTTGGTAGCATTTAAACAAAATGGTTTATTGAATTTTCCCTTGGCCAACTATTTGCCTTGGGCCATTTTAATTTAGCTCCATATTTTCTTTCATACCTACATAGATAGCCTACAGCTTTATCTACTTATTTTAAATTTTGGGGTTTTTTGAAACAAAGTCTCATTTTGCAGTGCAGGCTGGCCTTGAACTCACTAAGTAGCCCAAGCTGGCCTTGAATCCATGGCATTCCTCCTGCCTCAGTTTCCTGAGTACTAGGACTACAGGTGTGTGCCACCACACCTGGATCTAGAGCTTTATTTTTAAAATGAGGCTTATATTGGCCTACTAGATAACAACCATTGTGAAACTGACAGCCATACCATTTTAATATCAGGCTCAAAGATGATATTAATTGTACAATAAAGGATCAGGTATTATCTTAAATTTATTGAATACAAGAGAGCTTATGATAAGCTCATGCAGGCAGACAAAAAGAAAACATTGGGAAGAAATTCATGAGCATCTCTTTATGTCCAGTTGTTAGGAAGGCCAAAAAAGTTCATTTTAGCTTGTGTATTTCTGTTTAATAATAATAATAATTTACAATGACATTTGGTTCCATTTTTTTCATATCCTATATGGCTCCAAGTTCTATATTTAGTTTGGATTTTTGCAAATAAAAGTCCATTTTTTTTTTTTTTTTGGTACCGGGGATCGAACTTGGGACCTTGTACTTGCGAGGCAGGCAGTAGAAACACTGAGCTAAATCCCCAGCCCTAAAGTCCATTCTTTAAAAATATCATAGATGAACAAGCTGGTGAGCTTCTGCTGGTTGTCAGCACATGGCCCTCCTATACATGCCCCAGGGGTAGCTGCTGCTCTTCAGACTTATAAAACTGCAGCAAAAGAGTGCAAGAATGGCATTCAATCAGCTTCTTCAAATGGAAATATTTTATATAAACTACTGTGCAATGATCAAAACTGGGAAATTAACACTGCTATTTAACAGCAAGTCTGAAGAGCTTATTTAACTTTTGCCAATTGTTCCACTGATTTTAAAATGTCTAAACTGGTTTTGTAATAAGATATCATTGATAATATATGGTTTTCAATTTAAGGAAATTTCCCCTGAGATGTGGTGACTGTCTGGTTTTTTTTGTTTTTTTTTTATTAAATTCTTTTATTGGTACATTGTAGGTATACAGCACAATTACATTTCTCACTGGGAATTGGACCTTTACATAATGCATCTTGGTTCTTATTTTCTCCCCATTCCTAGCCCTCCCTTCACACCCTCCACCCTTCCCTATTTACAAAGACTTTATTTCCATTTTTTCCATTTCTCATCATTTTTCCTTTCCCCTCTTTCCTTTCCCCTCCCTCTCCCACTACCCCTACCCCTCTGGACCTTTTCTTCCTATTTTACATTATCTATTATTCATTCTAATCATTGGTACATTTTAGGTATACAATATAATGACATTCATCATTGGAAATTTGCACCTTTACATAGTCTCTCTTGGTTCTTATTTTGCACCCTTGCCCAGACCTCCCTTCAACCCCTCCAGTCCTCCCTATTTACAAAGATTTTGTTCCTAGTTTTCCATTTTCTCATATTAATCTCATTCCCTTCTATCCTTTCCCCTAGCCCTCCCACTTCCTTCCCCTTTGCCCCTTTTCTTCCTATTTCACATTACCTATTATACATTTAGTCCTTATTTACACTTTCAGTTTCTCACACCAGAGAAACTATTTGGTATTTATACATGTGTGTCCTATTTATTTCACTTAAGAGTATCGCCTCAATGTGCATCCACTTAGCTATAAATGTCTCTAATTTCTCATTTTTTATGGCTGAGTAGTACTCCATTTTATAAAAAAACCACATTTTCTTTATCCAGTCTCCAGTTGATGGGCATTTGGGCTGTTTCCAAGTTTTAGCTATTACAAACTGTGCTGCTATGAACATGGGTGCACATATATCACTGTGGTACAATTCTTTTAATTCTTTGGGGAAGATCCCCAGCAGTGGAATAGCAAGGTCAAATGGGACTTCCAGTCCTAGTTCTTTGAGGTATCACCATACTAATTTCCACAGTGCTTGCACCAGTCTACACTCCCACCAGCAGTGGAGCAGGGTTCCTCTTTCCCCACAGCCCCACCAGCATTTGTTATTGGTTGATTTCATGATAGCAGCCATTCTTTCTGGAGTGAGGTGGAATCTCAGCGTTGTTTTTATTTGCATCCCTCAAATCACCAGTGATGTTGAACATTTTTTCATGTATTTATTTGCTATTTTTACTTTTTTGTCTGAGAAATGTCTGTTCATTTCAGATGTCCAGTTTTGGATTGGGTCTTTAAATTTGGGAGGTCTGATCTTTTTAAGTTCTTTATAGATTGGAGATAGTAGACCTTTGTCTGAGGAAGAGCAGGTGAAGATTTTTTCCCACATTGTGGGTTGTCTCTTCACACTGCTGGTGGTTTCTCTTGCTATGCAGAAGCTTTTTAATAAGAAGAGATCCCATTTGTTGATTGTTTGTGCTAGTTCACAGGCAACTGAGGTTTTGTTCATAAAATATTTTCCTACACCAATGTCTTCAAGGGTTCTACCTAACCTCTGTTCCAACCGGTTCAGAGTTTCTATTTTAATATTTAGATCTTTAATCCATTTTGATTTTAGTTTAGTGCATGGTGAGAGATACAGGTCTAGTTTTAATCTTTGGCAAGTTGAAGCCCAATTTTTCCAGCACCATTTATTAAAGAGGCTATCTTTCCTCCAGTGAGGGTGTTTGGCTCCTTTGTCAAAGATGAGATGGCTGAATGTGTCTGGCATTGTTTCTGCATCTTCTAATCTGTTCCACTGGTCCTCAAGTCTGTTTCTTTGCCAGTACCATGCTGTTTTTATCACAGTAGCTTTGTAGTAGAGTTGCAGGTTGGGGATTGTGATACCCCCTGCCATGTCTCTGTTACCTAGAATTGCTTTTGCTATTCTGGGTCTCTTCTTGCTCCAAATGAATTTTTGGATTGTTTTCTCGAGGTCTATGAAGTATGCTGCTGGGATCTCAATTGGAATTGCATTAAATTTATATAGCAGTTTTGGAAGTATGGCCATTTTCACTATATTAATCCTTCCTACCCAGGAGCAGGGGATGTCTGTCCATTTTCTGATATCATCTTCAATCTCTCTTTTCAGAGTGCCATAGTTTTCAGAGAAGAGATCTTTGATTTCTTTCATTAGGATGATTCCTAGGTATTTCAGTTTTTTGGATGCTATTGTGAAAGGAATTATTTGCCCTATTTCTCTCTCACTGAGTCTGTCATCGGTGTAGAGGAAAGCTATCAATTTTTGTGTGTTGATCTTGTAACCAGCTACTTGACTGAATTTGGTTATTAAGTCTAGAAGACTTTTGGTGGAGTTCTTGGGGTCTTCTATATAGAGTATCATGTCATCTGCAAATAATGACAATTTGACTTCTTCATTTCCTATCTTTATTCCTTTTATTTCTTTCTCTTGTCTAATTGCCGTGGCTAATGTTTCCAGAACTATATTGAACAAGAGTGGTGATAGTGGACATCCTTGTCTTGTTCCTGATTTTAGTGTGAAGGATTTCAGTTTGTGACCATTTAGTATGATATTGGCTGTTGGTTTTTCATAGATGGCCTCTATCAGTTTGAGGTAGAGACCATCTATTCCAATTTTTTGTAGGGTTTTTATCATAAATGCATGTGGGATTTTGTCATATGCTTTTTCTGCGTCTAGGGAGATAATCATATGGTTTTTGTCCTTGGCTCTATTGATATAGTGTATTACATTGATTGATTTTCATATATTGAAACATCCCTGCATCCCTGGGATGAATCCCACTTGATCAGGGTGTATGATCTTCTTGATGATCTTCTGCATTCTGTTTGCCAGTATCTTATTAAGGATTTTTGCATCTATGTTCATTAGTGAGATTGGCCTATAGTTCTCTTTTTCAGTTGGGTCTTTCTCTGCTTTGGGGATCAAGGTGATGCTTGCTTCCAGGAATAAATTTGGGAGTAATGCTTCCCTTTCAATTTCACTGAAGAGTTTAAACAGTAGTGGCAGCAGTTCCTCTCTAAATGTCTTGTAGAATTCAGCAGTGAAGCCATCAGGGCCCAGGCTTTTCTTAGTTGATAAGTTTTTAATTACATTTTCAATTTCATTGGTTGATATTAGGTTGTTCAGAATTTTTAGGTCTTCTTCATTCAACTTTGGTAATTCATATGTATCTAGGAATCTGTCCATTTCTTCTGTGTTGTCCATCTTATTGGCATATAGGTTCTGGAAGTAGGTATTGATGATCCTCTGGATTTCTGCTGGGTCTGTTGTAGTTTCACCCTTTTCATTCCTAATTGCATGGATTTGGGCCTTTTCTTTCCTTTTTCTGACAAGGTTGCCTAAGGGTTTGTCAATTTTGTTGATTCTTTCGAAGAACCAACTCTTGGCTTCATTGATTTTTTTGTATCGTTCTCTTAGTCTCCATTGAATTGATTTCTCCTCTGCTCTTTATAATTTCCTCCCTTGTATGAGCTTTGGGGTTGTCCTGCTCTTCTTTTTCTAGAAGCTTGAGTTTCAGCATCAGGTTGTTTAATTGGGCTCATTCTGTTTTCCTAATATGTGTATTCACTGCTATGAATTTCCCTCGTAAGACTGCTTTCATTGTGTCCCATAGATTCTGATATGTTGTATTGTCATTGTCATTTAATTGAAGGAACTGTCTGATTTCTTCTTTAATTTCCTCTGTGACCCATTGGTTATTCAGAAGTGTGTTGTTCAATTTCCATGTGTTTATGAAATTTTTTGAGTTTCTTTTGCTATGGATCTCGAATTTCATCTCACTATGGTCTGATAATATACAGGGGATAACTTCAATTCCTTTGCACTTACTTAAACATGATCTATGTGTGAGTATGTGGTCTATTTTTGAGAATGACCCATGTGCAGCTGAGAAGAATGTGTATTCTGATTTTGTGGGGTGGAAGACTCTGTAAACATCTGTTAAGTTCATTTGTTCAAGAGTTTGATTGAATTCTAGTATTTCATTACTTATTTTTAGTCTAGTTGATCTATCTATTTGTGACAGTGGGGTGTTGAGGTCCCCCCCTACAGTTGTATTAGTGCATATATGACTTTTCATGTCTGTTAGTATTTGTTTTATATAGTTGGGCGCACTAGTGTTTGGTGCATAGATATTTATGATTGTCATCTCTTCCTCTTGGATTCTTCCCTTTTCAAGGATGTAGTGTCCTTCTTCATCTCTCTTAATCAGTGTTGGTTTGAAATCTACTTGATCTGCCAAGAGGATAGCTACTCCTGCTTTTTTTCAGGTTCCTGCAGCATGCAGTATTGTTTTCCACCCTTTAACTTTCAGTCTATGAGTTTCCTTTTGAATGAAGTGTGTTTCTTGTATGCAGCATGTTGTTGGATTTTGCTTCTTGAGCCATTCTGCCAGTCTATTTCTTTTGATTGGTGAATTGAGACCATTAACATTGATGGTTATAACTGAAACGTATTGACTTGTCATTGCCATGACTTTTTCTTTTTGTTGGGTTCTCCCCCTTTACATTTAATTTCCTGTCATGCCAGATGGGTTCACTCTACTTTGCTTCCTGGGGTTGTGATCCTCAATGTCTATTCCTAGGATATTGTGTAAAATTCTTTGGAGTTCTGGTTTGGTATTCAGAAGTTCCTAAGGTGTTCTTTGTCATGAAAGTATCTTATTTCTCCATCCATTTTGAAAGATAGTTTTGCAGGGTACATCAATCTGGGTTGGAGGCTGTTTTCTTTTAGGGCTTGGAATATGTCACTCCAAGCTCTTCTTGCCTTGAGGGTTTGCATTGAGAAGTCTGCTGTGATTCTGATGGGCTTTCTTTTGTATGTGATTTGTTTCTTTTCTCTGACTGCTTGGAGAACTTTGTTCTTCTGTTGTGTTTCTGGAATCTTAACAATTATATGCCTATGTGTAGATTTTTTTTTGATCAAGGCTATTTGGAGTCCTATATGCCTCACTTATCTGTATGTCAAGCTCTTTTCCCCTGCTTGGGAAGTTTTCTGCCATTATTTTTGTAAAGAGTTTTTTTTATGTCATCTGCACTGTCTCCTGTATCTTCATTGACTCCAATCAGTCTTATGTTCTTCTTCTTTGCATCATCTAGCAGCTGCTGGATTGATTTCTCATGTTGCCTTATAATTTTGAAGCCATTTTTCTTTTCCTGGTCACTAATTGCAATCTTATCTTCTGTATCTGAAATTCTGTCCTCACATTGGCTCATTCTGCTGTGTAGACTTTCAATGGAGTTTTTCATGTCCTGGAAATCTATTTGCATCTGTTTTATGGATTCCATTTGTTTCCTATGTTGGGATTCCATCATGTTCCTGAGCTCCTGTCTAGATTTATTAATCATATCTTGCACTAGGGGCACAATTTCTCCTGTTATCTGAGAAATTATTTCTGATTTCATTTTTTCCAGATCCCCTTTTGTTGCCAGTTCAGTGGGTCCAGGTGGTTGAGTGTCAGAGTGTTCCATCTCATTTCCCTTTGGGGTTGCTGTAGGTGATCTGGGAGTCTGGTTTTGAGACTTATTTATGTGTTTTCGCATTTCGACTGGGGCGGGGGGCTGTTAGCGCCTACACGGATTACCTCCTCTGAGCTGAGTGAGGTGGGACAGGGGCCGGGAGCAGAGGTAGGGATGGTGACCCACAAGCCCTTTCCTGTGGGCTGGGAGCAGCTGGAGGGATGGTGGCCGGGAAACCCCTTCCTCTGGACCAGGAACAGTGGGATGGTGGCTCAGAATCCCCTCCCTCTGGGCCGGGAGTGGTGGGAGGGATGGTGGCCCGGAAGCCCCTACCTCTGGGCCCGGAACAGTGGGACTCAGTACCTTGGTCTGGTGGTCTGGTGTCCTCTGAGTCTTTGTAGTGTGGAATCAGGTGGCTGCCTGTCTGCAGCGGGGTGATTCGGTGTGTGTTCCGCACGACTGGGGACCTCGGTAGAGTGTGGGCGACTGTCTCTTTTAAGATCGAATATTGGTACCAAAAATTAGGGCTGCTGCTCCGACAAATGCCTGAAAATGTAGGTGCGGCTTTGAAGCTGATAATGGGTAAAGGATGGAAGAATTTGGAGGAACATCCTAGGAAAATCAAATATTGCCACACATCGAGTTAAAGGTGACTCTGGTCAGAACTGAGAACTCAGAGAAAGGAAGAACTGTAGGGAAGGTTGAACACTCTTAGAGATCACTGAAGTGGTCGATGAGCAGAGTATTGGTGGACACGTGTATGGTAAAAGCCATTCTGATTAGTCATAGATGGAAATGAGGAACAAAGCATTGGAAACCAGAATAAAGACCAGCCTTGTTACAACGTGGCCAAGAACTTAGCTGACTTGTGTCATGCTCAAGGGCTTTAGAAGGCAGAAATTAAGAGTGATGAAATACACTGTCTGGTGGAAGAAATTTCTAAGCAAAATACTAAATGAGTTGAGTGGTCATTTTTAAATGCATACAGTAAGATGTGAGAGGAGAGACACTTAAAGACATAATTTACAATTAAAAGGAAAGCAGAGTAAAAAATTTTTAGAAAATGCATTGCCTGGTCAAGTAAAGAGTGAAAAGGGATCTTTTGGAGAGCAAAGGATGAGTGTAGCCAAGTTATGGTTTGGTAAAGAGCTTGAAGATTAGTACTAAAAATCAGCAAATGGGATCATACCAAGGTAGAAAGCTTCTGCACAGCAAAAGAAACAACCAATGGAGTGAAAAGAAAACCTGCAGAATGGGCAAAAATCTTTGCCAGCTATTCTTTAGACAGAGGACTAATATCTAGAATATGTAAAGAACTAAAAAAATTAGACCCCCCCCAAATTAAAAGACTCAATCAAGAAATGCGCAAGTGAAATAAACACACTTTACGAAAGTACAAATGGCCAATAAACACATAAAGAAATGCTCATCATCACCGGCCATGAGAGAAATGAGAATTAAAACCACACTGAGATACATCTTTTTTTTTTTTGGTGCCAGATATTGAACTTGGGACCTTGGGCTTGCGAGGCAGGCACTGGAACCACTGAGCTAAATCCCCAGCCCTGAGATTCATCTTATTCCAGAAAGAATGGCCATCATTGAAAGATCAAATAAAAACAAACGCTGGTGAGACTGCAAGGAGGTCAGGGAAGAAACCCTTCTTCATTGTTAGTGGGAATATAAATTAGTACAACCACCATGGAAATCATGAGGGAGATTCCCTAAAAAACTGGAAGTAGGAATTCCACTTGACCCAGCTAATCCCCTTCTAGGTATCTTCCCAAAAGAGTTAAAGACATCATATTACAGTAATATATGCATAACCATGTTTATAGCAGAATAATTCATAATGGCTAAATCTTGGAAGCAGCCTATATGTCCATCAACAGATGAATGGATAAAGAAAATGTGGTGTTTACACACAATGGAGTACTAATCTGCCATAAAGAAAGGTACATTTGGGCTGGAGATTTAGCTCAGTGGTTTTGCTGCCTGCCGCACAAGCGCAAGGACCCGAGTTTGATCCCCGGTACCAAAAAAAAAAAAAAAAATAGTTTCAAGAAAGATACATGTTAGTCATTTGTAGGAAAACAGGTGAACTTTGGGACCATAATGTTAAGTGAAATAAATCAGACACACAAACTTAAATATTTCATGTTTTCTTTTATAAGAGAAACTCAAAGTATAAATAAATAGTAAAATAAAAGATAGATAATAGGAAGTAGGGAGAAATTATTTCTTACTGTCCTGGGTGCTGGCAAGTACCATATCACAGTATCAGCACCAAGTGCATGTTGGCTGTGTCACCCACAGCAGGAGGTGGAAGGGCAAGAGAGCTCAGGAATTTATCCTTTTTTCAGGAGCTGCAATAGTTTGTATCTAGTTGTCCCTCCCAAAGTCTCATGTACTCATAGGTGGGGCTTCTCAGAAGTAACTGGATCTAAGGTGTGTGAATATTAGTCCACTGATTGGTTTAGTGTAGTTCTGGATGTGATTAATGGGAAGGCCCAACATGGGTATGGTTGGCACCATCCAATAGGCTTGTAGCCTGAATGGGATAAAAGGGAAAGGGAGGCTTGCTGCTGCTTGCTGTTTTCTGCCTGCTCTGCCTTGAACTATTTCTCCTCTGCCATGGCTCTCTAAGATGCTGCCCTGCCTTGGAGCCAGCCAACTATGGACTGAAACTTCTACAAACTGAGTCAAAATAAAACTTTCCTCTTTGAGCTCATTAGTGTCAGGTATGGTGTCTCAGTGATGAAAAAAATAACTAAGACAAGAGCCCACTCCTGTGATACTTAACCTTCTCTCAAGATAATGTTGCTCATTCAGTCATGAGGGTAGAAACCTTGTGATCAAATCACCTCATAAATGTTCTATTTCTTAGCACCATAATGATGCAAATTAAATTTCAACATGAGTTTTGTAGGGGGCAAACTATAGCAAAAACAGCACTGTGACCTACATGGGTTAAGAATCACCCCTTTAGACTATATGTTCTATGCACACAACTCTTTGTTGTTGACTATTTCTTAACTGAAAAATAATTTTTTTTTTTGGTACCAGAGATTGAACTCAGGACCTTGTGCTTACAAGGCAGGCAGTGGCAGCACCACTGAGCTAAATCCCTGGCCCTAATTAAGTGAAATTTTGAAAGAGTTTTATTATTTTTATAATTCAACTTTTAAATTAATAGTGCACATTGTCACCAAAGGAAAATAACTACCTAACAATAGATTTTGTTTTATTACCGAAAATTTCATCTCCCCACAGCATAGTTAAAATTTTTATTAAGAATGACATATAGCCAGGTGTGGTGGTGCACACCTGTAATCCTAGCACTCAGAAGGCTGAGAAGGAGGATTGTTATGAATTTGGGGCCAGCCTGGGCTACTAGTTCAAGGCCAGCCTGAATTACATAGCAAAACCCTGTCTCAGAATAAAAAGAATGACATATATTCTATTCAAACTTATTTGCTTTTATATTTTTCACATAACTAAATTTTTTTGTGTTTGTCTGTTTTTAGCAATTGTCTTAATATTTCATAAAATATTTTAGATAGTATTGAGTTAAATGCATTCAATTAAAAACTGTCTTTCTGGGGGCTGGGGATTTAGCTCAGTGGTTCCACCACCTGACTTGCAAGCGGAAGGTCCCGAGTTCAATCGCTGGTACCCCACAAAAAACCACAAAAAAGACTGTCTTTCTGAAATCATTTTCAAGCAACAAATTTCAGATTGAAATTCTTTTCTCTAAGTAAATAAAACATAACCTCATGAAGTATAGTTTATTAGTACATGGAATTATAATAATGGCATATTATGATTTATTTAAATTATTATAATAATAATTCTTCCATTCATTTAATCGTTTATTCACCATATCAAAGAAGGCAAAATAGGCAGAGAAAATTTTCTTAGTCACAGGTTTGCTTAAAATACCAAAGTTGAAATGCCAATAGGCCCAGACTCTATGGGAAGGCTCCTTTTGCTGAAGCTAATAAAATCCAGAGTGTCTCAACTTAATAAGTCAAATAGCATACTTTGATCATTTTTCTAGGTCTTGATGTGTTTTCTGTTGCTATACCAAAATGCCTGCTGCTGGATAGTGTATAAAGAAAAGAGGTTTATTTAGCTCATTGTCTGAACATTACTACCAGCTCTGGGGGGGGGGGGGCTCATGGTTAATAGGATCACTATATCAGAGATGTGTGTAAGAGATCACATGGCGAGACAGGAAGCCAGAGAGATTAGGGGACAGGCTTTCTCTTTTTATAACAACTCATTCTTGGGAAACTAACTGCGGTTCCAGAACTACATGAATTCCTCCTGAAGGCAGTGCTCCCAGTGGTATAATTACCTTATTTATTTATTTATACAGGGTCTCACTATGGTGAGAGGTTACCACCAGACTGGTCTCTAACTTGCAGTGATCCTCCTGCCTCAGCCTCCCAAGTGCTGGGATTACAGGCGTGAACCACCATGCCCAGCTGTACTTATTTATTTTTGTGATGCTGGGGATTGAATCTAGAGCCTTTGCACTGAGCCATATTCCCTGGTCCTTTTTATTTTTTTAATTTTTGAGAGATCTTGCTAAATTGCTAAGTTACCCAGGCTGGACTCAAACTTGTGACCCTCCTGCATTAGCCCCCCCCACCCCCCCACGCCATGCACCACCATGCCTGGCTTTATTTTAAAAATTTTAATCACAAATTTTTTGTAATGGTACTGGGGATTGACTCCAGCAGGGCGTTTGTACTGAGCTACGCCCCTACCCTTTTTTATTATTGTTATTTTGAGACAGAGTCTTATTAAGTCGACAAACTGCCCACACTGGGTTTAAATTTGCAGTTCTCTTGCCTCAGCATCCCAAGTAGCTGGGATTATAGGCATGTACTCAGCTCTTCTCTCTATTCTTTTTTTTGGTACCGGGGATGGAGCTCATGTCCTTGTGCTTGTGAGGCAAGCACTGCACCACTGAGCTAAATCCCCTGCCCATCTTCTCTCTATTCTTAATGGAGGAACACATCTGGCTGATAATCTTCTTTTCTTAAAGTGAACTATGTTACATGACATAATCTCATCACAGGGAAGAACCTATCACTTTCATAGTCATAGGCATTATGCAGGGTGTGTAACAGGGAAAGGAAATCTTGGGCACCAGCCATCTTGAAATTGTACTTGCTACATTATTTCACTACAGCCATTGCTACAGGAACAGTAGTATCTTAATTACCTTTCTAGTTGCTGAGACAAAATACCCAACACCCAAAATCAAAGGAGGAAAAATTTAATTTGGCTTACAGTTTGAAGAGGTTTCAGTCCAAAGTTGGCTGGCTCCAAGGCAGGGTGGCATGGCAGAGGGGCCTGGCAGAGAAGAAACAGTCTATGGCATCTCAGGGCAGGCAGAAGGCAGTAAAACAGCAAAATAGTGAAGCAGCTGCAAGCGACCACAGCAGCCCCCTTTCTGTCTCTAATTTATTCAGGCTACATGGGCTTAGCGCAGGTACTCACACTCAGGATGGACCTTCTATTATCCACACCCAGAGCTATGCCAAACCAATCAGTGGACTAATTTTGTAATCACACACCCTTGATCCCAACATCACACAACCCAGCATCACACACTCTAGAACCACCCACCTCTGAAAAGCCCCACCTATGACTACATGAGGCTTTGGGGAAGCATCTAGTATCTCTCTCTCTTTTTTTTTTTTTTGGTACCGGGGATCGAATTTGGGACCTTGAGCCTGCGAGGCAGGTGGTGGAACCACTGAGCTAAATCCCTGGCCCTGGGGGGACATCTAGACACAAGCCATAACAAGTAGTTTCTAAGGTATAAGTGAAAGAAGATAGCCCCACTGAGGAGACCAGGAAGAGCAACCAAGGAAATCAGGAAAAAACTAGAAGAAACTTGTGATAGTTGGGTCAGAGTGTTTCCCAAGTTTCCTGTGTTAAGTGTTGGTTGTCAGCCTGAGGGCTATTGGGAGGAGTGGGGAATCCTTAGGAGCTGGGGCCTGCTGGGAAGAAGTGAGGTCATTGTGGGTGTGGCCTTGAAGGAGAAATTTGGACAGACCCCTTCCTCCCTCCCTTCACTTCCCAGCAGCCCTGAGGAGAGAAACCCCACCCCACCACATACTCACTTTGGTGTTCTGCATCACCACAGGCCCAAAGTGGGGTGGGGGTGGGGGTCAAGTGACCAGGGACTGAAACCTCTGAAACTGTGAGCCAAAATGAATCTTTCCTCCTTATAAATTGATTATCTCAAGTACTTTTTCACAGGAATAGAAAGCTGACTAACCGAAATGAAAAACATCCTCTCCTGTGAGAAGCCACGTAGCTTCAGGATTAGAAGCAGGAACACTGGAGCAGCCTTCACTCTGCCTGGCCTTGGACAAGGTGTTGAGCTTTGTAGTTGCTTCTCTGTAAATTGGAAGCAGTGGCACTCCATACAGTATAGAGATGTTGTGAAGAATAAATAAGAACATGGATGTTGAGTAGGAAAGCATCTCTGAGCATAAGAAGCTATAATACGTTACTGCCAAGGTTCTGAAGGAATTCCATCTCTTTATATCATATTACCCAACAGAGAACATGATTTCTAGTCTCACTGGAAATCCAAAATTCTTTATATAGTTTCAGCTGCACAGCCCTGGAGATATAGTAGATGTTTAGGAGAGATTTGAACCCACTATGTAATAATAAACTGCAATAGATAAATATAATTATTATATGCAGCCACTAAGATTGAGAATAATGAAGAAGTTATGGTCTTTTAAAAAAATTTAAATTTAAAAAATTATAGTGGAATATACATAACAATTTTACTATTTTAACAACTTCCACTTCCCCTTCTCCTTCTTCTTCCCCTTTCCCTAGCCCTTCCCCTTCCCCTTCCCCTTCTTCTTCTCCTTCTCCCCCCCCCCACCTCCTTTGGGGTGGGATCCAGGGCCTCATGCATGCTGGGCAACTGCTCTACCACTGAGCTACACCTAAAGTGCTGTTTTGACCATTTTCATGTGTGGCTTAGTGGTGGGAAGCACATTAATGTTGTGTAACCATCACCACTATCCATCCCCAGAATGTTTTCATTCTCCTAAGCTGTAACTCAACATCCATTAAACAATAACTCCCCAGTCTCTGCTCCCCTTAGCTCCTGGCAACCACCATTCTACTTCCTGTCTCTATGTATTTGATTACTCTAGGTACCTCAGACAAGTGGAACCATACAATGTCTGTCATTTTGTGACAGGCTTATTTGACTTAGACCAGAATCCTCGAGGTTCACCAAGGAGTAGCATGTGTCAGAATTTCTTTACTATTTATTTAGTACATGTTTGCAGTTCATGCTTCTTTACTTTTTTTTTTTTCTGGTACTAGGGATCAAACTCAGGACCTTGTGCTTGTAAGGCAGGTGTGACACCACTGAACTAAATCCCTGGCCTGCATCTTTACTTTTTGAAGTTTGTTTTTTTGAGACAGGGTCTCACTTCATATTTCAGATTGACCTTGAACTCCCTATGTACCCCAGGCTGGCCTCGAACTCACTGTGATCCTCCTGCCTTGACCTCCGAAACTACCATTCCTGGATCCTATTTTTATTTTTAATGAGCACTGATTTGCTGTAAAATTCTTTAAAGCAAGGATCACATCTTCTTCTCTCATATTCTACAGCTTAGTATCATATACAGTATTTCCTATCAAAACATTTCAACGACGTTCATGCTGAATGAATCTTTTCTTAAGTGAATTATAGAAGAGTGTGTTTGGGTTAGAAAAAGTATGAGTGGGCATAGTCTGTTTATCTTGCACATGTCTACATTGAATTCACTAAGACAGAAGGAACACTCAAATTGACAATATTATTGACAACAAGGTAGACTGGCACTATAATATTTTTTTAATATTGAAATGATATCATTTCAAACTGAATGCAGTATGAAGGGGTCTTCTTTTACTCCTACATAAGTCATACAGAATAGTTTTGGTGACTGACAGTGTGCATTTCCAGACCAGATTGAGGGTGCGCAGGGGTTTGGAAAGAGGAGTATGAGAAGAGAAAGAATATAGTGGGAGAGAAGTGAAGGATTAAATGCACCTAAATAATTAGATACAGCAACTAAGGAATATAGAGCCATCAAAAAGGAAGAGATTTGTGGAAATAAAACGAAAAAACTCTTAGTATTGGAACTAGATATGATAACAGGCAATTTAGGCTTGGAATTGCTTTAAGTCTTAATTTACATGAGTTGACCTCACACTGAAAAATTACACAATTACTACTGAGACAATGGATCATTATTGGAATCAAATAAGTAAATTGCTTTGCTTTTCATAAGTGTTTTTATGTGAATTTATGAATATTCTCTAACTGCATCCTGTGTTGGTGAAGCTAGTTTGAAAGGGAAATGATTACATCCTAGGCAAGTCAGATGTGCCTTATTATAAATTTGACTGTGACTGCTGTTACTATAAAAGATCCCCATCAAATATACGCCACTTCACTTTCCTACCATCTCAAACTTGTTGTAAGCAGCTGACAGGCAAATTTGGTCAGATTTACTGTACTCCGTCAACAAAGAAGAGATTTTCAGCAAAACATCTGGCACTGTGAAGAAGTGAAATGAAAGAGAAGTTATTTGCCATCTAACAACTTTTAGGGACAAGAGGAGGCAAAAAGTAGAAAATGGGAGAGGACCCTTTGGAAAGGGATTGGAATTCCCTCATTAAGGTTTCTACTATAATTTGAGAGGAAATAAACACAAAGGCAAATGTTGGATTCAATATATTTATCACATTTTCGGAACAGCTCAGTTCACATGATGCTGCACTAACTTCAAAGCTAATGTCACAAAAACAGATGCTTCTCTAATTGTAATGACATGTGAATTACCTAAGGGTCTTCTAAAAAGGCAGATTCTGATTTTTTAAAGTTTGGGTTGGGTCCCGAGAGTTTTCATTTCCAACACACTTTCCTGTGATGGCTGCAAGGGCAGAGAGATTAAATATTAATCCAATCTTTGGAACCATTATCATATATATCATGTAAAATTTAGAGCCAAAACTAACTGAACATTTTCTCTTCCATCATACGTTGCCATTGTCAGTTTTAGCTATACGGAAATCTGGAGATGTGTGGCAGATTCACTAAGACCTGGTAGGCAGGAACCTTCTTCCAGTCGTGTTCCTCAGAGACCCTTGCTCTTTGGAATGACTCTTTGAAGTTTTCTAACTTCTTCTCTGATGCCTCTTCTGTTTCTCCCTTTTGGGGTGCTCTGTTCTTGCATACAGAGTTGACAAGATATCCCAGAGAGCTATGGGACTTGTATCCTTTGGGCCCTACTTCCAAGCTCCATTTCCAGGAGGGTGGCCTGGTGAGCAGATTGCTTCTGCTCATTTCCAAGGTATTTCTTTTGCAAGATAATGTGAAACTGGGCTTCCAGAATGAGGGTGACACGTTGATTTTGAATGGTTCTTGTTCACATTGGACATGGGTCTAATTCAGGGCTTTAGGCTAAGGTTTGCTGTCAAAGGTACATGGGTGTATCCATTCTTCTACTCTCATTATCTATGTCCTGGGGATGGTGCCACCTCTGATATATAACATCTGAGAACTATAGGGATATAATAGATGTCCTCATGCCCCTTGCCACCTGCACTGAGGGTGGTCGTGTATCCCTTCTACAGGCTCTATGCCATGGCCCAACAGTCCCTTGGGGATGGCTGCACTTATCTCTTGTGAAGGCTTTGAAGATTATTGCTCCACCACACACTAGATCATTCTGGCTAGTTACCCTTTCCTTGACTAGGGACAGATATGGGATCGCTCATTTTTTTTGCCTAGAATCCTTTCCCTGCAGGAGGTGGTATGTGGGAGGCAGGGAAGAGTCAACTTGGAAGACATCAATTTCAGGAACGTAATGATTGAGGTCTAAAGAGTTCAGGTGAAGACATAGTTGTAAGATGTGCTACTCTGTTAAAACATTCTAAATGATAAATTTAACATGACTAGATATCAAAGTTATCACTTGTGTTTCCCTGTAGTAAACCTTGGGTAAGTCTTGAATTTGTGGTTTTCTTCAAAACATGCGGCAACAATCTGAGTGATTGAAAGCTCACAGAGGGTGATTCAGTGATCATAGCAATGATGTGACCAATATTAAACATGTGATAGCAGGGTTGTAGCAAGTTGAAGATCCGTATCATTTCAATATAAAAATGTCACAAAGGGCCATAGCATTATGAGTAATACCAGCACTGCTACCCCTTTCTTGTGGTGAAAGGTATGAAACTGGCAAAAAATAATTTATCTAATAATAAAACAAAGAAATTATTCCTGGACCAAACAAGAAGAGACCTTTACATACCAAGAAGACCCTTGCATACCAAAAAGAACCTTTACATGCACTGACTAAACAATAAACAAACATTCTCACTGTTCTAATCTCTGTCAAAAAAAAATCACAATATAACATAGACATGGACCTATGAATTTTATGACACACTTGAATTCAAAGTGTATAGAAAGGAATCTTGCAAAAACATTTTTCTGAGGTCTGCACATCTTAGTAGAGCCCTAGCTCTGGGATTTTGGTGGAGCCCGGGCCCTTGGGGAGAATTATGAGATGGAGATTGTCATAGTAAAACATTAAGAAGCTCATCTGGAACTTACAGAAATAAGTCTACACCCCAAAAAATGCAAGAAAACTGGGCAAAAGAGCTAATTATTGTGCTCGCAGGCATTTCTGTGAGCTTCTCTCATAAAAGATTAAAACAAAAATGGAATTAAAACAGGAAGTTTGGGGTTGGGGATGAGGTTCAGTGGTAGAGTACTTGCTTATTATTATGTGCAAGGCCCTGGATTCAATCCCCAGAACCAAAACAAACAAATAAAACAGAACAATAACTACAAAAAACAGAAAGATTTTTTTCTCTGTACTTTATATTTGGGTTTATTCTGAGAAGATTATGTTGTTAATATGTCTATAATTGGTTTTTTTTAGTTGTCTGCATTTCAGTAGAGTAAAACAAGAAATAAATATGTTCAAGGACTTTGAAAATAAAGAACAAGGTGTTGAGATTTCACAATTTGAAAGCCGTGTAAATATTTGGCTCGCTGAATTAAGTAAAATGGCTTAATTATTTACTACCATGCTGTGAGAAAAACTGAATGTTGAGGAAAAAGAAAATTCTTTCTAATTCATATGTCAAGGAAGCAAGGCAAATTTTTCATTTTTGTACAAAAAGAACCAACTTAGAGCAATACCAAAATCTTCCATAAAAATAGAAATCATTATAAATATTTTTGGAAGACAACTTGTTAGAGTGTCCAAAATTTTAATGATCTTACCCTTTAGCCTAGCATTTCTATATTTAGTAAGCTATTTTATAAAACATTTGCACAAATTCATAAATATGTATAAAAACACATTTATTACTTTTCTACTTGGTTTTCTAATAGACACTTAGTCCATTCTTGATCCTATAATAAAATACCACAGACCGAGTTGATTGTAAACAGTAGAGATTTATTTCTCACAATTGTCTATTTTTGAAAACAGTAAGATAATTAGTCTTGTTTATTGGATTGCTGCTAGTGCCAAAATGTTCTAATATTAAATCACTGAAAAACATGGGAGGAAGATTTGAAACACTGACTCTAAGATTCACATCACCAATGTTCACACCTCTGGAATATATCATTTCATTTTGGTTTTGTGGCCAACCACTGCTTCAAATTGAACATTCTGTATACGATGTATAGCTGCCAAAGCACGTTCAGGAAGAAACCTACATTAAAAAAAAAAAGAGGAAAAAATTCAATTTAAAATTTTTGACACCAGAGTCCCTTTTTGTTGTCAGCTTTTAATTTAATTCACCTCTATTCTTTCTCTCCCCTTCTCCCTTAGTATTAATAGTTCGAATTGTATGCAAATATAAAGACTGATCAATGTCACTCTTCTTACTCGCTCATCTTATTTTAGTAAAATTATGTAAAATCTTATGTCATTAATGATCTAAAACTGAAAGTCTGAGCTCATTGCTGAAACTGTCAATCTTGATGTCAAGAGCTCACAAACACAAGAATCCATTCCATGCATCTTTGTATCTTTCTTTAAGTAGGTACTGAATATCTATTATGCATTATGTAAAAAGATAAACTAAAGAGCTAAAAAAAAAAGCTACTGTCTTTGAGGAATCTACTATTTTTCTTTTTTGATACTGGGAATTGAACTCAAGACCTCACACTTGCCAGGCAGGCGCTGCAACACTGAGCTACATCCCCTATTGTTTAGCTGAATGGCTAGCTTTAAATGGTTATTGAAAAATATCAGGCTGGAATGGTGAGGAGGATTAACATGGGCTAGAAAAGTGGTGGAAAGCTTGAAAAGGACAACTGGATATTCAAGGACAGATAAGATGAAAGAAGAGTATGAGTGAATGTAAGGAGGCAGAAATAATGTGTTTTGAAAGGAAGTCATAGTGAAAATCACTTTGGTATTATTTACTAATGCAAGATTTACTTCTCTGTCTTAGGGTGAGGGGTTGGAAGATGGGTGAGTCAGCAGAGTGGCAGGGAAGATCTGGCTGAGAGATGGTCAAGGGAAAAAAGGGAGCTTGTGTGGGCCTTTTAACTACTAACACAAACAAATCATCATGCTAGTAACTGATGCCCATGCAATTGTATCTCTCTTTAATAGGAGTTAAGTGCAAAGAAGATTAATGAGATGCTTTTGTTGCTGAATAACAGAACATCATGATAGCTCCCCCAAAATGCTTGATTTTGAGACCCCCTACAGGACTAATGTTCTCCCACTCTATCAGAATAAATATGTCTATGATGTTGGTTATATGTCTTGTCTGCTATTTTAGAATTTTTCAACATTAATATGACCCATTTGAATACTGCAGGAAATGAGATTCATGGGTTCTTACTGACTTGGGGCTCAGGGGCCTGGGAGAATAGAGGGGGAGATATGTTATTGTCAGATTCTTGGACCATACAAGAAATAGTATAATGTCATTGAAATTTTACTGTGATAAGTTAAAAATGCATAGCATGAACTCTAAATAACTAAAATAAAATGTAGCTGAGAAAACAAAGTAGAAATATGAAAATATTCAGTCAACCCAAAAGGAGGCAGAAAAAAGAAACAGAGAAGAGGGACAAATAGAAGAAAAATAACAAGATGATAGCCTTAAATCTAAGTATATTGTAATCACATTAAATATACATGGTCTAACTACTTCAATTAAAAGGCAGAGATTATCAAATTGGATTAAAAAAACCCCACTTATATACTGCCTACAAAAATTCATTGCAAATACAGTGTATGGGAACAAATGGGCTAAAAGTAAAAGGATGTATCAAAACATAAGATAAAATTAATCTAAAGAAGCTTGATTGGTTATATTAATATCAGACAAAGGAAATTTCAAAATAAACAATATTACTAAGGATCAACAAAATAATTTTAAAAAGACAGAGTAGTCCATTAATCTAAGGGATATAAACCTATAGTTGTTTACATATTGACAGGGCTTCTAAATATATGAAGCAAAAACTGACAGAAATGCAAAGACAAATAGACAAATTTATAATTACAGTTGGAGATTTCAAAGATTTTCTCTCAATAATTGATAGAACAAGTAGATTAAAAAAAAAATAGTAATGATATTGAAAAGCTGAACCACTCTGTCAGCTAATTTGACCTAATTGACATTTATGGAACACTCAATAACAGTAGAATATTCATTCTTTTTAGGAGCCTGTGGAACAGTTACCAAGACATAAAGCATGTCTCAATAAACTTAAAATATTCAAATCATATAATGACTTAAATTACAAACAATGGAAAGATCTCTAGAAAATACTCAAATATTTAGAAATGAAAAGACATACTTCTAAACAGCCCATGATACAAAAAGGAAATTTAAAAATATTTTGAACAGAATGTAAATGAAAACATAATATGTTGAAATTTATGAGATAGAAACAAAGCAGAACTGGGTTGGTTACTTTTCTCTTGTTGCTGAGACAAAATACCTGACACCCAAAGTTAAAGGGGTAAGGGTTTATTTGCTCACAGTTTGTAGAGGTTTCAGTCCATAATCGGCTGTCTCCAAGGTAGGAATGGCAAACAGGTATTGCAGAGAAGAAACAACATGGCACGTAGAAGGTAGCAAAAGTAACAAGGGACCTTAACAGTATATTTCTGCCCTTTTTAATCCCATCCAGACTACTGGGATTAGGGCAGTGCCAAACCAAACACTCACATGTAGTGATTTAGTAATCACATGCCCTTAATCCCAGCATCAAACATTCTAGATTCAGCCACCTCTGAAAAAGACTGCATGAGGCTTTAGGGGGACATATAGACACAAGCCACGACAAGTACACTGAGGGAAATTAATATCATTGAATGTCTGTTTTTGAAAAAAATTGATATACATACAGTGGGATATTATTCAGACTCATAAAAGAAGGAAATTCTGCAACATACAACAACATGAATGAACCTTGAGGACATTATGCTAAGTGACATAAGCTAGTCATGGAAAGATAACATATGATTTCACTGCATGAGGTACCTAAAATAGTCAAATTCATAGAATCAAAGAGTGAATTGGGGGTTTCCAGAGGCTGAAGGAAGGAGAAATACAGAAAGACTAATCAATGGGCACAGAGTTTTGGTGAAACAGGTCAAATAAGTTCTAGAGATCTGGTATACAGCACTGTACCTATAGTCAAAAATATGTTAGATACACTAAAAAATCTGCTCAGATGGGAGATCTCATATTGTGTTCTTAGCACAGTAAAATAAAATAACGAATATCTCAATAAACACCTTCCACATGAAGAAACTAACAGAAGAACAGCAAATTAGATGCAAAGAAGGCAGAAGAACATTACATGGACTAGAGAAAAAAAATCAATTAAATAGAACACAAAACTAGAGGAAAAAAAATTAAACCAAATACCAATTTTCTAAAGAGTCCAATAAAATGGACCTCTATCTAGAATCACAAATGATCAATTTCAGGAAAAAAAAATTCTAAAGATATAAAAGACAGGACTCCAGGTTACCAGAGCTCTCTCAGTTGCTGCTGCAGAGTTGAGTTTTCAAGAGACAGAGGCAGCCCACCAGGATCTGAAAATGCTGAAGTCAATCTGTCTGGGTCACCACCATAGATGTGAAACTAAAGTTTGCCATGCAGCCCAACACCACTGGAAAGCAGCTTTTTGATCAGGTGATTAAGACTACTGGGCTCTGAGAAGCCTGGTACTTTGGCCTCCGGTATGTGGACAATAAAGGATTTCCTACCTGGTTGAAACTTGATAAATTTTGTCCATCTAAGAGGTCAGGAAAGAGAACCCCCTCCAGTTCAAGTTCTGGGCCAAGTTCTACACTGAAGGTGTCTCTGAGGAGCTTAGGACTTGATGCGGAAGCTGTTCTTCCTCCAGATGAGGGAGGGGATTCTTAGTGATGAAATCTACCATCCTCCGAGACTGGGGTGTTCCTGGGGTTCTACACCATGCAGGCCAAGTTCTGAGACTGCAACAATGAAGTGTAAAGGTCCTGGCATCTCAGCTCTGAGTGGCTGATCCCACCGAGAGTCATGGACCAGCACAAACTAACAAGGGTCCAGTGGGAGGACTGCATCCAAGTGTGGCAAGGGGAAAACTGTGAAATGCTCAAAGATAATGCTGTGCTAGAATATCCTGAAGATCGCTCAGGACCTGGAGATGTATGGAATCAATTATTTTGAGATAAAAAACAAGAAAGGAACAGACCTTTGGCTTGGAGTTGAAGCCTTTATACTAAATATTTATGAGAAAGATGATAAGTTGACACCAAAGATTGGCCTTCCTTGGAGTGAAACCTCTTTCAATGACAAAAAGTTTGTCATAAAGCCCATTGACAAGTGAGCACCTGACTATGTTCCATGCCCCACGCCTGAGAATTAAAAAATGGATCCTGCAGCTCTGCATGGGGAAGCAGGAGCTGTACACGTGCTGCAGGAAGCCTGACACCATTGAGGTGCAGCAGATGAAAGCCCAGGGCGGGAGGAGAAGCAGCTGGAGTGCAGCTGGAGACTGGGAAGAGAAGAGACACTGTTGAGAGGGAGAAGGAACAGATGTTGAGGGAGAAGGAGGAGCTGATGCTACAGCTGCAGGATGAGGAGAAGACCAAGAAGGCCAAGAAAGAATGCTCCAACCAGATCCAGAGAATGAGAAGAAGCGAGCCCAGGAGGAAGCCAGTGTGGGCCAAGGAGGAGCTAGAGAGACAGGCTGCGGATCAGATAAAGAGCCAGGAGCAGCTGGCTGCGCAGCTTGCAGAGTACACTTACAAGATCGCCCTCCTGGAGGCGTGAGGAGGACAAGCTGGAGTGGCAGCACAGTGACAAAGAAGCCCATGGCAACCTGGTGAAGACAAGGAAGAGCTGCACCTGGTGATGACAGTAGGGCCAACCCCACTGCCACCCGCCATGTATGAGTCTGTGCGTCACCAGTGCAGGAGAGCCTGCAGGAGGAGGGCACAGAGCCCATGGGCCACAGTGCTGAGCTGTCCAGAGAGGGCATCCTGCACGACTGCAAGGAGGAGAAGCACACATCACTGAGGCTGAGAATGAGCAAGTGCAGTGGTAGCTGCTGACTCTGAGCAACGAGTTGTCCCAGGCCAGACATGAGAACAAGAGGACCCTCAACGACACCATCCACAACGAGAAGACAAGGCAAGGCTGGGACAAGTACAAGACCCTGCACCAGATCTGGCAGGGCAACACCAAGCAGCACACTGAGCTCGAGGCCATGTAGAGGCCAGGGTAGTGCAGAGGGCACAGGCAGTGGAGGCACTCTGCTGCTGGTTTGGGGCAGCCTTGGTGCACTGATTCTTCAGTACCCTAAACCTGGAAACACCTCACCATGTTCAGAAACTGAAAGAGCAGTTACCTGGTGCAAGTACTCTGGGCCAGGGGCCACCCTGGTTATTTTCCCCAGCTGTATCATTGTGTCAAACAGGCCTGATTTTTATAATTATCAAACCATTTCCTGTTGTATGCCTGGAGCAGGACTGATGGAATTAAGATGCCTGTAAAATCCAAGTACAAACTTTACACTGGGCTCTATGATGCAGGGTTCAGTATCTTTAAAGAAACCACTTTGTAGCTTACATCTGTGGCATCCTTCTACTTTTGAAATGAGCTTACACTGATCTATTTATTTTTGATATCTATGATGGATTCATCTCTGTATATTTACATGTTTTGAGGGGTGAAAAATTAAACTAAAGTCCTCTCCCACAGGCAATGATTTTCTTCCTCTAGTTTGTTCAGCTGGCAGAAATCTGCCGTGGTCATTTGGGATGGATGGGACCGGAGGGGTCTCTAATAAACTTCTAGTATTTTGCTTAAACAGAAGAATACATTGTTGGACATATCCCTACCTAATAATCAGCTATAGAGTATATGTAAATAATAACATGGGTCTGTAACATTAGTTTTAAAAAGGGAAAGTTTTATTCTGTGTATTTAGTTACATTTTACAGAATAAAAGAATTTCGTATTAAAAACCAAAACTAAGGGCAGAGGATTTAGGTCAGTGGTTTCACTGCTTGCTGCGCAAGTGCAAGGACCCAAGTTTAATTCCTGGTACCAAAACAACAACAACAACAAAATAAACAAAAAAACCCACAAAGATACAGAAAAACCAAAACTAAAAAGTTATAAAGGACAGTAAGATAATGTTATGCACAGTTTGATGCCACTATATTTGACAATTTAGATGAAATAGGAAAATTCCTTGAAAGACACATTACTAGAAATAAACAAGTAGTCTGAATTTCCCTTTGGCTATCAAGCAAATTAAATTTGTAATTAAAAACTTTCCCCTTGAGAAAATCACAAGCCCAGTGGCTTTGCTGTTGAGTTCTATCAAACATTTAAGGAAGCTGGCCTGGTGGTGCATACCTGCACTCCTAGCTATTCAGGAGGTGGATTCAGAAGGGTGGTGAGGCCAACCCGGGCAACTTAGCAAGATCCTGTCTAAATAAATAAATTAATTAATTAATAATGGGCTATAGCTATCGTTGAGAACTCTGGCTCTCTGAGTTCAAACTGTACTACTGCAACAAAAAAAAATTATTTAAGGATGAAATAATACCAATCCTACATAAGCTCTTCCAGAGGAGGGAATATTCTCCAGTTTATTCTGTGATGTCAGTGTTACTTGGATACAAAATCAGACAAAGATATTACAATGCTAGCTTGGTTTATCCTTTACAATGAATTAGTGTAATACACAGTTTTGTTTTGTTTTTTGAGACAAGGTCTCACTTTTTGTTCAGGTTGGCCTTGAACTCACTATGTAGCCCAGGCAAGTCTTGAACTCATGGTGATCCTCCTGCCTCAGCCTCCCGAGTCCTGGATTACTGGTGTATGCCATCATGCTCAGCCCCACAATATTAACAAACTTAAGATAGAAAGACTGTACAATCTTCTCAAAAAATTCAGAGAAAGTATTTGGCTAAATCTATATCCACTTGATTGAAAAAAAAACCCAAAAAAACCTCTCATTGAGGCAGTAATAGAAGGGAAATTCCTCAGCCTGATAAAGGATACCTGTGCAGTTCTACAGCTAACATCATAGTTACTGGTGAAAGACTGAGAACCCATCTCTTAAGATCAGGAAGAACAACAACAAAAAAAGATCAGGAAGAACAATAAGAACAATTGGATGCATGCTCCCTATTCAGAGTTGAAGTGGCCATTTGAAACAGTGCAGGAGAAAGGTGGCGGGGGGGGGGGGGAGTCATGTAAAGGAAAAATAAAAGTATCTTTTTTGTAGGTAAATGACTATGTAAAAAAATCTGATGGAATCTGCAAAAAAGCTTAGCAACTTTAGCAAATGAAAAGTTAAGAAAGTTTTTCAAGGAGGCAAGATCAAAGTTCAAAATGCAATAGTCAAATATATACTAACAACAATGAGGAAGTTAATTTTTTTTTTTTTTTTGAGGATGCAGATACAATGCCAGGTACCTTCAACCATATACTTTTTGAGAAAGGGGCCAAAAACACATGCTGGAGAAAAGATATTCTCTTTAACAAACAGTAGTGGGAAAATTGGTTACACACATGCAGAAGATTGAATCTAGACCCCTATTTCCCAACTTGTCCTAAAATCAAATTAAAATGGATCAAAGACCTAGATGTGGAAACAGAAACACTGAATCTTCTGGAAGATAAATTAGGTAAAACTCGTGAGGACGTAGGTATAGGCAAGGACCTTCTGAACAGAACCCCAATTGCACAAGAAAGAACACAGACTTAACAAGTAATCACATCAAATTTAAAAGTGTCTCCACAGCAAAGGAAATAACCAGTATGAAGACAACCTAGAGAATGGAAGAAAAATTGCATCACATCAAATTTAAAAGCTTCTGCACAGCAAAGGAAATAACCAGAATGAAGAGACAACCTACAGAATGGAGGAAAAATTGCCAGCTACTCTTCAGATAGAAGACTATTATCTAGAATATATAAAGAACTCAAGTGCCAGGGATTTAGCTTGGTGCCAATGCCTGCTTCCCAAGCACAAGGTCCTGAGTTTGATCCCCGGTACAAAAAAAAAAAGAACTCAAAAAAAGTTAGACCCCCCCAAAATAAAAGACTCAATCCAAAAATAAGCATCCAGGGTCCAGGGATTAGCCCAGTGGTTCTGCTGCCTGCCTCGCAAGTGCAAGGTTTGAGTTTGATCCCTGGTACAAAAAAAAAAAAATGAGCATCTGAAATGAATAGACACTTCTCAAAAAAAGAAGTACAAAGGGCCAATAAATACATGAAAAAATGTTCAACATCTTTGGCCATTAGAGAAATGCAAATTAAAACAACACTGAAATTCCATCTTAGTCCAGAAAGAATGGCAAACATCAGAAATTAAACAACAAAACTAGTGTTGGGGAGTTGTAGGGAAAGAGGAACCCTTCTGCATTGTTGGTGGGGATGTAAACTAGTATGGGAAGTAAAAAAGAGGAAGGGGAAGTAAAAGGATCAAGATACAATATGTATAAGTACCAATTCCTCATGATGAATGCATTTATTATGTATCACAAACATATCAATAAAAAATTTAATGCCATTAGCAATAGCATTAAAACTATAACATATTTTGGGATAAATTTGATAATTGATGTGTAAGACTTCAACACAAAATACTACAAAATAGTGCCTAAAGATTTCGAAGAAGATTTAAAGAGGGAGAGATATATTGCTTTTTGGGATTGGATGACTCAATATTGTTAATAGTGTGTCAGTTTTCTTTCAATTAGTTTTCAGATTCATTGCAATATCAACCCAAATCCTGGCAGGCTTTTAAAAAATTGAGCTTTTATGAATTACTTCACCATATGATGGTCTTTTAAAACTGTCTTTCCTTCAGTTTGAACAGTCTCCAGCAAAGATTGGACAGAGAGACATAGACAGAGTGGGAAAAAGGGAATTATTCCCATTCTTTAGAAGGAGTGAGGCAATAACAGAAGAAATGTCACCATGCACCCCTGGAATGGAAGGTTTCCATACCAACTTCCACGGCTTTCCACAATAATAGTTCTGTTCACGTTTTAGGTATTCTGTGCTGTACTTACTTCTCCAATATTAGAGTAATGTTGAGATATGATGGAACAAAAATCATTTTCTTATTGGTGAGTATCCCATCTATCAGACTTCTTGTGACTTCATCTGTCTCTAATACAGGCCACAATCTGTAATTACAAAGAAAAAACTTATTTCTAGTTTTAAATTTTTGTTTGTTTGGGTGCTGGGGCGTAACCTATCTGTTCACCATATTTAGAATTAATGTTTTCCCAGCTACCCCATCCCTTCCTCCACACACTATGTTGCTGTTTCAGTATTACAATCCTATACCTTTTCTTAGCCTACCCAGTAAAAATATCAAAATAGTGGAGAGGCATGAGAAGGTAAGTAATAGAGGACCCAGAGAACAAAGAGGAGCGGTAGGATTAATCATGAGTGGGAAGGGAACACGTGACATCTTGAGGCCTACTGAGTGTGAAGAAGATATTCTATAGCTAAGTGTACCTCCCTTCCCGTGGAGGTTTTCCATAGATCTTGTTTTCAGGTCATTTAGTACTTGAGATCTGCCTCTGACTTGCTTGTCTGCAGTTCAATAGGAATTAAAGATTTGCACAAGGAGTATTACATTAGAACTGGAGATGTGACCTTTCCTATCTAAAGACTATCTTGAGAAACACTCATAACCACAAACACAATATAGAATGGTCCAATAATGCAAAATGATGACAGAAAATTAAAGTGTAAATGGATTTAAAATGTGGTACTGAAGTTAAGATGTCTAGCTGTGGGCTGAAGTGGTTAGAGGAGTTAGGTAACCAGTGAAGGTTCAAACTTCATTCTTGAGATATTCTGTGACTTAGTGTAGATTATTATGCAGCTGACTTTTCCATGGCATTGAATGGCAAACCAGCAGAGTTATACAAACCAGTATTTTTCTAAATTATTGGATTCTTTCCTTTCTCTTACTAATACTACTTACTTGAAGTTTTCAACCCAGTCTCAGAGCCAAACTGACATTCACATATCAAGGTCAGCCCTTGTGGAGGAAATTCAGAATCCAGCAGCCCAGGTAAGAACAGTCCTAAAACTGTAGCATTGCCTGTGTCTGCCCTGTGGTTACCCTCAGAAACCCAACCACTCAGGTTCACATTATTACTTTCCTCATCTACATACCTTCTGCAAGAGTGGCAGGAGCTCTTATCAAAGCTCATTAGACACCAAGCCTGAGTACTCATCAGGAGAATTTTTAGTGGGCCTAGTTTCCTACCTAAGAGAACAGCCAGGAGTTGCAAGGGTACCACGGTGTTTACTCACACAGTCTTGAACATATAAGTACCTATGGTCTACAGAAGATTCCAATGCAGGGAGAGACTCCAGTTAGAGCAACAACACAGCTTAGTTTACGATTCAACAGACTCAAAGGAGGCTGAGTTCAAGGGCATCGATTAGCTGTATTTAGAACAAATTCCTGTTTTTGTTATAACTGGTTTCTGACTGGCAAGCTTAACGTGTGTTGTTAACCTGCAGCAGAATACCCAGGTTTGAGGCTCCTTTGTGAAGCTAATGGCTTAATTTCAGGGCCTTGATTTCACCTTTACTCTTTTCTTCTTCTTTCAGGACAAATTTTTCCTCTCTGATGGTTTCAAATTCTCTCACCAGAGACAAAGTTCTTGCAGACATTCACCTTGACTAATGACCTAGAGACTAATTTTTTGCTGCTCCTAGGAACATTTGCATTTTTAGGGACAAGATGGTGACAGTTATCACATGCACCTGAGTGTGTTCTATAGGCCAGTATTTTCTAAATGTGCTTCCATACTCACCTGGTGTGCTTGTAAAATGAAACAAAATAAAGTAGCACACCTTGTCCTTGAAGCTCACCTCAGCCTCCCAAGTCAAAATCTCTAAGGAAGAACCTCTGAGCATCTATTTCCAGGCAAGTTTGGAAAATGCTAGCATACTTCACGTTACCAGAGCAGTCCATGCTGTGGATGATATAAAAATGGCAAATACCCTTGCCTTTCCATATACTCTATTGAAGGAGGATGAACCATCAATGGAATATTATAGGTATCGTTCATCTTGGACACTCGATTCTCAGGGTAGAAGACTCTCCACCCTCTTAAAGGCACTCTCCTGCCCTCCACCCCCAGTCCTGGTCATTTCTGGTACCAGGGTGTGGCCTGACTCCTCTCCTGGTACAAATAAGTACCAGCTGCCTAATTCATGGGTAGCCAATCACTCCTGCTAGTCCCTCAGGTGTTTTCCCCTTTTCTTTAAATTCCAAGTGAAACTTAAAACTAATGCCATAACATTAATAAGGAAAAATTTTTTTGTGTGTCTCCTTTTTTTTCAGTTGGCAAGCTAAAATTTTCTTATACGGTTTTTATAAATTTATTAAGCTATGTTCCCATCCTGACTGGATTTTGACTTCACCTGGTGCTTGGGTTTTTGGTGAATCCGGTGTTCACAAAAACTGGGCAGAGACATGAAGTTTTAATACCAGTTTTCCCCAAGGCTTCAAGTTCAGCTGTCAGAGCTCTGTGAAAGCCAACCGCGGCAAATTTGCTGGAACTGGAAGAGAATCATCACCTATCTTTAGCTAAAGGTCGACGAAACACAGTGCTCAGCTTTCTTTTTTCTTTTTTTTTTTTTTTTGATGTTAGATCATTTTATTACAGTATAAAATTTCTGGAGATGAGCTAACTAGAAAGACACTGTAAATGTTTACAACATCGACAACATCAACAAGGAACACATAAAGTCCTCAGCTTTCTATGAGAAGGCAGCATATGGTTTGAGAATAAGACCTTTCCCAATTGTGTACTTGTGATTTTTCTGAGAGGATAAATGGCCATTCGTTTTCATTTATATTTTCTTATATGACTAAAAAGAATTCTGATTGCACCTGATTTCTTTTGGGGGACTGGGGATTGACATCAAGGGCTTAAACATGTCAATCATGTGCTCTAAACCTGAGCGACACTCCCAGCCCAACTTGCCATTTGTCACCTAGATCTTAACTTGGTTGGGAACCAGGAAACTTTGCAGTATATTGCATGCAGGTCTGGTTTATTGTCTACATTTAAAGCTTGATTCTGCCATTTTGTTTTGTATCACTGGGGAAGTTCTATTATGGCCTTGTACCTCTGCCTCTCTTTGTCACACACAAAAATACACACACACACACACAAACTTTCATTGCACAATCACACTGGAAAAGGTTTTGACTTGAAGCCACTGTAGGTTGGCTTACATTGGTTTTGGGCACCTATGCCATGGGAGATTTATTTTCATTTTAACTTTTGTATGTTTTGCTTAAGTCTGTGTGTTTCCTGTTTCTTTTATCAACATCTGCTCATTCCAGGACAAAATGGAAACATACTTGCATTACTCTTTTCTTACATTGTTTTACAAAGTTTTTAGAAATCTAAAAATATTTGAAATAAAATTACTGCCAGTTTCATTGCTTTCGAAGTCATTTTAAAAATCAATCTACCGTAATGTATAAATTCTTCAAAAGCAAATTACCATGCTGTGAGCATTAGAATCTGAAGTCTAATAATCCCTTAAAAGTACAGAAATATACAGTGCTGCTGGCCGGAAATGCTCACCAGTATGGGATGAGATAAGGGATCACTCCGTGGCCACACACCGAAGCCACTGTGACAATGTGGCCGTAGTTTCTCTTCATCATTGATGGAAGGAGTGCTTTTGTGATCTTCAGGTCAATACAGAAAAAGGAGAAGCAACAACACAGGCATCAGGTTTCCAAATAAGAGTTTGTTTTTCTCAAGACAGAATGGCATTTGAGAGAACTTTTACAATGAAATGAAATACTTGTCAAGAGTCCATGCCACTTCTACACAAATGGCAGAAATAAAAAAGATTAAAATATATGGGTTTGGGCTGCTAGTGAGAGCGGTGCCCTCTATGTCACGTGCCAAAAACCCATCTTAACCCATCTTACTCTTCCCCCTTCTTCCCTCAGGAGGGACCGAAGAGCTCCTTTGTGGATATGTCAGGTAAACAGCGTTATTATTATCATTGTTTTTGTGCTGATGGAGCGCAAACCTTGTACCTCACACATGCTAAGCAAGCCCTGTACCACTGAGCTATCACCCCAATCCTGAATAATATGATTAAGAGAGTAATTCCTTTAAAGGGATGCCCTATGGTAATCTGGTATTGTGTGACTGTGTTTGGTTTTGGGCCTTCTCATTCCAATTGAAATTTTGTGTGCCTGTATTGAGACAGGTGAGTAGAATAAACCAACAATTCTATACTGGCCCACAACTGTTACATATCATGAGTAGATTCCATCTCTCCCTATTTGTAATATTACATATTATATGTACATGTTAGAGAAAACAAGTCTTGTTCTCTAGAAAGAGTTAATGCTTTATAAAAAATAACAATAGCAATTCATAAGGCCCTATGCAAATTTATAGAGCCAGAGCTGCCAAACCAAGCCATCTGCAGATCCCTGACCCACAGACTGTGAGGGGAGACTGAACATTTATTGCTGCCTTTGAGAGGAGTAGTACTGGGTGGGGATTGAATCCAGAGCCTTCCCATTGGGCTATATCCCCAGCCCCCTCCTCTCTTTTATTTTTATTTTGAGACAGGGTCTTGCTAAATTGCTCAGGTTGGGCTTGAACATGTGATTTTCCTACCCCAGCTTCACAGAGTGCTGGAAATTTTGGTATAACTTGTTATGCAGCTATAGATAAGTAATATACGAAGTTCTGTAGTTTGGTGGACGTGATAACCAATTCGCATTACCACATGTGAAGGGCCAGGGAGGGTAGGGAGGCACATCTCCTTTTTCCTCCTCTCTTCCAGAATCCAAGTTGCTAGGAATGATGGCACATGCCTGTAATCCCAGCACAGACTGAGGTGGGAGAATCACCACAAGTTGGAGACTAGCTTAGGCTACACGGTAAGACCTTGTCTCGAAAAAACAAAGGAAAGAAAGAAAGAAAGTTTCTACACTAATATTGAGGCCTAGAAAATAAATTATTTCTACAGAGAAATTTGTGTTTCAGTCTCCACAGAAGTAACTAAGCCAGACTTGGTGGCACATGCCCACAATCTCAGCACTCTGGGAGGCAGAGGCAGGAGGATTGCAAGTTCAAGCCTAGCTTGAGCAATTTAGCAGCTCAGCCTCTGTCTTAAAATTTTTTAAAAAGTGCTGGGGATTTTTCTCAGTGCAAAAGTCCTTGGTTCAATCTCCAGGACTACACACAAACCCAACCCAACCCAATCCAAAAAACTTAACCAAGTGCAAGAGGTTTCTTGAGCCGTATTTCCAAGTCCAGTGTTCCATGGGTCTAGAACTTTTCTGAGAGTCTCATCCAGAAATGTCCCTCATGGCTGCATACCTCCGAGTAGTTACTTCTGCTGTCCTTCAGTTCTAAAACCCCACAAAAGGAGGCTGCAGATAAGTGTACAGTGTGTATATTTCCTCTAATGCATTGAAAAGGTGAACCATGAGCAAGCCTTGCAAACCTCCATACCTATTTGCCAGAGTTTGGTAGGTGCCAAGCTTTGTGTTGGACACTGGTGGATAAGAGAGACCAATGGTTAACACTCTGGGGTGCAGTGTCCCCCTGAAAGTTGTGCCCTCTGTTAGGGCCTCTGTGGTTTTTCTATCCAAACGAATTAGACAATCCCTGATTTAAGGCAAAGACTTGGCCACTTTCTCACTCAGAGGTAGGTAAACACAATTATGAATTTTATGTATCCTCAGAGAAGGGTCCAGACATGAATTCACCAGACTTCTACTCACCCAGAAATGTCCTAGGATGTTGACCTCGAATGTCTTGGTAATCTCCTCATCCTTGGTACTGAGAAGATCCGCTGGATATACCGCTCCAGCATTGTTTACCAGGATGCTTATATCACCCACTTCTTTCTTTACCTTTGAAAATTCAAAGAATAAGGGCTGGGGATTTAGCTCAGTGGTTTTGTCACCTGCTGCCCAAGTCCAAGGACCTGAGTTCGAGCCCCGGTACCCTCCCCCAAAAAAATGGTTTGAAAATTCAAAGAATGCATTTGTTGGATGAATTATACAAACTCCAGGTTTTGAGACTGGGGATTTAATTTTTTAAATTCTACTGGGTGAGGTCTCTCAGAGTTTAGGCATGAGAGAGCTTCCAGCTGAAACAGTGGGTGTGCAGGGAAAACTGTCATAAAAATTGCCATAATTTTTTTTGGTGGTACTGGAGATGAAACCCAGAGGTTTACATTTTTTTGTTGGTTTTTTTTTTTTTTTTTTGGTACCAGGAATTGAACTCGGGTCCTTGCGCTTGCGAGGCAGGCGGCAGAACCACGGAGCTAAATCCCCAGCCCTGTTTACATTTTTTTAATGTGTAGATTTCAGGACTTAGTACATCATGAATTTTGAAAGTTTATCAATGGGCCGGGGATTTAGCTCAGTGGTTCCGGCACCTGCCTTGCAAGCGCAAGGTCCTGAGTTCAATCCTCAGTACCAAAAAAAAAAAAAAAAAAATGAATGCATGAAAGCTTATCAATGACATAAAATTAATATTTGTGTTGAGTCATTTGTAGGAAAATGGATGCGCCTTGAGACCATAATGTTAGGTAAAATAAATCAGACATATAAGCTTAACTACTACATGGTTTGTCTTATATGAGAAACCCAAAATATAAAAAAACTGCAAAATTGCCACCACCTGCCTCTCAGTGCAAGGTTCTAGTTCAATCCCTGGTACCAAATAAAAAAAAAAGTGCAAAATAAAAGATAGAGAATAGGGAAAAAAAAGTCAGAGAGAAAGAAAAGGTTATTTTAACCTAGCATGGCCAATGAATCTAAAAGTGTACTTTGATTTAGTATAAATATCTTATGTATTTTATATGTTTTTTGGCTTTTAGTGTAGCTGTTAATCTGTGTTTATGACAATTAACTTGATAAAGATTTATAAATAAATAAACCTGATGCTGGCAAAAACAAAAACAGGGGTGGAGGGGAAGGTGAAAAAAAAGATTTGAGATGTGTTACGTACATATACTAGTTCCCCATGATGAATGTAATCATTATGTACTGCAGATCTATAGGAATAAAAAGTTGTGTTGCTAAATTGATACATAAGTTTTGACCAAATTGTTTTAAAATGCTGATTGAGTAATCCTGATTCCACTACATGTGAGCTACATGACCTTTGTCTGGCTTAACCTTTCTGAGTCTTAACTTGCTTACCTATTAAATGAGGTTAATAGAATCACTGAATTAAGTTAAAGAGGGCAATAGTATATTAGAGTGCTTGACTGTGTGACTACTTGATGTTTATTCTTTTAAGTTGTTATAGTATAATAATTATTAATATTACATTTTCTATAGAAGATTAGATTAACATCAAAATAAATAAAACTTCACAAAGGAAAGAATTAAAGGGTAAAAATGACTGAAAAAGTAATAGGACTAAAAATTAGTATGTAAGCCATTTCCCCTGATGATAAATATTTTGCTGACCACTCTGGGACACTGCTTAAACTTCTGATCAGAACAACATTGATTCATAACAAAGTACAAATAACGGGCAGAGCTGAGTGGATCCCATGGAAAGGAAAAGGTACATGAATGCTTTGATCACATTGCTATTTCACTGAGTGGCTAAAGTCTACTTTAAGGCAGGTGGCCAGTCATTAGGTGACGGTTCATGTTCTCTATGAGTGGTGGTGGCTACAAAGCCATCTGAGGAAACTGGAGACAGGAAGTCTCACCTGGGCCACTGAGCTGTAGATCTCCTCCCTGTTGCTGCAGTCCACCACATAGGTGTGCACGGTGGCCCCAAGCTTCCGGCATTCCGCTGCTGTTTCTTCAACACCTTGCTGTCATTGGGAAAACCAGAGTTCAGGAAAGAGTGGAGGAGAAAACACTGGCAAAGTAAATTTTTCAAAGATATCTAAAATGCCTCCTTATGTGTAAGAAAATTTCTCAAGAGTGACTACTTGCCTCATTCACAATCGGATTATACTCAACCTTTCTGCCAGGGGGTGCTCAGATAAGCACGAAAGAAAAAGCAAAGAAAACTCCTCTATGTTTTTGTTTTTCCAGCACTTTATCTTGGCCTGGAGGTTCCTTAGGAGGCAGTTTCTCAAAGGCAGGTTACTTCTGTGGCCTGAAGATGTGACTCTTTAAAGTGTCATGGAAAGTTGTGTTTGAGTGTGGAGAAGGAAAGAAGCTTCAACAATTCATTTGACACACATTTGTTGAGCGCTAACTAGGTAACAGGCTGTAGGGTGCTGAGCAGCAATTCTAAATTTTTTTTAGGACAGGGTCTCAATGTGTAGCCCAAGCTGGCCTTGAACTCACCATCCTCCTGCTTCAGCCTCCTGAGTACTAGAATTACAGGTGTATGGCACCAAGCATGACTTACATTTCTGAACAATATAGTCTGCTCTTCTTGCTTTTCTTGAGTATTCTGATATATCCCTCTGGCAAGGAAAGGGAAAGCGGTACTCTTATTTGAGAGACACATGGATAGGGAGACCATGTGTCCTCCGAAGGAGACAATAGTATATTGTTCTGGTGGTTTGGAATGAAATGGGCCAAGGCTGCTGGGTGGATTCTCATTTAGGTGACAATCTTGCCTTTAGATCTAGGATATGGAGACAAAGCAACTTATTTTTCCACCTAAATTCCAAGACCTTTTTTCTAAGATAAAATTCTCCTAATGTTTCTTGATATGCATTTCTGGAAGATGACAACTTTTATAACAAGGTTTTGACTGTATCTTTTCATTTACAGTTTGTAAGCTGTGTGGTGAAGAGGAGAGGATGCCTAATGTCCTGGGATGGCGGAGGGGCTGCTGGAATTTGGTGGGAGTTTTCCTTGGCCAGCACTGCCTCCTGGGGCCTCTGTATTTCACTGCTGGGGGCTAAGCCCTGGTGCAGCCTCCTGAAATCCCATGGAGCAAACTTTAACAGAGATCAGGGCCCTGGGAACAAAGCCAATTGCCTCCAATTAGCCTCTTTAGGGTTGAAAGAGTGAAAGGAGAGGCTAGAGTGTCTTTCCCTGGTTGCTGGCTGACGCTGCCAAACTGCAGGAACCCCTACTACTCTCGGCTTGTCTTTTGATTTGACTTCCATAGGGAGCTTTAGGAAGCAGAGCTTTCATCATGTACTTTGACTGAAGAATCAAAAATCTCCAGTCCTTTTATATTGAGCTAGCGCACAGCACGATGTCATGCCTTGTTGTTTTGTAAGTGAAATGCTGGCTTTAGCTTCAACTCCAGGGGGACACTGTTGGGTCCACTTTCTACTGTGTCCCTAAAGCAGCGGTTTAGAAGCAGTGAGGGGAAACTGCTGATGTGTCTTTGATCTTGGAAAGCAAAAGGAGCCAGTGAGGACAAAGAGCCAGTTGAGACCCTCCTGGACCAAGGGAAATCAGTTTACAGCCTTAGAGTGAGTCTTATAATGTATGAAATATTTAACCATAACACTCAAGGATTCAAAGAGAGTTTGGAAGACTGAGGCAGGAACTTAATTCATTTTTAGTCTGATTTCTTTCAAAGTTTACTTTTCTCATTTCACTAAAAACTTTAAAAATAAGAAATATAATAAATATGATCCTGTCCTCCAAAAAGCACCTCTGGGAAGAGATTCAAAGGTTAGATTTCATCCGGGCTTTCTCATGGATTTATACCTCTTGATAGTTTTGGATAATTACCCTAAAATAGCAGACAAGAATTTTCTCAGTTTGTAAAGTTTTATCCTCTTCTAAAAATTCTTGTCCTCTTCTCGGATTCTCTTGAAGGACCAAACTCATGCTAGATAATTTCCTGATCAACACATCACTTTCCTAATTGCCTAGCTCTGTTAAGATGTTCCAACTTTTTCTTGAGTAATATTCTTCACTATCCAGAAAGAACCCCCCCAAATTAATTCCTCAAGTTTGAGAGACACTTCTGAAGTCCCTGGAAAAACTGGTGTGAACTAGACATAGTAGCAAAGACCACAGGAGAGTAATACTACAATGGCAATTAAAATTTCACTATGATTTCTGGAAAATTTGATTCCCATAAAACTTTGCAATTTTTCCAAATCTTAAAATCCTATGAACATTTTTATGTCTTTTTTTTTGGTACTGGGGATCAAACTTGGGACCTTGGGATTGCACAGCAGGCGACGGCACCTCTGAGCTAAACCCCCAGCCCTTTTATGTCTATTTTTATGGCCCCACTAGAATTTATAAGTTTGGGGAAAATCACATAAGATCTCAGTAAATCAGATTCATTTTGGTTCATTAAGGTACTGTTTACAAAAAAAGAGTACAAGAAGAATACAAATGCCCAAGGGAAAGCCGGACTCTGCATGTAGATTTTAACACAACTAATGTTTACCACATGCCAGGTGTGATTTTAGGCCCTGAAAATATTCACCATTTCATCTTCTTACCTAGGAGTTGGCAGGCATTTTCTGCAAAGACCCACATAGTAAATATTTTAGGGTTATGTGTGAGGGAAAGTACTAGGGATTCCTGTCTCCTGTGCTTTATTTCTGTGGTTTTTGTTTTGACAACTATTTTTAAATCATTCTTAGCCCACCAGGCCATCCGTTGGCCATATTTGGCCCTTACCTACAACTTACTGTAGTCCTTGCTGACCCTGGAGGCATCACCCCATTTAAGAGATAAGAAAACCAACTGAGGCTGAGATGAATTGTGTAACTTGCCTGATGAAACAGCTTGCAAGGAGCCTGGCTCTGGATCTTTCATTATAAACCTGCACACAAGGGCATAAAAAACACCATTCCATCTCAGGTAAGTCCCTTTCCTCTAACTCACCTGATGCATATGTTAGTAAGACTCCAGAGACTGTCAAACTTTGAAAAAAGACATGCAAAGATAAGCAGAGGCTAAATCTCGTGATTTAAAAGCTATGTGTGTACTTTGTGACTCGATAGGATTTGGCAGATGCGCACATTACCTTATTAATATCCCACAGGACCAGCCTGCTTTTCCGTTTTGCGAATTCATAGGTGGTCAGCCTGCCGATCCCATGCCCAGCTCCAGTGACGAGGACAATCTCCCCAGCCACAGACTTCCTCCTCCGGGGGATGAAAAACTTCACCAAGGACTCCAGGTAGGAGTAGCTGATGATGAACAGAAGTGCGAGGAGGTCCAAGATGATGTTCATGGCGCTGCTGCCCTCTCCTCCAGCTCCTTCCTGTGCAGTCCTAGGGAAGGGACAGTTTTGCTGGGCTCATGGAGGAGTTGCACACTCAGGTGCTAATGGGGCGGCAGAGGTGGGGCTGGGCTGACTCTGTTCTGAAGGGTCAAACACTCCTAGGGCTTTTGAAGTGATGTTGATTGCTAGTAAATGCTTAGCACAGATCAAGGAAGTCCCAAAAGAATGTGCACTTTGGACCTGCTTATCTGAGAAGCAGTTGTGTACCGTGTTTCACCATGAAGTCTCACCTCTAAAAATACTGAGAGTATCTACTGTATTGCACAGCTAATGGCCTGTTGGTGTCTTTTCTTTGTTTGTCTTCCTTCCTTCCCTCTTTTCTTCTTTCTTCTTTACTTTTTGCATGATATAAGGATTGAATCCAGGGGGCTTGTGTGAGCTATATAAGAGCTCTGCCGTCGATCCACTTCCCCAGTTCTTTTCATTTTATTTTGAGACAGCATCTCACCAAGTTGCCCAGATTACACTTGAACCAGTCATCCTCCTGCCTCAGCCTCCTGAGTATCTGGGGGTACCATCTGTTAGTATCTTTCTGTAAACTTTGTGTGTGTGTGTGTGTGTGTGTGTGTGTGTTTCTTTTCTATGGAGGAAACAGGAGAAAGTAGAGATATTATCTTAAAGAAACTTAACATATGGGTTGACAAAGCTTAGCTATGGATCCATTTATTCACAAAGATCTAGCGTCTGTACTGTGCTTCAGCTTGCTAACTGTGTTACAGTGACTCTCAGTTCTCTGAAAACCTCCTGCATTCGAAGGAAATTTTAGATTCTGCAAAACAATTGATTCCCTTTGTGATAATATTGGAAAGAGAATTGGACCAGCAGTCAGAAGTCTCAGCTCAAAAATGGTGACTTCTCTCATCAGTGCCAGCTGCTGTAACTGCTGTAGACCACGTAGCTTATAAACAATAGATATCTATTTCTCCTGGCTCTAGAGGCTGCAAAATCCAGGACCGATGTGCCAGCTTGGCATAGCCTGTGTCCAATGAGGTCCGGCTTCCTGGTCCCCGGACAGCTGGCTTTTCACATTGCTTCACTGATAGAAGGAGAAGGGTGTGAGGCTTTGCTGAGGACTTATTCCATGGCAGGGCCCTCATGACTCACGCACCTCCCATAGGCCCTAAGTCTAAAGCCATCACATGGAGAGCTAGGAGTTCATCACATGAATTTGGGGGAACACATTCAGGCTGTAGCAGCTTTAAGTAGCCAGGATGAATCCAGCCCTTGCAATGCCTGGGACAGCCCTGCACACTGGAACAAAGCGTTATTGAGCCCCAAGGTCAGGAGGGCTGAGTCGGAGACACCCGACCTCGGTATACCACATTGCAGTGGAAAACATTTATCTGGCCTTTTGGTTTGGACCTTAAGTGTTATTTATTAAAAACAAGTTCTTCACTACCTTGTTCTGCATGCAGGCTTGCAGAGATCTTTATGTGGAGCTGTTAAGTATTAACACGGGCAGTTTAGAGGAGATCGCATGCTGGGCTGTGATGCAGGAATCCGTTCCAGGCTGAATGTGTGTGGCTGCCAAAAGCAGAGCTGAGGAAAAGATTTTATGAACAAAACCTCAGTTGCCTGTGAACTAGCACAAACAATCAACAAATGGGATCTCTTCTTATTGAAAAGCTTCTGCACAGCAAGAGAAACCACCAGCAGTGTGAAGAGACAGCCCACAATGTGGGAAAAAATCTTCACCTGCTCTTCCTCAGACAAAGGTCTACTATCTTGAATCTATAAAGAACTTAAAAAGATCAGACCTCCCAAATTTAAAGACCCAATCCAAAAATGGGCATCTGAAATGAACAGACATTTCTCAGACAAAGAAGTAGAAATAGCAAATAAATACATGAAAAAATGTTCAACATCACTGGTCATTCGAGAGATGCAAATGGAAACAACGCTGAGATTCCACTTCACTCCAGAAAGAATGGCTGCTATCATGAAATCATCCAATAACAAATGCTGGTGGGGCTGTGGGGAAAGAGGAACCCTGCTCCACTGCTGGTGGGAGTGTAGACTGGTGCAAGCACTGTGGAAATCAGTATGGAGATACCTCAAAGAACTAGGACTGGAAGTCCCATTTGACCCTGCTATTCCACTGCTGGGGATCTTCCCCAAAGAATTAAAAGAATCATACCACAGTGATATATGTGCACCCATGTTCATTAGCAGCACAGTTTGTAATAGCTAAAACTTGGAAACAGTCCAAATCCCCATCTACTGGGGACTGGATAAAGAAAATGTGTTTTTTTTATAAAATGGAGTACTACTCAGCCATAAAAAATGAGAAATTAGAGACATTTATAGCTAAGTGGATGCACATTGAGGCAATACTCTTAAGTGAAATAAATAGGACACACATGTGTAAATACCAAATAGTTTCTCTGGTGTGAGAAACTGAAAGTGTAAATAAGGACTAAATGTATAATAGGTAATGTGAAATAGGAAGAAAAGGGGCAAAGGGGAAGGAAGTGGGAGGGCTAGGGGAAAGGATAGAAGGGAATGAGATTAATATGAGAAAATGGAAAACTAGGAACAAAATCTTTGTAAATAGGGAGGACTGGAGGGGTTGAAGGGAGGGCTGGGCAAGGGTGAAAAATAAGAACCAAGAGAGACTATGTAAAGGTGCAAATTTCCAATGATGAATGTCATTATGTTGTATACCTAAAATGTACCAATTATTAGAATGAATAATCGATAATGTAAAATAGGAAGAAAAGGTCCAAAGGGGTAGGAGTAGTGGGAGGGGCAGGGGAAAGGAAAGAAGGGAAAGGAAAAAATGATGAGAAATGGAAAAAATGGAAATAGTCTTTGTAAATAGGGAAGGGTGGAGGGCGTGAAGGGAGGGCTAGGAATGGGGAAAAAATAAGAGCCAAGATGCATTATATAAAGGTACAATTCCCAATGAGAAATGTAATTGTGTTGTATAACTACAATGTACCAATAAAAGAATTTAATACAAAAAAAAAAAAAAGCAGAGCTGAGAACTAACGCTGCCAAGGTCACGCACTGTTGAGAGACCCCTGAAAAGTAGCTTGAATGTCTACAGTAGGACCTAGATCATTATACTTCAGGATATTTGTATTATTGAAGAGTTAAGAAGCACTGAGAGAGTGAAAGAGTTAATGTTCTCAAATAGTGTGGATGGGGGAAATGTTCAGCCTATGAGATAACCCGTTGTTCCAGTATGGGATTCTGCTTGCTTCAGTAATGCTAGAAATATACAATCTGCCATGATTTTCCCAATTTTTGAAGTTTTTGGTATGTTCATCTTTGTGACATTACTAGGTTCATTTCAAAATATTTTCATAAGTAAAAATTTTCATAAAGATGTTTCAAGGCAAGTGCGGTGTCACTGAGCTAAATCCCCAGCCCAGTGTTTTAAGTTAGTTGTTTTCTTAGGATAGGAATGAAGTACTTTGACTTTGTCATTAATTTTCTTCATATTACATATTAGTATGAGTTCTTCTCAGTAAAATTCTCTCAGCTAAGCTAAAATCAGCTGTAGTATTTAGAACCTTATTAAACTGAAAGGCTTTCTGAACTGTGCCTGCTGTTTTCTTTCCCATTGAAATGCCCTTTGGCTATCCTTGGTGGAGATTTCAAGAAGGCAGCTGGACAGGCAACTGGACACATGTCTGGAGTTTAGAGGAGGGACCCAGATTTGGGAAGAAAAATGTGGGAATAGTGACTGATACTAAATTTGTGATATAGAAACACTGAATCAATAGTGATTGATGTTGAATTTAACATTGTTTAAATTTATGTTAAAGAAATAGATCTAGTAATAATTTTGGTGAGGTGAGGTGAAAGAAGATAGATATAACTCCAGGCCTTTGGCTTGGGTACTTGGTGGAAGTGCACTTCTCTACAGGGAACACAGTTGTGGCAGGGAAAATCCTGGGGTTTTTGTTTATTTGTTTTGTTTTTATCAAAGAATGCTTTATTTACAAGCACCTTAGAAGTAAAGTACATGCTCCAGAGCTTCTCAAACTTTTCCACTACAGAACTTTAGTAGGGCAAGGAGCAGAGCTGGCTTCAAGGACTGACCTGGGCCTTCACACAGAGCCCTGGATTTGCTCTGCTCTTGATGTGAGATCCTTAATTACACTGGGCCTGTGCATTATGTATGCTGTACTAGCAGGGCATAATATATTTTTCCTAAGGATGGGGCTGTGGCTTCTTTTGCTTCTTGGAATCTGAAATCTGAGTCTGAAAAGCAAGTGCTCTAGCTTAGAGTTGGAGAGATAGCAAAGAAAATACAGATACTGCACAGCATATACTTCTACTAAAATAATGATCCATTGTTGACCAAAATGCAAATTCAACTGGGCACTCTGCATTCCATCTGTCAACTATTGGTTGAAGTCCAAGGAAATCTTGGGGAGATGGAAGTAGAGAGTGTTTAGAGCAATAATCCAACTCTGATAATTCCACTGATGCTATATGATAGCGAGGTCACAAGTCTGGATTCAAATCTGCAGTTTGTCTTCTCTAGGCTATAGTTATCTCATCTACAAAATGGGGCTACTGATGTTTATACCCCAGGATACATCCATCACCTAACCCAGAGAGGAGGCTCTTAATCATTGTTTCCTTTCTTCATAATAAAATTTCTTCAGTCACTTAATCACTAGCCAAGTTGGTGCTGAAGGCAAAAGTCAATTTGACCCCTTTTTCTTGGTCTGATTCTCACTCTTTCTAGTGCTTGTTTCCAATAAAAGATTTGATTTCTGGCAATTGAGAATAGTGACCTGGGGACAAGGGTAGGAAAGAGGTTTTTGTTGTTTTGTTTCTTGAGACAGGGTCTCACCCTAGACCTCGAGCTCCCCAACCTCTGCCCCAGCCCCTCGAGTGCTGGGATTGCAGCTGTGCCCTGTGGGAAGAGTATTTTTGAAGGGAAGCTGGGGACTTTGAAAAGGGGACAGGACAGAGACCAGGGATTCCTGGCAGTCCTGAGGCAGGACTGAAGGAGGAACAACAAGATCTCACTGGCAGGCTGTGTGGCTTGTCCAGGAGGCTAGGTTCCCTACCATAGTCAGGAATTGTGAACTCCACAAACGAGAGAGCTATTTGCCCTCAAGAGTATCATGAGGGCCACGGATTTAGCTCAGTAGCACTGCATCTGCCTTGAAACCGCAAGGTCCTGAGTTTGATCCCCAGTACGGGGTGGGGGGGGGCATTGTGAGAGGTGACAATGAAAGTCTTTCACCAAATCTCTGATTTGGGTTTGACGCTCAGAAGTACTTCACCGATGACAGGGATTTTTTCATCAAACTGTTGAGAGGTAGAGTTCAAATTAAGATTAACTTCTTCCAAATAATATGTAAAAGTTCTCAGACTCTGAGTCACAGGAGTAATTTTTTTATTGTTGTTACCTGGCTTCCCCTGTTTTTGTTATAAGTATGCTATAAGTCTTGCTATTGCTCTTTTGAGGATACTGTTATTCTCTGGCTGTCTTTCAGTGGGTTTACAAAATTTTCAGCCATTAGTTCTTCAGGTATCACTTCTTTTCTTGCCTCTTTTTATTCTCTTTCTGATATTCTAAATATAAGCATGTTAGAATTTTTCACTGTATTTTCTATATCTCCTTATAGTTCTTGGATATTTTCTATTCTCTCCATACTTCATTTTAAATATTGTTTTGTGACCTATATTCCACTTTACAAATTTTGTCTTCAGTTGGATCTCAAAGTTGCTGAAGTTATTTATTGAGGTCTTAATTTTGATTTTTTTTATAATTCTAGAATTTCTTTTTGTCTCTCATGCAGTTTCCAGTTCTCTGCCTAAGCCCTTAGTTATTTCTTTTATTTCATTGAAAATATAACTGCATACATTATATGCCTTCTGTTTGCCTCTCTGGATATATCTTCACTCTCCTCTCTATGCTGCTTTTTACCCAGGACTCTGCTCTGCATGGACTATGTCAATGGACTTTCCTGTCCTCTGGCTTCTAGCTGTGTTTGACTAATGGTAAGTATTTGGCCAACAGGACCAGAGAGTGAGATTTGGTGCTGATTTACCTGTTCTCTCTCAGAGTGTGGGGCACTGTGGGCTGGGCATATTCCCTTATGGAGACTCTGTGCCTCTGTGTTCTGATACTTCTGATCTCCCCCCTCCCTCAGACTTTTCAGACCCAGAGTTTGCAAAGGCTCCTTCTTGTTGGTAGCTCCAAAGTTCTGGGTCATTCTCCCCTTTTACTACTCCCACTTTTGTAAATTATTCCTTTATAAATTCTCCCCCATGTTATAATAATTTGGTGGTGCCATCTGTTTCTGGTTGGAAACCTGACTGATATGCTTATATTAGAGAATATTTTTGATCATTTGAATAGTTAGATATGGATCTATTTCTATTATCTTTTCAGTCTACTGTTCTTTATAATTTCTTGTTTCATGTGACTATTTTTGAATTATGTGTTAATAATTATATGTGCAAATTTGTTTTTGGAAATGTATTCTTCATTTAGACAGGATTTATGTTTTCTCTTGCCAAACAGTTGGAATTGTTCTAGTTCTGGGAGGCCTTATCTAGCTCTGGTTTATCATTATTTCTTCAGCATTTCAACTCAAAATGGGAGGATTTACAAATAATCTTCTTTATCTTGGAAGGCCCTGGACTACAGTCCATTCCTTTAATTCAACCTCTTAGCTTCTTTCAACCCCTCATGAACTTCCAAATGAACCCAGAGTAAAGAAGTCTTATCTTCCAGTTTACTTCTTTGAGCCTCCAAACCAGTTCAGTAATGCTTCACTATCTTATTATCTAGCATTTAAAAGAATAGCATTCCTAATTATCTAGTTATCTGAAATAAGAAAATTGTTTTGAATTACCTAGTTTGCTTTTTTTCAAACTTGAATGGTAGTCAACTAATTAATCTATGAAAACATCTAGAATAACTCAGATAAATATATTCTCTTTTATTTCACAGTAAAATATCTTTTGCCCTAATTGAAAAAAAAGTGGTCTTTTGGGCCGGGGATTTAGCTCCGTGGTTCCGGCGCCTGCCTCGCAAGTGCAAGATCCCGAGTTCAATCCCCGGTACCAAAAACAAACAAACAAACAAAAAAGTGGTCTTTTAATGTTGAACCAGTTTTCCATCATTAGCTACTACCAAAGTCAAAGTAATTTAATATTTGAATTTTGAGTTCCTTAAGGATATTATCCTTATCTCATTCACCTTTATATCCTGAGTACCTAGCACAGTAATTGTTTAGATAGCATTTGCTAAGTGAAACGAAGAATAGGTAGAAGCATGAAATACACAAATTCCAATGAAGAAAATTTCTTATGTATTACATTTCTCCACCAAAAAATTAAATCTAGATAGTGTTGGGGCTAAGTCCCTGACAGCGATAATCCCCTGAGTCAGACACCATGTAAAGTCCACAGAGAACTTTATTTCTGGCCAGGACCAAATCCCCTGCAAGGAGACTGGCCCAGACTGAGCTTTTGGTCAGTTTTTATAAAGAAAACCCTTTCCTCCTCCCCCCTCCCTAGCCCTGCAGTAAGTGTATCTACAGAAGTGAGAAAGAATGTGTAGTTAGCACCTCTGAGTTACCACATACGTATTGCAAAACCAGCCCTTATAAAAGGAAAACACATCCTCTTATTTACGATGGGTGGGTTCCATATGCGCTTTTGTAGTTGTTTGTCTAAACCCTTAAACATCAATCAAAAGCAGGAGTATAGGCATGAGATAAGAACATCTGGTGTATTGAGACATCACACAGGAGTACGAATGTGAGATAAGATCCCCCCCTCCTTTCAGAGTTCACACAGAGGACAGTTTCCCATCAGGACTCGGCAGTTCAGACAAAATGGAGTCTCTTAAGTTAACTTAGGTCTCTCAGATAAGACACAGATAGATTAAAAAATTAATAAATTACACACAGATTAATAAATTAATAAATCTAAAGTGGACACAGATAAAAAAAATTAAGGAGCTGAGGAACATGATGGAATCCCAACATAGGAAACAAATGGAATCCATAAAACAGATATAAACAGATTTCCAGGAGATTAAAAACTCCATTGACAGTCTACGCAGCAGAATGAATCAATGGGAGGACAGAATTTCAGATTTAGAAGATAAGACTGCAATTAGTGACTAGGAAAAGAAAAACTGCTTTAAAATTATAAAGGACCATGAGAAATCAATCCAGCAGCTGCTAGATGATGCAAAGAAGAATAACATAAAACTGATTAGAGTCAATAAAGAAACAAGAGAGGGTGCAGATGACATAAAAAAACTGTTCATAGAAGTGATAACAGAAAACTTCCCAAGGAGGGGAAAAGAACTTGACATACAGATAAGGGAGGCATATAGGACTCCAACTACCCTTGATCAAAAAAAAATCTACACATAGGCATATAATAGGATTCCAGAAATCCAACAGAACAAAATTCTACAAGCAGTGAGAGAAAAGAAACAAATCACATACAAAGGAAAGCCCATCAGAATCACAGCAGACTTCTCAATGCAAACCCTCAAGGCAAGAAGAGCTTGGAGTCATGTATTTCAAGCCCTAAAGGAAAACAGCCTCCAACCCAGATTGATGTACCCTGCAAAACTATCTTTCAAAATTGATGGAGAAATAAGATACTTTCATGATAAAGAGCACCTCAGGAACTTCATAAATACCAAACCAGCACTCCAAAAAATTTTAGACAATATCCTAGGAAAAGACAATGAGGATCACAACCCCAGGAACCCCAGCAGAATGAATCCACTGGGCATGTCAAATTAAACGCAAAGGGGGAGAATCCAACAAAAAGAAAAAGTCATGCCAAGGCTTTTAAAACTTTTAATGCCGTCTCCCTAAGGAGTGTATAATTCAGTCTTGTTATTGTACTGATTAGTATTTTTCTGATTCTAGTGTTGCACACCTTTTCTTGTGCTGTACTGGCTATTTATCATCTTCTTGTGTCTACTTTTTAATTGGGTTGTCTATTAATGAGCTGTAAGAGTTCTTTATATATTCTGGTCATAGGTTATATGCGTTGTAAATATGGTCTGTTTAAGGACTACTTTTCATTTCCTTAACGATGTCATTTAAAGTTCTAAATTTTGTTTTGTTTTGTTTTTTGGTACTGGAGATCAAACTTGGGACCTTGCGCTTGCAAGGCAGGTGCCAGAACCACTGAGCTAAATCCCCAGACCTAAAGTTCTAAATTTTGATGGAATCTCATTTATCAATTTTTTTTTATACATCATGTTTTTTGTATCCTAGGAAGTTCTTGCCTACTCTAAATTCATAAACATTTTCCCTTATAATTTCATCTTAAAGTTTTATAGTTTTAGTCTTTCATATTTAGGTTCATAGATCCTTTCAAGTTATTTTTATGTATGGAAATAAAGTTTTGAGGTTAATTTTTTTATACAAATACCAGGTGTTCTAGAGTCATTTGCTGAAAACATTATCTTTTCCTCTGCTCTTGAATTGAGTTTATATTTTACAAAATGTTAATGTCAAATAATCTTTCAAAACTCAGTGGACCAATAATGAGTGGTTCTATTTCTAGATTCTCTGTTTTAGTCCAATGATCTATATGTCTTTCCTTACACCAAGACTGCCTTGATTACTGTAGCTTTAGAGGAAGTCTTAAAATTAGGTACTAAACATCTTCCAACAATGTTTTTTTTTTTCCTATTTACTTTTCTAGGTCTTTTTTACTCCTACATAACTTTTATTTTTATTTATTTATTTATTTATTTATTTATTTGTTCCAAAAAGTTTTTATTTCAACATTTATTGAAAGAAATAAAATTATATTAAAAAAATAGAGTAATCTCACAAACTGAAAGCCAGGAACAAAAAGAACAAGTTAGTACTTTTTCCTGAGAGGCAGATCTAATTAGCTGTAGAATGGACTTTCTCTTTCCTACCCTGTGTCAAACAAAAATTACTTTTCCTATTTCTAAGGTGTCAGAAAGCACTGAGTGCTAAATGAGTTGTTCAGGTACAAAGTTTCAGCCCTCTAACGGGGATTAAGAAACATCAAAAGCTGCTACGGTTTCTTTTCTTTTAATATCAAATTGTACATACTTCTACTTTTTACATAAATTTGAGAATTTTACACTCATGACCTGAATTTTAAAAATTGAATCATATTTTATAGTCTTACTAATTCTTAGTAATGTCCAAAGCATATGAACTGGCATCCCAACAACTGAAAGGGGCCAGACACAGGAAAAGCTGCTCTGCTGTCACCATCTGCAGCCTCAACCAGTCTAAAGGCACCTTCCGAGATGCAGCTAGCAACTTTTACTAAGCCTAATCCTTAACCACCCAAAGTGATGCAAAACAGATCAAATCCGAATGGTTCCTAAGTTACAAACTCACAACCAAAGTTACAACAGTCACTTTACAATTCCCAAAACTCTAAACTTACTCACTCTCGATACTTGAATTCTCTCAATTTCTGTACTCTCACTTTTGGTAGCTAAATCTACCAAACGAAACACTTCCATTCTTAACCACTTGAATAAAATAGTGAAGACAATGGTTAACATTTTTGTTCTATGCATGACTGCTTGTGTTCAATTCTGATTTGCATAGGTAATAGGAAAGCTTGAATCAATTTTTCTCAAACACTGAGTACACACTCTTGATTTCCCTACAGCTTTTTTCATATCACTGGTAACCACAAATTTCATGTGGACATCCATTTCTGATTTTTTTAAAATAAGGGATTAAAATATAACACCTATTATAGGTGTTTAAAGATTCAAGTGGGCTAACTACATCTCCAATTAATTATACAACATCAATCAGCTGTTAGATTTAGTAGGACTGTGTTGGTAAGTCCTAGTTATTTGAATATCTATCAACCCCTATGAGTAGATCGATATTCCAACCAAAGTAAACTGCTGTTGGACCCTAACTTAAAAAGGAAAAAAATCTACCATTTCTTGATTGTATTGGGAATTAATAGCCCTCCAGGGAAGTAGGTTCATGGAACAGCACCTGGCTCCAATCCCACATTTACAAGGACCTTGTAGCCCTAAAAATCTCTGCTGAGTTGCAGGGCACTATGTCATCTTCTGCCCAGGAGAAGAGCACAGTCAGCACACTTCCACCAAACCCAGGGTGCAGCTTGAGTTACAGTCTGGTTACATTATCCCAAGTCCTAGTAGGAAACAGCAGTGTGGCCAGAAATGGCCACATTCAAATAAGAAACCTTAATCACGTCTGACTGTCTAATAACCATCCCAGGCACAAGACAATATACAGAAGCCAATAGACTTGAACTAGCATCATGCTCTAAGACAAAGTTAACAATCTAAACTGCCAACACTGATATAACAGACTCTAGAGGTGCCCTGCATTAGTGATTGCCATTTTTTTTGTCTCCACAAAAATGTCAATATCCTGAGTTTTACCAGCATTTTCTTTCCAAAATAATTTATGGGACATAAAAGCAAACAATGAATCAAAAGAAGCAGTGGTACACAAAGTCGGGAACAGCCCACTAACTAAAAGAACTGTCACCAAAAAAAATCCCAAAACATAAACAGATGTATTTAAGCAAAATAAATTAAAGGTTAAAACCTTCACTTTCAAGTTTTTTTAAACTCTTGTTTTAGGAGATGGTATGGAATTGATATATTTTTTCTAGTATTTGGTTAAGATTAATACCAAAATGTTACTTCACAATTAATTTTTTTTCACAATAAATTTTTGCCTTTAAAAGTCATGGCCCTATAGCAGTTATTTTGAGCACAGAAGAAACCACCAGCTGAATATTCCAAATCCTAATCAGTAGCTTATGTTATCGAACTGTTAAGACATTTTATTTACCAACTTGACTGTCAAAATGGTACCAAAAAAAAAAAAAAAGCCAACTCAGTTTACTAGCTTCTGCAGAAACTAAAACTCTGGTACATAAATGAGGTGTTTTTTTTTAAGGACATAAAATAATACCAATCCAATAACCCAAAGGTATCCCTAAATCATAATCCTAATATGCTTTACTTTTTGTTATTTCTACTTTTAAGCTATTTAACTGCATATTGCTTTAAGATGTGACGGAGTTTCTTTGCTTAATCTGACATCAAAAATCACTCCAAATTACAAAATGATTGGTTTCTAGAGCCCTAGAATTTAGAATGAAATCACGTAAGATTAACATAGATGGAATTCAACTTTTCCAAATCCAATTAATTGTATCTATTAAAACTGAGAACCTTCTGCATGACCTGTCAGTTTCCCACTCCTTTTGTCAAATTAAAAAAGTATTTCTGGGGAAGTCAGGACTTATTAAGAACATTAAGGTCCAGGATATGTTTGTCCAGGATATGTTTACCATATACTTTAAAAATTTTTTTTTTCAATTGCCACAAAAATCCACCTCATTTAAAGCCATATATTTAATCGACACAGCTACTCAACTCTTCAGTGCTGATCCTAGAAAATAACCTCCAATGGATCTCTGAATAATGGAAAAAGATGGCATTCAGCCATGAACATCTGAGTGCTGTAGGTGGTCACACCTTTAATGTTCAAGCCACAGCTGGTAAGTCTGGGAAGGTTGAGGTCTACTGTCCTGCAGTATCAGAATTTGTTGTCGTAGTTTCAGTGCTAATGGGCTGCACGTTGTCTGCAAGGTTGTGTGCGTGCTCAAGAAACAAATCTTTTAGTACACTTAATTCTTTTGTCAGCAATTTAATTTTTGCTTCCAAGCGTTCATTCTCTTCTTTGAGCTGATTCACTCTTTGCAGCGTGTCTTGTGCTTTCTGCTTGCTTTTCAATCTGCTCTTTTTCACAGCCATGTTGTTCCTCTCTCTGCGCTGACGATACTCGTCACTATTTCGATCCATGGGTGAACTCTTTTTGCTCTGCTTGCTTGGAGGCACGGCTTTGCCTCCTCCCCCAGGGCCAGCAGGCACCAGCTGAGGAACCTGCTGCAAGCCGCTGGCATGTGGCTGAGTGTGAATAACACTTATTCCGTTCACTCCTGGAGTACTGTTTTGCTGCGCTATCTTGCTCATTTGGGCACTCTCCCTTGCCAACACAGGTCAGGTAGAAATGAGAGCAGGGTGATCAGTCGCTTCCACAATAAACTGCCAAAAAATCTTCACATGTACTCGTTTCTTTCTATTCAATTAGTGGTCGCTCCATGTTTTAGACGATGTTCCACAGTGAACTGCGTCTCCAGCCCGCCCGCCCCCAGGCAGCCTCCACTCCGAGCGGCCCCGCGCGGCGGCCCAACCCGACCCAGGTCTCCCACCCCGGGAGTCAGCTAGGAGGTGGGACGATTACGAAACCGGCCGCCCGTTCCGCCACCACGGCCACCACGGCCACCGGCTTTCCCTCCTCACCGGGACGGCGCGCGCCGCTGCCGCCTCCAAGACCAATCTCCTACATAACTTTTAAATTTCAATATCCAATTCTTCATTTATAGCAAGTATACACAGACCTGAACTTTTATATATACCTTGTGTTTTCTAATCCTGCTAAATTCAAATACAAGTTCTAGGGGCTCCTAGAGATGTCTTAGTATTTTCTCTGTAGATGATCATTTCATCTACATATAAAGATTTTGCTTCTACCTTGCCAATCCTATCCTAATTGTGTCATTTTATTGCCAGACTATTTTGGTTTAGGCCTATGTTTCAAAGTTTAATGGACAGATGAAGAGTATCTGCCCTTGCTCCCCAACTTAGGGAGAAAGCATTGTATCTTCTCCATTCATTTAAGACGTTTTTGCTGGAAGTATGGAGTGCATGTCTTTGATCTGTTGAGAAGGTTCTGTTCTACTTCTAGTCTCCTGATAGCTTTTACCATGAACAGCTGTAGAATTTAGTCGAATACTTTTTCTCCAACTAGTGACAGGATCATATGGCTTTCTCCTTTCCTCTGTTAAAATGATTACTTTTGGGGGTGGATCTTCCAATGCTGAACCAACACTGCCATCCCTATAACAAAACCACTTTCTACATATTGACAGATCTGACTTCTAATAGTTTGTTTTGTTAAACAAATGTCTATCTATATTCATACTTCTTCGTCTGTTATCTTTATCCAGTTTTAGGATTAGCACAATGTTGAGTTCCTAAAATGAGGGGAGAAGTGGTCCTTCTTTTTTCTGCTTTAATTGTTTGATATAATTAATCAGTTAAAATGTATATGAGCCTGCTGTTGTCATTTAGGTAGGTTTTCAAGCTAGGAATATACTTTCTTTAATAGGTGCTATTCAAATTTTATATTTCCTCCAGAGTTAGTTTCATTAATTTGTCTTCCAAGGTACTTCTTAGAAGTTGTCAAGTTTATTTCAAAAAGAATTTTTGTAATATGCTTTCTATATCCTTTTAAATTCTGTAAAATCTGTGGTAATGTTTCCTAGATATTGATATTGTAATTTAAAAAATGTATAATTGATATTGTGTAATAGGAAGAAAAGGTCTAAAGTAATTTTTTGATGTTGGTAAAACTGAGCAAAAAAATATTTTTAAATGTAAGGAACCAAATTCAGAACTCCTACAGTACCTGTCACCACTCCCGCAGACAGGGCTCCCGACTCAAGGCCCCTCTCCTGGCTTCCTGATGTCACTGCTGTGCCCACAGTGAGTTCACATCCTTCCACCTGTCCTACTGCACGGGACCCCATGAGTTAGCGGCAGACTGCACCTGGCAAATGGCCCACAGTCCACTGATGGGACAGATGGATGACTACCATTCAGCAGAGTAACAGCCAAAGAGGTAAGGCTGATTTTCCACGACAGCTAATGCCAATGTTCATCCAAGTATTAATTTCTGACGAGTGTTCTGGAAGCTAAGGACATGTTCACTGGGGACAGGGGAAAGTTGTCAGTTCACTTTGGTGTCCACTGAACCATCTTACTCAAGATTCCTATAGGTGCCGGGGATTTAGCTCAGTGGTTTCACCACCTGTTGCACAAGTGCAAGGACCTGAGTTCGATCCCCAGTATCAAAAAAAAAAAGATTCCTATATGTCTGCCCCTGGCCCCCTTAACTGGCAACTGCTACAGGCATAACTTGATCAAATGGATGAACCATTAAATCTATTTCTAAGTGACTCAGAAGCTTACTGTGTCAGACTTTTCACCTTCAAGTGTCATTCTCTGGTAACAGGATTGGGGTTTAAGTAAATCTGTAAATTCTGTGGAGATTCAAGCCTAGAATGCTACTAGAGTATGGCTGGTGAGTGGACAGGAATCTCAGTCACACTATTTGGACATAATGTTTTGGTAAGCAAGAATTTTTGAAGTAGATGCAGATTTCTATTTTTTTTTTTTTTTGGTACCAGGGTTCAAACTCGGGTCCTTATGGAACCACTGAGCTAAATCCCCAGCCCCAGATTTCTATTAACTAAACTCTTAATATGTAGTCCACAGTCATTGTATTTTGATTCTGTGTATTAGAATAAGGTAGAGACAGAAATTAAACATGGAATGATGTTTTCTGACAAATCTTACAGATCTATAGCATAACTTGCCTTAAACAGATTACTGTGATTCTTATAATCTGCATGAGACTGAAGAGAATTGAATGAACTAATATTAGTCAGAAGTGTTTAGGCCTTGACACATGTTAAATAATATTTGTTTTTGCCTAGAATCTGGATAAAAATTTGGTCATGTGAAGTTTCTGGGCCTAAATGTTAACTAACTCATTTGCTACATTGAACAGTGATCATAACTGCCTTTTATGTTTTCTGGATAGAGCTTTCTGATATAAAGATCAAAGGCCTTTACTTCATGTATATGTGTCTGAAGTAGTCTTGAAGATATTTGTTTTTTGGTGGAAATCCAACAAACCTACTTGCTTTTCAACTGTAGGTCTGATCTTATAACTACCTTGCAGAGCCTCACTGATTAAATTTTCTAGACACTTAAGAAGACCTTTGATTACATGATTGATTTTCTTCTCATTTGAAGGTTAAGCCATGTTCTGTTTAAGACACAAAAGATGGAAATACCAAAATTTAAGTTTGGTCCATTTATTTTTGTTGCCATTTGTAAGTACATTCTCCCAGTTCTCTGCCTTACATCCCAGTGATGCTTTTACACTTGCAACACATATCCATCGCTAGTTTCCTTGTGCTGAAATGTTTGGTGTTGAGTATGAGGTATCGCTCAGGAAACAGTGCCACCATGTAGGATGAAATGTTCAAGACTTATGAAATTCACTGTGAAATGCTACTCAGTACAGTCCTTTGTTATATTTAAAGAACTTAAAGCTTCTGATTTTACATAGAATATAAAGGAAATGTAAATTATATATAATTTTAGTGCCATTAAAAATAACATATCTTCAAGTAAACATTTATAGTATAAAATTTGGAAACCTTTAGGTGAGCCATACAGTCTGGGAAATTATTGCTATGAAATTGTTCTTTTCATTTGTTAAGAACAACTTCTAAGGTATTTGTTGTATTACATGAGATTAGTTTTCCACTAAATAACAACTGGTAATAAATGAGCACTGTCAAGTTTCCAAAAGGTGATAATGAAGAAGAATAATTAGGAAAAACAGAGGTAAAAGTATTAAAATTCTGATTAATATTTGATGGAACCAATTTAAACTTGATAAATTAGTTTTGAAGAAAACCTGGTACTTAATGTCCTTTAACTTTATAGTCAACAACTGCATCAAACTTAACATTGATCCTTTGTTTTAAAAGTGCCAGGAAACGCTCAGGAAGGATCCTAGAAGAAAGATATATAAAAATTAGGAAATTAATATTAAGTGCATTTGTAAAATGTCTTCTTTTAAAATACTTATATTTAATTTATCATGTGTCATACCATTCATTTGAGACAGAATTAGGAACTTTAACTTGGGAGTTTCTACTATATATTCTTTCCCATTAAATTCATATTCTTTCCAAAAGGAAAAGGAAGGAAGCTTAATTTTACTTGGGATAGGAGTGACCTGGATATCTTTTGAAATACATACATTTGAAATAAATATACTACTAAATTTTTCAAAAGATCTGAGAGGAGGATCTTAACAGTTGAGATCTCTACTGAAGAGAAACTTGACATTAAAAAAAAGTAAATCCAGGAGCCAATTTTATACTTTACAATTCATGATATCATTTAAATATTCTGCTGAAAGATGGGGGAAGCAGAACTGCTCAGTAAAAATGCAAACAGTACACTCAGCTTTGAGCATAATGCTGAACAAACTAATTGCCCTTTGAACTTAACTTGCTTATGTCTAAATGGAAAAATTAATGCTTATCCATAAGCTCTATGAGGCTCCTGTGTTAAGAAAATATCCCAAATCGTGATGGATGAGCCAGGTACACCTGTAACCCCAGCACTCGGGAGGCTGAGGCAGGAGGATCACTGTGAGTTCGAGGCCAGCCTTGGGTACATAGTGAGTTTAAGGCCAGCCTGAACTACATAGTGAGACCCTGTCTCAAAAAAAAAAAAACAAAATTTAAAAAATTTAAAAAATAAAAATAAAGTCATGATAGATACATAGAAGTTCTCATCTTTTTTCTCCTGACCTCTACTTAAGAATACTTAGGATCTTGTCACATTCCAATGGCACTTAGAAAAACTAAACAGAACATGTGAGTCATTGTACAGAAATTAACCAGACAGCACTGAGATGAGCAGGCCTCTGAGTAGAGGGACATGAAGGCACTGAGAACATGATGGTCATAGCAGTCATACCAAGTAGTGCTCCAGACCATGTATTGAGTAATCACCATGCTTTAGGTACTCTGAGTTTATTATTGTCATTTGCCTCTCATCCTGATCAAGCCCATTTTACAGATGAGAAACTGAGCTTCAAAGTTCAGTTAGCTCATCTGTGTTCGTGCAGCGAGCTAGCCACACAGACAGCTTCTACCAGCTCCAAAGCACACACCCATGTGTCTACGTTAAATGTCTAAGAATTAGGATGAATTTATTCAATAAGAGAGCATTGTCATGCCCCCATGAGTCAGCTAGTCTTCAAGGTACAGGGGATGCAGCGATGAAAAACTGGCAAAATTATTTTCTCAGAAGGTCACCTTCCACGGGGCCATTGTCACTGAGTACTTGCTTATGTGATGTGACACCTACGGTGCTAAAAAGTCACAGGTTTTAACTCTTTTCTCACCAAGGAGACCCTTGTGCTTTGTTACCAAGGTGCCCAGGCCATCTTCAGCCATGATCTGTATTTCTAGCAGAGGGGCTGGAAAGTCTGACACATGTCATACTTTGTTATCTCTTAAAATTTTCAGTCTTTAGGTCAGTAATTCTCAAAGGATGATCTTGGGGCCAACTGCTGGTGACACTTACCTGTCATAATGAAGATATCAGAGTCCCAACTCAAAAGTTCTATATTAAAATTGCCAGAAGTGAGATCTGGGAATCTATTTGAAAGTAGATTTCCCATGAGCGTGATCTCCACTGACTTGGAGAAGCCTGGGTCTAGGCACAGGAGCAAGAGATTTTTTTCCCTTAGTGACCTAAGGACCTCTCACTTTCTCCTAACTGCTGCCTGGTGTGTCTGGATGAGCCATCCTGGACTGGTGGTTTTAAGTCTTGGCAATGCATTAGAAGTACCGGGAAAGTTGCTACATCTCTGCAAGCCCAGGCCACAGTCTACACCAAGTGAATCAGAATCCTGGAGAACAGGGTCAGGCATTGACCCTTTTAACACCTCCCAAGTAAACTCCATTGTGCACCAAAGGTGAGTCCTACTGAAATTTAATCTGCATACAGATTATCTGGGGATCTTAGTGAAATGCACATTTTCCTCCCAGAGAGTCTGTATTTCTAACCGATACCCCGGGAAGGCTGATGCTGCTAGTCTGTAGATAACATTGGAAGAAGTCAGGTGCAAGGATCTCTGTTATCACGAAAGACTACTCAGCAACACCTGTGCTTTGGTATGACTTTTCCAAAGTAAATGCTCAGTGCTGTCTGGGCACGCAGACTGAAAACCTAACTATGGAATCCGTTCATCTCATTGTCCTGTGATTCCACTATGGGAAAATTCTTTAAAAGGATCCTGCCTCATTGTCAACCATTTCTAAGACAAGACTTCCAGAAATATACAAATTTCTTTCTTAAAAAAAAAAGTAACAACTTAAAAGTGCCTGGAGGGCCGGGGATTTAGCTCAGTGGTTTTGCCGCCTGCTGCGTAAGCACAAGGACCCGAGTTCGATCCCCGGTACCAAAAAACAAAACAAAACAAAAGTGTATGGAAATGTTTGCTTCATTTACCCAATAGCGACATTGATATTACTTCAATGATTAACACATGTGGTTTAAAAATCAGTGGTATCTGTGAGCCTATTATTTTGTTACCTCAATTCCATTTAACTGCATGTTATCAACTGCCTAATTTTAAATTAATAAAACTTGTGATAGATAAGTGCTTGTTTCTAATTCTGACAAACGTAACTATCACTTACCTTTCCAACACTGTCAGGAAGCTGATAGTAGATGGGACAAAAATCATCTTTTGATCGGTCAGGATTCCATTCATCAGCTTGTTGACCACTTCCTCGGGCTCCAGGGTAGGTCCCAGACTGAAACCAGAGGCAGGTATCAAACACAAAACACCTCCCCAAGCCTTCAGCAGTGTTTGGTGCTGAGTAAGTGGAAGGAACACAGGGATCCTAACAGAGCCGACCTGTCACAGTCATCCCATCAGTATGCTCAGAAATGGGGAAGGGCTGGGGATTAGCTCAGTGGTGCCGCACCTGCCTCACAAGCGCAAGGTCCTGAGTTTGATCCCCAGTACCCAAAAAAGGGGAGAGGGGACTTGCTGTACCATCAGTAACCATAGCAACCATTTATTTACTATTTACTGGGTCACACACACTGTGGTAAACCTTCTACTCAGGCTATCTCATTGATGCTTCATAATAACTTAAGAAGGTACCAATATAATCCCAATATTACAAATATGAACTATGGAAGTAACCAGGACTCAAAAATAATTGAGCTAGTCTGGGACTAACAAGCTCACTTTCAAACCTTCAGTAGTCTTGGGAAAGAAGTCAGATAACAGCGTACAAGGCTTATCTTCACTGAACAATGTCAATCTAAGTGTCGTCAGAATTAAAATATGATAGTTGTGTCTCTTGCTCTAGGTCCTGGAGGTTCATATGAACACTTTATGAGGTCCTGATTTACTTTTTAGCCATGTTACTTAGTTCCATGCCACACCTTTGATGTGTCACTGCCCAGGTCCATGTACCAGAGACTAGCTAAAAAGCAGTAGCTAATAAAGTGGTTTGTAGTCTGGGTGTTAGAGCAAGTGAACTTAGGGAAGAGATGCACAAGATAGTCCTCAGGTTTTTTTGTTCGTTTGTTTGTTTGGTTTTTTGAGACAGTCTCACTATGTAACCCAGACTGGCTTTGAGCTTGTGATGATCCTCCTGCCTCAGCCTCCCAAGTGCTAGCATTACAGGAATGGGCTACACCTAGCTGGTCCTCAGTTTTTGAACAGTTTATCGATCACTTAGGGAGAAACTCTGCCCTAAATTCATTTTATGAGCTCAGAATTACTATGATACTAAAGTCAAACTAAGACACCCCAAGAAGAGCACAGACCCAAAGATCCATTGAATATAGATGGAAAATATGAGCAAATTAAACCTAACATTATATTAAAGAACTTCACACCATGACCAAGTGAGGTTTATCCTTTAGGAATAAAGTGGCTCACTATACTAAAAACAATCCACATAATAGACCATTTTAATAAAATGAAGGAAACTCCTACAAAAATCATTTCAGTAAACACAAAGAATTGACAAAACCCATGATAGAAACACTCAAACTGGGGATAGGAGTGATGGAGAAGTGCTACACAATAAGACAGGCCCTTGCCTTGCCTCCACTTTTTTTCCACAGAACGTTTTGTAAGTTTGTGTTGCTAGTCTCCTGTCCAATCTATCAAAATGGTTTGTGACTGTTTGAACTGTGTGACCTTTCAGGAATGTTCTGTTAAACTCTGCCCCCTCACAAGAAGTTTCTGTTAAGCTCCACCCCTCCTCCAGAATGTTCTGTAACTCCACCCCCTTACTTCAGGAATGTTCTATAACCCCAGCCCCCACCTCACTTCACTGAGCATGCTCACAAGGCATGTGTTTCAGGAATATTCTGTAACTCCACCCCCTTGCTTCATTGAGCATGCTCACCTACCCTGTAGATCCCTATATAAGGAGGCTGTCATTTCTGGAATCCTCTGAGCCCACTGCTGGCATAATAAAAGGATTACCTCCACCTCTTCAACTGACCATTGGATTCTTGGATTCTCAAGTTTTCAAAGAATGAGAGCTATGACTCAGAGCCGCCACACTGAGCTATAAGACTCAGCTGTGCCTCAGCTGTGTTCCAGAGCTGCCACACTGAGCTGTAAGGCTCAGTTGTGCCTTCCACGCTGTGGCACTTGGCAGCAACACTGAGTTGTAACTCTTAGCTGTGCCTCTGAGCTGTGGCACTTGGCTGTGATACTGAGCTGTAACACTGGCTATAGCACAGAGCTGCTCTGCTCTGCCACAAGAGGAGGGAACATCCTCAACCTGATTTGTGTAAGCCTCTAAGGCAGTGTGATCTGTATAAGCAGAGTGATGAAGTAAGGCTTACTGTAGGATTTATCAAACATGGAAGATGATTGCCAGCCTCTCTAATAACCCAAATACTCCATTAATGTAACATTCAAGTTCCTGCTTCTCTCTTAAACTTCCTGGCCATGAGGTGAGCAGTTCTGTCCTGTGGATCCCATCCTGGGGGCACTGCCTTGCCACAGGCCCCAAAGCAAAGATCATGGAAACCTCCAAAACTGTGATTCAAAATGAACCTTCTAAACCAGGTGTGGTGGTACATGCTTGTAATTCCAGCAATCGGGAGGCTGAGGCAGGAGGATCACGAGTTTGAGCCCAGCCTAGATTGCACATCGCGTTGAAGACCAGCCTGGAATATATAGTGAGACCCTGTCTCAAGTAACAAAACAAAAGAAACTCTGTATAAGTTGATTATCTTGCATATTTCACAACAGTGACAGAAAGCTAACTAACACATAGATTTTTCTTGCAGAGCTGTTCTAGGATTTATAACAGGAACAGTGCAACTATGGCCAGGGAACCTATCTGTCCCTCCAGGATTGGAGATTAGAGAGCATTTATATAAGGGACGTAAAAAGGTTTTTGGAATTTAGCAGGCTGTCAATAAATACTTTAAATAAACTATTGATATCCAAGTTTAGTTAACAAAAATAATTCTTACTTTTCAGAGCACCAGATTGTTTAATTCTCTTAAATTCCAATTATACTGTATTGTATCTTTTATGGGAATGTGGTCTCTGTAGTATGTTAGATGTGTAAACATAAACACCAATAAGCTTTGTGGATGTCCTTTAAGAGAGAAGTTAAATTCCAAGATTACAATGAAAGAAACTATTTCAAATTCAGCCCCTTAGAGGTTGGCTCAATTTTCTTCCCTCAGAAATTTAACTCTGAGTAGCTTGGTGCGAGTTCTGTTGCTTTGGGGCAAGTTATTCTTTAGTTGCAATAATGGAGTTTTTCCAAGAGAGGGCGCTCTTGCCTTGTACAGCCTGTTCTGGCAAGGTCAAAAAATTCAATGAAAACTAAAAAATATGGCCTCTGTTTTTAACCACTGAAAAACAGACTGAATTTTAAAAAAAGAAAAATGACACCTAAATAAGAAAACAATAGAGAAAACTGGCAAGATTTGTCTTTAACACCTGCTCTTAGTTTTAGTAAACTCTTAATCCTTTCTACTCCTCCTCTTCAACGTACCCAACACTAAAGGCATATTTGTTGATTTTCTTTTCCCTTCAAGGTCCAGTTAGATTTTTATGGATTAAAATAGATGAATTTAAACACCGGCCTTCTGAAGTATATACTCTTCCATTTTATTTTATTTTTTGTGTATTTTGAGATGGTATCTTCCTTGTATGCTCAAGTGATCCTCCTGCCTCATCCTCCCCAGGGTTGGGACCACAAGGGCACCCACTACACCTGGTTTTACTCTTACTTTTGCTTTCTAACAAAATTGTCTCAAAAGTTGATTTTTAGGGTTAGAGAGGGAGTCAGGATGGTTCAATTTAGGAGTTCTCAACTTTGCAATGGACATGCATTCAGTAGAAACTGTGCTTCAAGCTTGAATTTTGGCTTCCCCAGGGCTCATGAGTGCTACGCAGCATGCTCATGGTCCCACTTCGCCACACAGTCAGGGCCATGAGGGGAGAGTGGCCTACGGTGCACACTGCTAAGTGACAAAGCTTGGCAGGTGGGACCTGTTCCATGCATTTCCACTTTCAGTATTTTCACTTTACAGTGGGTTTCCTGGGCTCTAATCCCATCATAAGTTGGGGGCATCTGTTTTTGATAGATTTTTGGATGCTTGAGAGTTTTGGACAGCTCCCAATTTTCTGCTGATGTTGGCTTTCCACTTGGCCCACCTGTGGGGTGACAGGCTAACGTACAAGTATTTAAAATAGAACTGCTCTCCTCCCAGATGGCCATACTGAAGAGTCCTTAATTCCAAATATATTTTTGTCAGGAGCAATGCTACATAATTTTAGGGGAAAATCGTTTGATTAGGTCTAGTTCTCCTGCCTACATACAGGCCAGCTATGGCATTTCAAAACATGATTTCACCTCAGCCTCTGGTCATAACTGAGACCTCAATGATCCCGTGATGCTGTGATGCTCCGGGGCAAGACCACACCTGCGGGAGACACCCTGGGAGGAACCAAATCTTCATCTGTATAGTTCCTCATTGATCTAGGGATTCCGCCACTCCCCAGTTATCTGTTACATCTGTTTCTCCCCATGTACTGAATAAAAAGTGCGGCAAGCTCAGGGGCTTCTGTCTTTGCTGCCCAGAGCAGCGCTGATCAGGCCCAAAGCTCAGTTTCTCCAAGTCTCATTTTTTCTACCTTCCCTGTATAATAAGTTAATTCACCTTGTGCTGCCATGGCTTGCAGGAGACTAGGACTTACTGCAGAGTTTCTAGTAACGTCCCCTTTCCCGGTTCCCTACATATTTTCACCAAAAACAGCTAAACTGGAAGAAAGAGGGACAAAACCTTAAAACTTAAAAATTGAATCTCAACAATGCAATAGAATAGAGAACCCCAAAAGTACATCTGTATAAGTATATGAATGTATTATGGCACACGTTTTAAATTAGTGAGGGAAATAATGTATTATTTAACAAATAATGCAGAACAGGTCATTAACTAAGTGTTCTAGCACTGAGCTGGACCCCCAAAATAACCTTACTTCTTTAAGTAAATTTTCATGAAGCAAAAAAACTCAAATGTAAAAACTGCAGTCATAGAATATCTACTAGTATTTTGTCATTTTATTTTCTACCGAAATAGTTTTGTTTTATAGTGCCCAATCTCCAGCAAAACTAGTAGAAAATAAGAAGAACAAATATTTTCTTAAGGTTGGCATGGAAAAGACCTTTCTAAATACCTCCTAGAACCTAAAGGCCATGAAGAAAAAAAAATGCTTTTAGAAATCTTAATCTAAAATATTACACATAAGGGCAATAGCAAATTGGGTAAATATGTATATGCAATAGATGTGAGAGGCTATATTGAATGGACAAGGAGTGCTCTGGGTTCATTTTAAACCTCTATAGTTCCATAGAAAAAAGGGAGCAGACCATGAAACAGGCAACTTGTATAAGAAGAGAAATGACCACAAATCATAGGCACATATATTGGCTAGACATCAGGGTGAAAATAAAGAGGACTTTTCACGTATTGAATTGGCAGTAATTAAAAGACAGCAGAAGAAGGACTGATAAAGGAGGGAGAGGGCTGGGGATTTAGCTCAGTGGTTCCGGCACCTGCCTTGCTAGCGCAGTACCAAAAAAAAAAAAGTAGGGAGTGAGATCCAAAATTGTTTTAGTCAAAGTTGGTAAAACATTGGGTGGGCAGGCCAGCTTGGCCTACGCCAGGATATTTACAATTGTGTATCCTTTCATGCAGAAACAGCCTCCTGGGATCTACTGGAAGGAGACAATTATCCAAATGTGAAAATATCTATGCACGCAGGATGTTCATGATAGCTTTGCTATGATAAAAATCCAGAAAATTAAAAACAATCCTAAAAAAAAAAATCCTAAAATTTTCACCATGGGACACTATATTATTTCTTGTTTGCACTCAATAATCAATAAAACTTACGATAAAGCTCTGTATTTTAGCAATATGAAAAGATGCCTATAATAGAATGCACACTGAATTACACTGATAAACCTCTGTATTTATTGATACGAAGAGATGTCCATGAAATAACACAGCACAGTTTATTTACTGTTTCCAGAACCTCATGAATAAATTTCAGTTATTAAAACTTTAAACATTTATTCTACACATAGAGATGACTTTTGTTCATAAAGAGTGGTTTGCATTAGATTATGGAAATTTGAAAAGAAGCTTTCTAATTTGTACTTTTCTGTAATGTTGGGATTTTCTAAAGTATGCATTATGATTACAAAGACACTAAAGTAAGTCCCATAGAAAGGAAACATTAAAAATTATCCTCAGAGCTGGTCCTTTTGTGTTTTTTTTTTGTTTTTGGTACCAGGGATCGAACTCGGGTCCTTGTGCTTGCAGGGCAGGTGGCAGAACCACTGAGCTAAATCCCCAGCCCTCTTTGTGGTTTACTTTTAATCAAGGAAAGCATTTTGTCTGGTGCCCATTGTGGAGGAAAACCTCTGCATGACCAAGGGAAGAACTTCTCACACGCAGTCCTGGTCGGCTCTGTCACGGACACCCACGATGCTTTCTAAACACAGTGTTCCCGGGCCCCTTTCCTCCTGCTATCTGCCCCTAGCCAAATCCAACAGGCCATTGTCTTTGGGCTGGGGACTCAATGTGGTCCCCAAGCACTCCTGGTGACAAGTGTGTATATTTGAGTCTGAGAAGGGAAAGGAAGGGGAAACAGAAGGGTGAGCAAGTTCACCTGCCTCATTCATATGTATTTGTACAGTCATTCTCTCCCTCTCTTTCTTACTTTCTTTGTCTCTCCATCTGTTTTCCCACAATCTACAGAAGCTGAAAACAAAATGAACTAAGGGCATTGAATATCAGGTGTTTGGGGATTAAAATAGGGAAACCCAAAGAACGACTGGTATTCAAAACAACCACCAATCCTTCTGTCTCTATTTCAGTCTCCACTTACTTGGTACTTGGGTTTTTGATGAAGCCGGTGTTAATGAAATTGGGGCAGAGACAAGTCGTTTTGACTCCAGTTCGTTTTAAGGCAGCCAGTTCTTCGGTCAAAGCTCTGTGAAATCCAACAGCAGCAAACTTGCTGGAGCTGAAAAAGAACAGACAGTTTGCAGACCGGTTCAAGGACACTGACAGGCCTGCTTGCTTCAACTCCTGCTTGGCTTAGTTAAGCATGGCTCCGTGCTCACCAGCATGGCTTTCAGGTCCAGTATGTGCTGTGCTCTAAACTACATTGGCATTCAACCAAGTTAAGATGCAAGTGACAAACTGCTAAGCGGGTCAAACCTTTGCAACATGAAAGACAAGGATGAAGGTTAAAATATGGCCACTTAGATTGGGCTGTGGCCTGGTAATGGAGCAACTGCCTAGTGTGTATGAGGCCCTAGGTTTGGTCCCCAACATCACAAAAATGAAGCAAGACAAAAAAACAAAAAAGTTAACTTTTATGAATGAATAAGACAACTCTCCACTAAATACATGGCTAAAAGACGTTAGCAGAAAACTCACAAAATAAAAATATCAATAGATATCAATAAAAAATCATATAACATTTATAGCCATGCATATAACATTTTTAAATTTCATGAATAATTCCTATAAATGGGAAGTACAACACAATAATAATTTTGCTAGCAGGAATGGTAAGGATTTATGGATATCTTGCTTTTCAATATATAGATTTTTATTTTATATAATTGAATCTAGCAATCTTGTAAAGCTTCAGTATAGGCATTAAAAAAATGAAAAAAACGCTTTCCACTTCTCAGAGCACAGGTTAACTGATAGTGTTTTCTGGAAGGCAACTTGATGAAGGTATCAGGATAATTCATTAAAATTGTGCTGTGCTTTTAGGCCTAGTATTATCTCTGAATGCATATCCAAAGAAATAGCCAATCTGAAGACTGAAGTTCAGGGGTAGCCTTGAATGCAAATAGTTGGAGGACCTTAAAGTCAGCTATTGCTTGCTCATCAGCATTCATACCCCTTGTTCTGGTCACATCACTGATACCAACAAAGCATGGTGACTGATCCACACTGGTCTGCTCTGTCTGGTCTGGCCACTGAGCTCCAGAACATTCAAAAGCATTTGTGGGAGGCACACTCCCAACAGGGCTTGAAGTTTAAAGGATGTTAACTTGGGAACTGCTGGCAGTTCTCTTGCCACCAGAGGAAGACAGCCTGCCTAAGACATTAATTACAGAGCCAGAAAAAAAAAGTCCTCTTCTGCGCTGAGTTGGTTTAAGTTTTTTGTTGCTTCTAACTCAAAAGAATACACACACACATACATACGTGTGTGCACTTGCTACTTAGATTAAACTCAGAGCCATGGGGCCGGGGATTTAGCTCAGTGGTTCTGCCGCCTGCCTCACAAGCGCAAGGACCCGAGTTTGATCCCCGGTACCAAAAAAAAACCAAAACTCAGAGCCTTGCACATGCCAAACACTCTATCACTTAGCTACAGCCCCAGCCCAAATAAAAAGAATCTTGATAAAATGTCCCCAAAATGATAAATAAATTTAAATGAATAATGAAAGTCCCCAAAATGATGAATAAATGGTGGCACAGGAATTGAAAATTATATTGCACACATATTTTTATTAGCATGCAAAACTTATTCCTTTTAAATTAAAAGTGTGAGATTATAAATGCAGATTTTTCTCAGGGATGGTTTCATCTGACAGGCCTCCCAAGTCAGACCCCCACCCAAGCAGACCCACATCCACAGGAGCACAGAGATAAGAAGCCAGCAGCTGCCCTGCTGCTCTCACTGCCCTGCTTATCAGCCAGCCCTAGGCCCATCACCCAAGGGACTCTAAAATGTTCCACCCTCTTGAGCAGTGCCCTCCCCCCCCAAACTGCCCTGTATCAACCACTCACAGCCTCCTCTCAGTGCTGACGGCCTTCTTGCCCTTGGCCCATCTGTCCACAGATGGCAATAAACTCATCGCATGTTGCTTAAACTGTGCCTGGCTCGGTGGTCTCAATCATGCCTCAGTCTGACCTTACAGTCTATATTTTTCTTAAACTTAATTAATTAAAAACTTTTTAAAAATGATATTGGAGGTTGAACCCAGGGCCTTCGAACTGAGCTGGATTCCCAGCCCTTTTTTCACTTTTTATTTTGAGACAGGGTCTCTCTATGTTGCCAAGACTGGGCTTGAACTTGCCACCTCCTTCCTGCCTTACTCTCCCAGCATGCTGGGAGTACAGGCATAAAATTATTATTATTATTATTATTACTTTTTGGTACCGGAGATTGAACTCGGGTCCTTGAGCTTGTGCAGCAGGCCAAGAAACTGCTGAGCTAAATCCCTAGCCCCACAGGCATAAAATTATTAGAAAACAAATACATGTTCAGAACAAGGGAAATGATTCCCATGCTGTTTTTCTAATTTGGGTTCAAAAGACCGCAATGATAGAAAACAAATGTCAATAATACATTTACACATACATGTTTGCATAATTATAATTCAAGTTTTTAAAAAGTTATTATTTGATAATAGCAGGAACTCCTAAATGTGCATAATCAGCAGGGTCACCTTGGGTGCCTAAGGTGGCCTCAAAAGCAGGTCTTCACACCCCAGTGCAGCACACCATTCCTGTAACCTACTTGCTACAGCAAGTTCCTCAGCACTACAGCAGCATGCTTTTAAGACTGGATAACCAGGCTGGTATGGTGGCACATGCCTGTAGTCCCAGCACTCAGGAGGCTGAGGCAGGAAGATCGCTGTGACTTTGAGGCCAGCCTGGGCTACATAGTGAGACCCTGTCTCAAAAAACTAGGGAAAAAAAAGAAAGGATAACCATTAATTTTTAAATTCCATTGTTTGCTCTCAACGTTTAGAATACCAGATAACACACACACATACACACACATACTCTCTCCTATAGTTTCCTTTTCACAAAATGTTACCTATTTTAATTATTAATAAAAATTACTGATTTTAATTTTGTTCATGGTACAAAAATATTGTTCTTATTTGTAATTCCTCGCTTCTCAGAGGGATGAGAAATGTTTTAGTGCCTGGCTTAGCACTGGAGGAACTCTCTGCATCCACCTTTAGAACCGGCCTGGGGGTGAAATGTAAGAGAGGATTAACCCCGGGAGCTCTGGTTTTACAAGAGACTTTGTGCTCTGCTTATTTTGGCAGCTCCAAGACCATGACCATGACAAAGACAGTGCTCATTAGACAGGGAGAACAAAGAAACCAACCAGGAAATGCATACCACATACCAGTAAGCCAGCAGGAAGGGGACCCCCGTGTGTCCCGCTGCAGAGGCCACAGTGACCACGTGACCGTGATTATTCCTCATCATTGCCGGGAGAAATGCCTTTGTAGTCTGGAATTAGTTTGTATTGAAAGAAAAAAAATAGATAATGTTTCCGATTCACAGATCCATCGGGGACAGTTTGAAACAAAGGTGTTTTTTAAAGCACTGTCCCTGGTATAAATGAAAAAACTCTAAATTGCCATGTGCATCAACAGAAGGCAACTGAGTCAGCTCACATTAGAACACCTAAGCAGAGGAGCAACAAGGAGTGCTCAGAATCAGCTTGTCCAAACTGCTTCTGTCCCCCATCCTCTATCTCTGTTCACGGATCCTTTCCTTCATCTCACATATTGAATAGGGATAACAATCTAGCTATTAAAAGAATTTACATTTAATGAGAATTTACTAGAAAAGTGTTTGGTTATATAACATCAAGAGTGAAGTTGGGCCGGGGATTTAGCTCAGTGGTTCCGTCGCTTGCCTTGCAAACACAAGGACCCGAGTTCGATCCCTGGTACCAAAAAACAAAACAAAACAAACAACAACAACAACAACAAAAAAGAGTGAAGTGAAGTACAATCTTCCAGCAGTCACTAAATGTTTCCTGCACTGAGCACTGACTGAGTGCCTACTGTATGTGCTGGGGACGCACACATAAGACTCTACAAAGACATCAGAACATGGAAGCATTAACACAAAATAATGCTGCATTTTCACCAGTCTCAATATGCTTTTGATATTAATTACTCCAAGCTCATACCCTAAAAGCTTTGAGGTACTTTTTTATGAACTTGGCTATTTGGGAACTGCTTGGAGACTTCAGAAATACAGACTACATATATAAAACTTAAGACCCAGAAAGATAAGACTCATAATACAATCTGTAATTTTTAAGCCAGGAAATATTTTTTTTCTTTTTTCTTTTTTGGTACCAGGGATCGAACTCAGGACCTTGTGCTTGTGAGGCAGGCAGCGGAACCACTGAGCTAAAGCCCCAGCCCTAGGCCAGGAAATATTATAAGGCCTGAGTTTCATGAGAATTTGAAAGTAAACTGGATTCACTTTGTGGAATCACAGATGGTTTCTATTTTCTTTATCTCTAAATAAACACAAAGATGTAAACACCTAGCTTAGAATTAAAACATATACATTTGAAGTTTATAATTATTGCATTTATTATTTTTTGTGTGTGTGTGAGGGATGATTGGTGGAATCTGGTCACAGCATAAAAAATGAAGTCTTTATGTATAATGTTATTACAGACAGCTAAATCAGGTAAAAATATTATAGAGAGTCAGACCAGCTAGGCCCTGGAGGGAGTCAGTGTAGAAGATGAGAATACATCAAAACTATGGCTGGAGGCCCATCTGAAAAAGATTAAAGTCACAATGGCCAACCTTCTCTAAGAGACAAACAGAAGCTTGAGATTATTAGTACCACCTTTTGAGATTTCCTGTATAAATAAACCATTATCTCATTAGGGGTGGGCCATCCTCTCTTACCCACTATGACTAAGACTACTAAAACTAAAACTAAAGACAAGGTGATTATAGATTATTGATGAAGATTAATGATGTCATCCATATGCCCTTGCTACTATTGGATCAATATTAGCCAAGTGGCTATTCTTGTAATCTTATTGGTTGATTATAGTTTTGACCCACATTGTTCCCACCTCGTGCTTTTGTTCTATACAACTTTATCAAAGAAGTGGGCTCGTTGGCAACCTACTCAGAACCCCCCTGACTCTCAGGAGCTATTCCTATTCCCCCATAAAGTTTCCTGCTCTTCACTTCCATTGTTCCACAGAATTCATTCTTCAACTACAGGGAACACGAACTTGGCGTGTCTAGCAGGTTGACAGTTAACATTTTTCCCCCTACATCAACGGTATGCCTGGAACCTAGAGAAAATTTTACCATAGACTTAATAGTTTCTTGTCTGCTGAAAGTTCCACTTGAAACTTAATCTTTGAGACTTTCCTAAGGGAATATTTTACTCACCCAAAAATGTGCAAGTACATTGACTTCAAAAGTCTTTTCAATCTGAGGGTCTTGGGTAGCAAACAAGTCTGATGTGTAGACCACACCAGCGTTATTCACTAAAATACTAACATCTCCAATTTCTGTTTTCACCTTTAAAAATAAAACAAGAAAAACATATTCATTAAGAGGTGTGATGGTAGGTTTGCATGCAATGACTGAGAAAGGAGTCTGCATTTTTTTTCTCAGATGTGCTAAAAAGCGGTTTTGTCGCCTATCTGCGCATAAGGAACAAAACAAAACAAAAATCCTTTTTTATCTTAGGTACTTATATCTAACACAGCTCTGCCGGTTTACTAGGTAGAAATTTTCTCTTGCAACTTCATCGCTTGACTTTGCTCTACTGATTGTAGCTCAAGAGGTATTTGGCTAAGCAGAATTTAGAATTTATTTTTTAAACACTACTTCAAAAGTTAAGCAAAAACAATTAAATTCTTGGCAAATTCAGAGCTATTCTGGAGAATTATGTAGAACTGACTACACTATTGAGCTGCCCACATCTTCTATTTCTTTATTTCTGTTTCTCTGTTTTCAAGGTCATTCTGTTCCATGTTTCCCAGTCACTCCCCATGAGGTGGCAGCTGGCTTAGGGCCAAAGGGTGAGGTGCTTTGGTCAGCCTTGAGTTGGACTTTGAACAGTCATTTAACCTCTCCAAACTTCAACTGCTCCTCTTAAGAGAGAGACAACAATACAGCTTGCTTGTGAGTTAGTGTGGGAAGAGATGAAATAATGCAGGGAAAGGAACTGAACAATGATTTACAAAATAATGTAGGTAAAGGAAGCTGCCATGACTATCGTCATTATTATACATCATTATTGAGCACGTTCATTTACACTTGTGTACAGGAACATGTCTGAAGGTTCTTCTCTTGACCTTCTGAGCTACCTGTGAGGGTACTGAATATGAAAATACAAATACAAGGTAAATAACATACAAATTATATGTGCATGTTTTTCTAAGAATGTATTTAGGGTTTAAGTGTGGTTTTTCTGTTGACAATTAAATTTTTCTTTTGATGTTAATTCAGAACGAAGAACTTTTGAGAAATCAAAGTAATCAGGTGGATGGTTTTTGTAAGTTATGGCCAAATTGCAAAGGTCACTGCACCTATCATAGGTAAATTGATTACAGTTGAGGACATATGTGCAAAAGAACGAGGCTGGCTCCCAAGAGCAATAAAAGGGAACTTTGAACTATAAAGCCTACTTGTACTCGAGGGAAGAATTATAGAGGCAAAATAATCACTATCACTCTTATCTTCTCAACCCTAATGTAATCAGTAACTATTTCCTTCAAATAATCTTTATGTTTTATTTTTTTGAGTCAGGGTCTCACAATCTAGTCAAAGCTGGCCTTGAATGAACTCTGTAACCCAGGCTGGCTTCAAACTCACAATTCTGTTGCCTCAGCCTCCCGAGTACTGGGATTGTAGGTGTGCACCACCCCGTCCAGCTCAGATCATAGACTCTTTCTTTTTTTTGGTACCAGGGATCAAACTCAGATCCTTGCGCTTGCGCAGCAGGAGGTGAAACCACTGAGCTAAATCCCTGGCCCCTCAGATCATAGACTCTTGATGTTTAAACCCTACTGCCTCAATGCATTGTGAGAATTAAATGAGAGAAATAATGAAATCATGTTAAATGCACAACGAAGAATGAAATCTTCTAACAGGCTCTTTATCAGCTTTCCCTTAGTCCCCCAACAAAGGTAGCATCGTCTCTAAGTAATAACTATTGAGAGAAGCTGGCATTTATTTGGGACATGATGTTTAACATAATGCAATATGATTGTAGGGTGAATCCAACCAATAAGTTTAGTGTTATGGTTTGTGTTTGGATGTCTCCCCAAAGCCTCATGCGGTCACAGCTGGGGCTTTTTCAGAGGTGGCTTGATCTAGAGTGTGTGATGCTGGAATTGGTTCATGGTGCAAAAGTAAATAAGACACTTAGTACCTCAAAGAAATGTAAGCAGATCGTGCGTTGCTAGCCCTTGGGACTGTGGCATTTCAGTAACCCCGTGGTATTGACGTCTGGCTCTACTATTTCTTAATAAACAAAGCAAGCTGGAGTGTACTTAGTTGGCATAAGATGTCTAATTAGCTAATTCAAAATATCTGATCACAGGTCCTTTCTATACTCTGTTTAAGCATATAGCTTTAGGACAATTTCAGCAAAAACACTATACTAAGGTTATATGGAATAGGTTAAAATAAAATTGCTTTTCCCAGAACAACTTATTCCGAGATGAGTGTGGAAACAAATATTTTTCATTTAGGTAATTAAGGATGTTGGAGCAGTAGATCCCTCTAATAATACCTAAAAACAAAATTATATAGATATTATCGGTAGTTCTAATACAACGTTAATACAAGGTAGTTATTATGGCCAGGTACTGAAAATACTGTAAATCCCTGTTAATAAACGTATGAAGTAGGTACTGTTATGATCCCTATTTCCTAGATGAGTAAACTTAAGACAGAATTGAGGAATTTGTGTATCTAATATAACTGGAAGAGCAGAATTTGAACCTGGCTATCCAGCTTCTAGTCTTAATTATGCAACATGTTCCCCTGCATGAAGGTTTTTTTTTTTGGTGCCAGGATCGAACTTGGGTCCTTGCGCTTGTGCAGCAGGCGTCGAAACCACTGAGCTAAATCCTCAGCCCCTAATGAAGGTTAATCATTGTTAATTTCAGTAAAAATAGTTATTGTTAAATACAGATGTTTCCTGCTTGCAGCTCTTGCTTTTATTGTACTCCATCCCAGGGAAGATGTTTTCCACACTTTGCCTACATAATTTCTCTACCTAGACTCTTCTGACTTAGCTCAGGCCTCAAAAAAAGGAAGCGGCATCTGTTTGAAATAAAAAACTAAAATTTTAAAATAGAAGTTAAAAATAAACCAAATCTAAAATTCCCTAAATAAATAGGTTCTCAAGTCTGTTTGGATCAGAACCTTTATACCTACTGAATCAGAATATTGAAGGGTGAGGTCAAGGAATTTTTATTTTAAAGAATTTGCCTGAAGTCAGGTATGTTGGCGCACACCTGTGATCTCAGCACTTGGGAAGCTGATGCAGGAGGACTGCTGAGAGTTTGAGGCCAGACTGGGCTACACAGTGAGTTGAAGACCAGCCTGAACTGCATAGCAAGACCCTGTCTCAAACAAAACAAAACAGAATAAAACAGAATTTGCCTAGATAATTCTGATGACCTTCCTTCCACTAAGGTAATATTTAGTTGACAGGTACAAGTGAGCACACATTCAGAGTAAACCTCATCATGTAGACTGCAGTTTGATGGTACAAATACGCTTTCCAGGAGATCTATGATTAATAAAAAAAAAAGATAAAGAATAGGTTTACCCTGACTTCCCAACTCAATTCTCTGGGCTTCAGAAGACCCTGCAAGGGGGGCTGGGATTTACCTCAGTGGTTCTGGTGCCTGCCTTCCAAGTGCAAGGACCCGAGTTCAATCCCCGGTACCAAAAAAAAAAGAAGACCTTGCAAGTGACTTCCCAAGTGTCATCCCAGGCTGTCTGCCACAGCATGGGCCACATGAGGATACTGAACATGGGCCCTGCCCTTGACCCCTGAAAGCAGACCTCTGGGTTGAGGCTCAAGGCTGTTTTCCCCAGCCTCCCTGGAAGGTTCCAGAACAAACACACTAATGTCTGAGAATCTCAGCTCCAGGTTCACACCCTGGGTCTGCTACTAGTTAGACTTGACCATCTCCAAAAGCCTCCTGGCTCTAACATGAGGGGATTCGAACTGAATATAAAAGTTCACCTTCTTCGCAGAGCTGTAGATACCTTCTCGGTTACTGCAGTCCACCACGAAGGTATGAGCCTGGGCACCCAGTTTCCTGCATTCAGTGGCTGTTTCCTCGATGCCATGCTAGAAGCAGTGAAGAGGGCATGAGACAAAATCAATGACAGGAACATAGCACATCAGCAGCTAGAGATAAAGTAGGAAGGACATAATCTCAGAAGAAGGATTATAGCAGGACATGCTGGGACATATCTGTAACCCCAGCTACACAAGAGGCTGAGGAAGGAGGATCACAAGCTTGTGCCCAGCCTGGGCAATTTAGCAACTTTTGTCTCAGGGGAAAAAAAGTATATTATTTATTAAAGGATTTAGCTTAGTGTAAAGGCCCTAGGTTCAATAACTTGTACTCCTAAATAAATAAATATTAACTTCATGAGGTATTTTATTTGGGGGGACCAGGGATCAAACTTGGGTCCTTGAGCTTGCACAGCAGGCAGCGAAACCACTGAGCTAAATCCCCGGCCCAATGAGGTATTTTATTTGGATCAACTGATCATTATGTCTCTCGGATATGTTCATTTGAGGAATCTGTCCCTGACTATTTGCATTAAAACATACAAAAGCTAAAAGGCAAAATGTCATATTGGTCAACAGGAAATTATTCTGATAAATGTGGTAGGAAGAAACATCAGATTTGTTAACAAGAACTTGTCCTGATATATACAGTAAAAGGGAATCGAGGTGGGTGTGGTGGCACACACCTGTGATCCCAGCACTTGGGAGGCTGATACCGGAGGATTTTTAGTTCAAGGCCAGTTTGAGCTGTATTTTAAAACCTTGTCTCAAAAAAACAATAAAAAAAGGTGCAGGGGAGGTGGTGGAGTGGGATTGAATGCATTCTTTCCAAACTGTTCGCACCACACGCAAATTCAAGCAATAGGAGTCCAGCATATCACAACGGACTCTCGTGGTCTTGCACTTTGCTTCACATCTGCTCCAGCAGCAGTCATCATCTGGATGTCCTCACCAATGGGTGATGCATAACAGAAGTCGATATCATCACAGTTAACCTGAATATACTAGGAAGCCATAGGGGGCTGAATGTCATGATACGCAGCTGTGAATAAATAAGGGTCAGATCAATCTGACCCACGTGTTACAAAATAGGTAGCAAAGTTTGGGCAGAGCTGTGCCCAAAAATTTCTAATAACTGGCAGCTGATGGGTGGGTTTTCTATAACCCACGGGGTGGCAGTATTTGTCTTTGACCCAAAGGGACAAACTATTAAATGAATACTTTCATTTAACCCATTATATTCAAATTATTACCATTTCAACATACAAAAATTACTAACATAAGGCCAGGTGTGGTGGTGCAAACCTATAATTCCAGCATTCAGAAGGCTGAGGCAGGAGAATCGCCATGTGTTCAAGGGCAACCTGGATACGTAGTGAATTCAAGGCCAGCCTGAACTATATAGTGAGACCCTGTCTTTTAAAAAAATTACTAACATAATATTCTATATTCCTTTTTTATAGTTTTTGAAATCCAGTGGGTTATTTCCACCCACAGAACACCTGGATTCAGACCAATCAGCTGCAAAGGTTTATAGCCACTGGGCCAAGTGTCGAAACCTGCTACCCAACGGGACAGCTGCGGTCCACATCTTTTACTTCCCTCACTCTGTGCCAAGCCAGGCTTTGCATTTGCAGATCCCTCTCTACAGACAGCAGAGCATCTTCTGATTTTTTCCTTTCTTTTTACTAATACTGGGGATCGAACCCAGGTCCTCTGCGCTGATCTACATCCCCTGGCCTTTTCTACTTTTTATTTTGAGACAGTGACTTGCTAAGTCATCCAGGCTGGCCTGGAACTTGGGATCCTCCCGCCTCAGCCTGCCAAGTAGCTGGGATTACAGGTGTGCACCACTGTGCTTGGCAACCTCTGCTCTTAACTGTCTCCACTTTTTATTTTTATTTTTTATTTTTTGCAGTGCTGGGAATGGAGCCCAGGGCCATATGCATGGTAGGCAAGCAATCACCACTGAGCTCCCCCCCCCAGACTTTACTCTCTCCTTCTTAATAAGGCTTTCCTCACCACCTGGAGATAAATGTTCTCACCCTAGCTCTCCTCACAACACACAGTCCCCAGGCTTTCTTGTGTCTTACTTTCTTCTTTATACTTCACGCCCTCCACCATTTGCATATTGCATTATACAGCAGCCCTCACTTGTCTTTGCAGTTGAGGTCTGTGCTTCTTACTGGCTGTAGCTTCAGTTCTGTACAGGAGCAGGGCCAGGCACACAGTAAGTGCTCAAGGTATCTGTGAGCAGATGCCCTTCAATTCAGATTAGAGGAAATGTGCAGGGCACCATTACCACAGGACCTAATGACTCAGTGCACAGGAAGCACAACTAACAGTGTCGTGTGTTTACCATGTGCCACACACGCTCACTTATGCAATGCATGATCGCGTTTCTTCCTCTGGGCTTCTTGAGGTAGGTACTTTTGCTTGGTCCACTTTGCAGAAAGGAACCCAGTTCAGAGGTGGGCCACCCTGAGTCTGACCACACCACCAGGCCTCAACTTGGGCACTGTGCTGGGCCAGGTCTAGTTTGCATCTTTCTTGCACAAGTAGGTACTTAATGTCTACTTTCTCTACCAGACTGAGGGCAGGGGACCCTGTCTCCTGTTTGCCACATTGTCCCTAGGGTCAAGGAAACAGACACTCAGTATTTGCTGACTGCTGTCTCCATCAACCACTCCTTGGGCTAGCTCTCATCTACCTTGAATTCCTGTTTATGGGATTGTTTTTTGTTTTTTTGTTTTTTTTGGTACCGGGGTTTGAACTCTGGACCTTGCGCTTGCACAGCAGGCAGCAAAACCCCTCAGCTAAATCCCCAGCCCTTGTTTAAGGGATTTGTTGTTGACTCATACAAAAAGAATGGCATTTCAGGCCACTGTTCCTTCCAGAAACCCCTCTGTTCAGCCACCAGTGGTCAAATAAAAGGTTAGATTCTAGGTCTTCCCCACTTCCTTAAGCCCACATCTACACCTGACCTGGATAAAAAATTACATTGAAGTTCTTTTCCTTTCCTGTTTATTGTTTTTACTAAAAGATGATTTCCAAGCCGAGCGTGGTGGTGCGTACCTATAATCCCAGCACTCGGGAGGCTGAGGTAGCAGGATAACTTTGTGTTTGAGGCCAGCCTAGGCTACATAGTGAGTTCAAGGCCAGCCTGAACTACATAGAGAGACTGTGACAAAAAAAAATTTTTTTAACACAAAAGACGATTTTCATAAATAACTTTTGGCGATAATTACAGCATAGTAACGTGGCTTTCTGTTGGGTATAATCTTATTTTTTGGTACCGGGGATCAAACTTGGGTCCTCGTGCTTGCAAGGAAGGCGGCAGAACCACTGAGCTAAATCCCTGGCCCTGTTAGGTATAATCTTTAAACTATTGATCTTTAGTAGCTGCAAATAGGACCTGGGAACGAGTCTTTTACTGTTTTAAAATCCTCACTAAAACTATTATTTTTTTCCATGCAGTTAAGCTAGGGGGTCAGTGAAATCAGATTACAAATAATTTTCTGGGTCTAAGTGCGAATGAGTGTACAATGTAATTTGAGGGTGGACAGTAACTGGGAATCTATCTCCTCTAGGTCCATTCCTCAGGTGATCCGAAGCATATGAATCAATTCCTGCTCCACCGGTACAGCGGCAATAGCAATTCTTTTCCACCTTCTCTACAGAGATGTGGTAAGGGGTGGTTGCCAGCAAAAGGCGGCCGTGTCTGCAGAGCAAAGGCAGCGGAAAGGAAAGAGCAGTCAGCGCTGTTACCTTATTGATATCCCAGAGAACCAGTTTGCTTTTACGTTTGGCAAATTCAAAGGCAGTGAGTCTCCCAATTCCATGTCCAGCTCCAGTGACGAGGACGATTTCTCCGGTGACTGATTTTTTCTTCTTAGGAATGAAAAATTTAATGAGAGACTCTAAGGAGAAGACGAGTAACAGGGGCAGGAGCAGGAGGGTGCTCAGATGGAACTTCATCTTGCTGTGGACCAGCTCCGCCACGTTCCCTTCCGGATAGATCACTCCACGCGGCTCTCGCGGCCGCGGGTTAAATACCCTCAAGCAAGGAAGAGGTTCTCTCTCGTAGAAGCAAACAGCCGACCGCTCCTTCCGCAGGGCGGGCTCTTCTCGGTGCCTGCCATTGGCTGGGCCGCAGCGCAAAGCCCAGGAGAAGGGACAGGGAGGGAACAGAGGACAGGGAGGGGACCGAAGGGACAGAGTCCCGCGCGTCCCTGCGGTCACACCTTCCAGGTCAGAGGCCCCTTGATTTCCTTAATCTGGCAGACCCACAGCTCTGGAAAGGCGAACTAACCGCTTCCAAGTTCGGGGGGTGCTGCCTGCAAAGTCGCCGCGGCCCCTCAGAAGATAAGGATGCAAATGCAGCAGCATCTTTGCAGGGCTCTGAAAAAGCCAGTTTTTCTGCTCCCTGAGAAGAAAAAAACCCACCTCACAGATCAGTTTGAATTAAGCACGATTTCTGGAACACAGGAAATTCTGTTCTCTCAAAGCTAGCTATAATCAAGTTTTAGTATAAAACCTTAAGCGGGACTGTTATCAAAAGAAAGAGCAATATATTTGGGCAGCCACTTGACCTATTAGAATTGGGAAACAACAGCAACAAAGCATGCATTCCACTGTAGTAATTGTATCTTTATCCTGGCTAATAAATCACCGTTCAGCTAAGTGCAGCGAGGCACACCTGCAAAATCAGCTACTCAGGAGGCCAAGGCAGGAGGACTGCAAGTTGGAGCTCAGCCTGGGCAATTTGGCAAGGCCCTGTCTCAAAAGGAAAAATAAATATGGCTGGAGATGTGGGTCAGAGGTAGTGTCCCAGTACCAGAAGAAAAAAGTCACTATCAAAACTGAATAAATACAAAGGACACAGCTTCACACTGAAGATTACTTATGAGGGTTGGGTTCATCATCTGTCTGTACATATGCATGTGTGCTTTTGTCTGTACAGTGGGTATTCCATATAAAGTAACTGCTGATCTAAAAATAAAATCTGCCTGATGATAACTCAGTGGTAGGGCATTTGCCAGCATGCTAGAGGTCCAGGGTTGGATTGGAGAAACTGCTTACTGGTTACTCACAACCGAAGTAGTGAGGTAGGAGGTTAGGGCTGGGGCTACAGGACAAACAACTGGGCGGGATGTGCCAGAGGTCCTAAAAACATGAGCAGAACACAGGACCCTAAAGGACTCCAGGCACCGAGGACTGCGGGGAACTAATCAGAAAGCAACATTCTCAATTTCTCATTTGAATCTGGAGCTGTTTATAGGACCAGGCAGAAAAGTGCTATTTTCAATCCTTCATTTACATCTGGAAGAAGTCAAGCCAGTCTTTCCATAGGACAGTTCAGATCTGACTCCCCCCCCGCCCCCAGGCCAGGAGAGTGTCTGATAGGACAACTGACACCTTGCTTTATTTGCGTGGGGTGGGGAGCCAAGCCGAGAATTTTGAATACAAAGTCCTCCTCCCATTCCCTTTGCCCCTGTGAACCTTTCCCTCAACCACTCCTACTCCGCAGAAACACCTCTTTCCACCCTCAGGAAATGTGAACCTTTTGTAGATTGTCTGCACGTCTTGTTCAGTTCTTTGTTCAGGACACCAAGAACCTGGAAAGGATCCTATGGGCCTCCACTCAGTGCCATTTCTGCTAGTGTGCAGCAAGAGCTTAGCAATTGTCTGGTTCTGAATTTTTTTCCAATTGTGTTGTAGAAAGTGATTGGATTTTGGTTTTGCAGAAGACACACCAAGGTCTGGGAAAAGACCTTTGTAGGGCATGAATAGCCATCCTCTATACTCAGGAGCTAGAAAAATCACAGTAGCTTTTGAATTGTACCTAATAAAGCCCTACCTTTGCCTCTTACTGAGGTGTTCTGAAGATTCTTTCTCTGGGACCAGAAGTCAGCAAACCTAATCTATGGGTAAGGTGGGCCTGGTTCTTTATTTCTGCTTCAGAAGCCTCCTTGGTCCTGTCTGACAGCCCCACAAAAGTATACTCCACCATGGGCTTCTTTTCATTCTCATTTTATTCCCAGCATTGTCTTCTACCCCTCAAATCCATGCTCCTAATAGTATGAACACTTGTGCAGGAAGTGTAGTTTCCCAAGTTTTCTTTCGCATATATCATTTATTTGATTTTTCAAAATCCTCCTAGGAAGTAGAGATGAAAAATACTTATATTTGTATTTTATAAATGGATAAATCAGTTAGGTTGACTTTTATGAATTTCCACAGTGAATAAAGGCATAAATGAGGCTTAGACCTATGGTCACTGGTGTGATGTCAGTTTTTTGTTTTATTTTGTTTAGATAAGATCTTGCTTCCTACTGCAGGCTGGCCTTGAACTTACTATGTAGCCCAGGATGTTCTCAAACTTGTGGCAATCCTGCCTTATTCTCCCCAAGTGGTGGGGTTATAGACGTGCACCACCACACCTGGCAGTGCTGGTCAGGTTTTTGCCTAACAACTACAGAAAAAAAATTGTATTTTACCTTGTGACCAAGTATATTTATATGTGTTTGCTTTCTTGTATGTTGACTTTCTATATATTAAGACTCTGCCTCTGCTATTCCTTATTTTGTCTATTTTTAAAAATGTATTAAAAAACTGAAAGAGAGGCATGGTGGTACATGTAATTCCAGCATTCAGGAGGATGAGTCAGGAGGATTGCCACAAGTTCAAGGCCAGCCTGGGCTACATAGTAAGTTCAAAACTAGCCTGCACTACAAAGTAAGACCCTGTCTCAACCCCCTCCCAAATAAAAGAGAATAAAATTAAATAAAAATTTTAAAAACCTGGGACATTTTAACTCACCAGGTTGGGGTGCATATGAGTTATCTGTCTAAACATCTGTATCCTAATTTATGAAACTGGAATATTACTAGTACTTACCTTGCAGGATTCCTGTGGTGTTCATAGTGCTTTAATAGCCATTCACCTCTATGTGAATTAGAAGTAACACTAATATCATGTGAAAGATACCAATGTTCTTGTAAAGAGTGGTTATAATGTGGATGGTTTGGTGCATGACAATTAGCTTTTGACACAGTGGTAAAATAGAATTTTTTTTTTCCTGGTATCAGGAATCAAACTCAGGACCTTGCACTTGCCAGGCAAGCACAGCACCAATGATCTACATCCCGGCCCAGAAAATATATGATTTTATATATATATATATATTATTGAGGTTATACATATATTGAGGTTACTAAATATACTTTAAATAAATTAGGAGCGTTTAACATATGTTATACATGGGGATCCCTCTTTTTTTTTTTGGTACCAGGAATTGAATTTAGGACCTTGCCCTTGTGAGGCAGGCTCCGAGACACTGAGCTAAATCCCTGGCCCAAGGCATCTTAAAGTCATGCTATCTTCCAGGCTGTTTGTGTGTGTGCTTGCATGTGTGTGATTGTGTGTGTGTGTGTGTGTGTGTGTGTGTTAGTGGGGATTGAACCCAGTTACACTTCCAGACCTTTTTAAAATTTTGAAACAGGGTCTTACTAAATCCTTAAATTGCCCAGGATAGGCTCAAACCTTTGGTCCTTCTGCCTCAGCCTCCCAGAGTGCAGGGGATAAAGGCATGCACCACCACGGCCTGCTGTCAGCTGTTGCGTGGTACATATTTAAAAACAACGGCACCAAAAACATAAGGATAGTGGTTTTCATCAATGTCTTGAGCACTTCACAATCCTGGCTTTATGCTAGTAAGTGCTTCACATACACACACTTTTAGTTTCTTTCACAATAACCGTAAGCTATAGATTCAGTTGAAATCTTGGTTATGTGAATTGAGAATAAAGGATTAAGAGAAATTAAGGAAACTATCTGAGGTCATAGTATAAATGACAGAGTTGAATTTTAGCCCAGCTATGTACTATCTGATTCTTTAACCTCTTTCTTCTCTCTCTCTTTTTCCCTCTCACTTTGTGTGTGTGTGTGTGTGTGTGTGTGATTATGGGGATCCAACCCCAGGCCCACACATGTGAAACAAATGCTCTACACTGAGTTACAGCTGCAGCCCAACTTCTCCTGAGGTCTAAATTACCACATCTGTAAAATTCATGTAATAGCAGCTAAATTACTATGAAGAGTAGAGAAAATACGTAGAATGCACCAAGGGGGTGCACAAGAGTGAATGAGATACACAGAAAGCACATCTTGCACATGCATATACCTGGTCCACAGCAACTATTACTCCATTTAATCCGTCATCAGTAGGCTGTGTATATATGTGCAAAGCTGGCTCTAATATAGAACATAGCAGGTAGCTGAGGAAGCACTGGGCCCAAGGTAGAGTCAGGATGAGCAGGCTTTGATCAGATGAGCAGGAGTCTGAGGTCAGAGTTAACAAGAATCAGGTGGACAATGAAGTCTAGAGATGTGACAAGTGAGGTGACAGCAAGGTGATGGATGTCCACTGTGACAACTTCTCCTGGATATCTGGAAAATGTTTTTCCTTCTCACTTTGTTCTTCTAATGAACCACTTGGTTAGGATAGGGACCAAGAGGCTCTTGCAGACATATACTTGCTATATGCCTGGAATCCTCGGCCTATTTCTAGGGGTTTTTAAAATTGTTGGTTGAGACAGAGTCTCGGTATGTTGGCCAGGCTGGTCTCAAACTCGAGGTGATCCTCCTTCCTCAGCCTCTCGAGTGCTGGGATTACAGGTGTGCACCACCATGCCTGGCTCCCATTTCTAGTTTAAGTAAGTTGGTTTTAGTCCTATAGGTTGACCTTAGCTTGATGGGGAGTGGTCTGAACCCTGGTCATTGTTTGGTATAAAAACTGCTAGACAAAGTCCCCATGGCAACCCAATTTCAGGTCTCTTCTCAACTATCAGGTGCTATCCTCTATTCTTAATAAACACTCCTCCTGTCTACCTCCTTTGTCTTCAAATTCATTCTTTGCCTTTGTGAAACACAAACCTAGATTACGCCGTTACAACTCCATAGCCCCTTGGCAGATTCATAACACACACAACAACTACACAGGCCAGTAGAGAGTGGTCACTTCCACTGTAAAGAACCCTGGGGAAGAACAGCCAGGAGCACTGCCAGACTATCTAAAGGATACACTGACAAGAGCTTTCCTGTCATCCTGAAATAGATGTCTTCATAGTTGTCCCTGAAGCCTGAATTTTAGAGCTAGATGGACTTAGATATTAGCTTGTGCAACTCCATCTTTTTCTTTTAAAGTAGTTAATCTATGAATTCAAAGCAATGAATATATCAAGTTTAAAAATGGTTCTGCAGGGCAGATGGTAAAAAGACACAGTCTTTCACTGACTTTACCTGTGTGCAATTCTTCAGACTGGCCTGTGTGTGTGTGTGTGTGTGTGTGTGTGTGTGTGTGTGTGTATTGAGCTAAGGACCTTGGATGTGTTAGGCAAATGTTCTACCACTGTGCTATACCCCCAGCCTCAGATTAACCACTTCTAGCCAGTCTCTCAGAGTTGACTTCCATGTACCAAATACAAATTTACAGCGTTAGTTCCCGATTTATCTATTTTTTACAATATTGATTGATTTGTCTCTTTTGACAGTTGAGGATACAGCTCACTGATTTCTCACCTCTCATCCCCCTATCTTCCCAATATAATTATATCACTCTTAACAATTTCTTTGACACTTTTTGTTTTGTTCCAGCAATGATAGACTACAAATGTTGGCTTCCCATTTTGTGACAGGAGGCTATGCCATTTTCTTGTGCTCTGCTGTCCATTTCTACCTTCTGATTTTTATTTTCTTGTATTTATGATCACATTGTCAGGAATGATAATATTCACTTTCTACTTTATAGCCATAATTTTGCTTGATCTTTCGTGGAAAAGCTACTTGGGGGAAATAAGCATGACCTGTCAATTATTCCTAGGTCAGCACCAAATGATTCCCAGGACCCTGTATGTAGAATGTCTTGTGGATTCCCATGAGATGTGGACAACACAGGAGGATACAGATGCTAGGAGGAGCCCACTACCACAACTTTTCACGGTAGCCACTCTGTGTCTCTTGGACCAGGGTGTACTTTTATTTTTGCTCTTTTTCTCTTTTGTTCAGCCCAAGTTTATTCTGAAGAGCCAGTTTTTCCCTCACTCCTTCACCCCTCACTTTTCAAATAAACTTTAGGCACAATTTTTGGCTTGCCTTGTTCAATTCTTTGTTTGAGGCAAGAAGGACCTGGAATAAGTATCACTGGTGAGCCATTTCTAAAGGAACTACCTGTAGGGAACAGGGAAAGGGGACGTTACTAGAACCTCTGCAGTAAATCCTAGTCTCCTGTGAGCCTCGGCGGCACAAGGCGAATTAACTTACACAGGAAAAGTAGAAAAATGAGACTTGGAGAAGAAGCTGAGCTTTGTATCTGATTAGTGCTGCTCTGGGCAGCAAAGATGAAAGCACCCAGCTTACAGTACATCGGGAGAAACAAATGTAACAAATGACTCGGACAGTGTTCAGTACATCGTCGTAAACAAGATGTAACAAACAACTTGCAGAGAATTCAGTACATCAGCGTAAACAAGATGTAACAATCCAAGAACAATGAGGAACTGAGTAGATGAAAATTTTGTTCCTCCCAGGAGGTCTTCAGCTGGTGTAATCTTGTCCTGGAGCATCACAGCATCACCGGATCCTTGAGGTCTCAGTTGTGACCGGAGGCCAAAATGGAATTATGTCTAGGAATGCCATAGCTGGGCTGCAGGCAGGAGAACTAGGCTAACCAAATGATTTTTCCCTAAAATTATGTAGCATTGCTCCCGACATATCTCCCTTTCTTTTTGTTTTATGTGAAGGTGTTTTTAGGAAAAGTGAGCACACCCAACAATGGCTTGTCCCTATCTAATATGAGGATCTATAGTGTGTTTGACTGGCTTAGCTGTCTATAATAAGCATAATTTCTCTTAATTGGGGCTGTACAAGGATTAAAAATCTAATAATTTTTTTTAAACATTGTTGGCTAAAAAACTTAAAACTTTTGTTGAACTCAAATAACTATTGTCTTTAGTTATACTTTTCTACTGGGTGTTTAAGACCAAGTTACGGTGAGACCTGTATTAAATAAAGTCAATCTCTTGCTGTCTAACAAGGTCAATTAAGTCTCCGCATGCACTTTCTTAGAACCATGTATAGAGCCTCTTAGGTCCTCTGTCAGTGTCTGCCATCAGGATATGTCATGGCCTTGCTTGACCATGTTGCTTCCTGAGAAAGCATGGGAGATTTTTTTCCTCCAGGTGACATTCCTTTGGCACACTTTTTGTTGTATCTTTACTGTTTTGGTGTTCAGCAACCTCCCTGCTCAGGAGGTTGGGTGACTCACCAAAAATGCAGGATCTTGGAGATGGTTCCCTCATGACCTGGATCTTTTTGCTATTGTTCCTGACCTTGGAGGGCCAGGGCCAAAATATTAGCTGCCTTCTTAGCCCAGATACCTTTTTAGTTTTGGAGTCTAAACTTTTGGACTCTAAACACCCAGAAGAGAAGATCAATAACATTAGCATTGTAAGAGGAATAGTGAACTCAACTATTATAATTTTACCTGGATATTAAGCATTTTGGAATAAAAATATAGTTTAAAAAACTGTTATTATTGCCAATCATGTTTGTTCTTGTGGTTGAATCCCTAAGTAGCTATCTTTTTATAGGATGTCATCTAAGAAAAATAAATCAGCTTATAAGTGTACTTATTATCATAGGTGGCTGGAGCATAAGAGAAGGGCAAATATCTGAATCAAAAGGTTACACCAGAAAAGGAGCAGTAATAAATATCACAGTTATATAAAACCTTATGTCCTTCAATGTAGTTTGGTACCAAAAGCATCTCTCTAATAACACTCTTTTGTTTATGCCACAGAAATCAATCTTTTGAAGATGCCCAATGTAGACATATCACAATAACATTTTTAGAACTTAACCAATATAAACATTTTATTACATATTTAGAATGATATGATAACCAATGTAATCAATTTATAATAACATAGTGAGATAATATTTATTGCAGTGTGTCTCCCATAAGACTATGAAAACTACTAGGGGGTCCCTTTAGTGAATTAAGAACAGAATAATTATTTTCTGGGTGGCTGCTTCTTTAGTCACCAAAGAGAGTACCCACAGTCTCTATGTACTTTGACAAATAAAATCTCAATGGCACTTTGATCAGTTAGCAACCTGGGGGAAGAAAGGCATGCCTTTAATTTAATAACATTTATCTGTAAGCCAATTTAGTAATAGGTGAATATATTTTAAGGAAAACATTTTTTTTTCAAAAGGTGAAAAGAAAAAGAGAGAGAGAGAAAAAATTTGAGCTCAATTGTACAAACAGACAACAGACAAACATATAAGACAATTTATAAAATTAGAGGGCACTCAAATATTTTTGGCCAAATTGAATTATAATATCCCTTTTATGATTTTGAGGTTTATAATTGTATATAAGACTGGTCAAAAACTTTTGTAGTCAATTAACAGAGATCTCTTGAGATTAGAATCAGAAGGAATGCAAGCCCTTTTATACCTGTAAATGTAAAAAGAACATTTTCAAGTTGTGCCCCCTCCTTTTTAAAATCTGTATTTATTCTTCCTCTGGGGGCATCATCTCAGTCCTGGACCCCACTGTGGATTTGTTAGTCATCTCTGGTGAGGTGGGTCACTCAGGTGCAGCTGGCTCATCGCTCTCAGCTGGGGTGCTATCCCTGGTCTCTGAGATGTTGGTGGTTCCAGCAGTGTGACCCATGATTGCACATTTCAGGAGGGCAGCCACAAGGTTTCATCCTCATCTGTCAGGACACAGGCAAAATCTCTCCCCTAAGTTTTTAAGGCAGGAGGAATTTTTTGACATAAGGCCTTTTGTAATCTTAAAAACAAGTTTAATAATTTAGATTCTAAGGTAGAGCAGACCATAGCTCCTTCTAGTCTTTGAGTCAACCAAACTGCATGAGAGGAATCACTTAAAATATTAAGAGGTTGGGGAGGGAAGTTTTCAATCACAAATATAATGGTTAGCAACTCTGACCTCTGAGCAGAAAGACCTGGTGTAGGGAACACATAACTAAAGGAAGAGCTCCAAATTGCTGCTTGGCCCTTAGAGGAGCCATCGGTGAAATAGGTTGAGCACCTTGCAATGGCTGAAATTGAGTAATCTTGGGGAGAATAAACTTATGTCATGAAAAAAGCTGAAACAGAGGATCACTAGGGTAATGATTATCTATCTGTCCAATGAAATCTGCAAAGGCTACTTGCCAATATAAAGCAGTTTTTTTTTTTGGTACCGGGGATGGAACTCGGGTCCTTGCACTTGCGCAGCAGGCGGCAAAACCACTGAGCTAAATCCCCAGCCCTAAGCAGTTTGTAGCAGCATCTGCATTTGAGCCTTATCAATTGGGATAATGATGAAATGAGGGTCAGCACCAAATAATTGTCGGTTACAATTACGTCCCAAGGAAACCATTTTTTTTCCCACTAATTTATTGGTACATTTTAGGTATAAAATACTGTTACATTCATCATTGGGATCTTGTACCATTACATGAGTATCTTGGTTTTTATGTTTTTCCCCATTCCCCTGCCCTCCCTTCACCCCTTCCACCCTTCCCTATTTGCAAAGACTTTGTTTCCATTTTTTTCCTTTTCTCATATTTTTTCTTTTCCCTTTTTTCCTTCCCCTACCCCTCCCACTTCCCCTGCTCCTTTAGACCTTTCTTCCTATCACACAATATCAATTATACATTTTAAAAATTACAATATCAAGATCTAGGAGACATTACAACAGATTTTACAGAATTTAAAAGGATATAGAAAGCATATTTCAAAAATCTTTTTTGAAATAAATTTGACAATTTCTAAGAAGTACCTTGGAGGACAAATTAATGAAACTAACTCTGGAGGAAATATAAAATTTGAATAGCACCTATTAAAGAAACTATATTCCTAGCTTGAAAAACTACCTATATGACAACAGCAGGCTCATATACATTTTAACTGATAAATTATATCAAACAATTAAAGCAGAAAAAAGAAGGAACACTTCTCCCCTCATTTTAGGAAATCAACATTGTGCTAATCCTAAAACTGGATATAGATAACAGAAGAAAAAAGTATGAACGTAGATAGACATTTGTTTAACAAAACAAACTATTAGAAGTCAGATCTGGCAGTATGTAGAAAGTGGTTTTGTTATAGGGATGGCAGTGTTGGTTCAGCATTGGAAGATCCACCCCCAAAAGTAATCATTTTAACAGAGGAAAGGAGAAAGCCATATGATCCTGTCACTAGTTGGAGAAAAAGTATTTGACTAAATTCTACAGCTGTTCATGGTAAAAGCTATCAGGAGACTAGAAGTAGAACAGAACCTTTTCAACAGATTAAAGACAAGTACCGAAGGCAACTATTTTTGCAATTTGCTCTAGAAATAATTGTAGAGATTTCACTAACTGGTTAGATAAAAACAACCATTCCATGGGAAAGATCTGTTTTTCATACCATTGTCCTATTAAACCTGTAGGTGAATGAGGGGTGTTAAGCATAAACAAATGAACTGGATAGTTACTGTTGATAAGAAAAACCTGCCAGTTATGTATTCTTTGTTCTATTAATTGTAATTTCCATTGTAAAGGCAAAGCTGCCTTGGGCAGAAAAACTTCAATAGCCCCAACTAAAAATTTTTTACCATATCCAGTTCCAAGGTGATTATTTTTCTGTTGCTGTTCTATAGGCTTCATTCCACCCTGAAGTTGCTTGCTTAATCATATTTCTGGTTCATATCCCATTTTAGACATCATGTGCTGACCCAGTGAGGTTTCAGGGGACAAAGTAGTCACTATGACTCTCCATTCTTCCAATAAATCTCTGCCCCATAAGTTTACAGTTATGGGAGCTATGTAAGGACAAATATGTCCCAATTGACCATCGGGCCTTTCATAAGGCAGGGGAATGGAGCTTTGCAAAACTTGTTGGGGGGTGCCAAGGACTACCAGAGATGTTTTAGTTGTTTTTTCCCCCCAAAATGATGGCCAAAACCATGTGCCAATCACGGACACATCCATGCCTGTGTCTATAAATCCTGTAAAGAATTTGCCATTCAATTTAATTTTGCACATGGGCCAGTTTTTGGAAATCTCTTGGGTGAAATAAATCTCTTGCAGAATTTCTGGCTGAGGATCCTCTCAGGAATTTTTAAAGCTAACATTATTTAATTTTGGTTTAGGCAAAAGCAACAACTGTGCAATATAATCTCCTTGTTCTATTACCTAAAGTCCTGTGGAGCTAACAGGAACACACAATTCCGAAGTACAATCAGAATCAACAATAGCCAGAATAACAGTAATTCCTTTCAAAATTAGAGAGAATTTTCTAAGTATCAAACCAATAGTTCCAGGGGGTGGGGGTCCATGAATTCCTGTGGGGACAGATACCAGAGTCTCACCTCACAGCAGGTGAACTCTCTGAGCAGCAGGAAAATCTATTCCTGAGCTTCCCAGTGTTCCCCTGACGAGGGAAGAAATGTCCCTCCGGACACCCATGCCATCTGATTTTGTACTTGTGCATGGGTCTGAACCAGGTACTGCTGATTCGGGGGACAGGAGCCCCCTGGCCCTGATCTCCTATAGTTTCCTGGGCCCAAGTTCTATTTTCCTGGCAGCAATGTGCCATCCTTATCATATTTGGAGTGACAGCCTTTAGCCCAATGAATGCCTTTTAGACAGCGATGGCAAGGGCCAGGCGGTAACTTATTTTCTTTGGGTGCCTGACCTAGTGGCTCTGGGTCAGCTTGTAAAGCCACTTTCATTTTGCAGTTTTTTCTGAGATGCCCTGATTTTCCACAATTAAAACATTTTAAATCACTGTGTGTACTGTGTAAATATTGGGAGATGGCTTGAGCCATCAGAGCCGAACTGTATAAAGGAGACCCAATATTTTTGCATGTCTTAATATATGCTCCAAGATCTTTAGAGGAGTGAACAGGATTTATTGCCTGTTTGCAATCCATATTAGTGATAGGTCTCCCACTACCTCAGCAGCTATTATGTATAGTAGCTACCCTCTTCCTATTGTGCCTTGACCCCTCCCCTGTGTGACATCATGCCAAGATGGTTGCTCCCACCAAAGAACAAACCTTTCTTCCCAGCATGCCCCTGTTCCCGCCTAGAGAGTAACCTAATACTTGCTCACCTCCTACCACCTAGTGACGTCCCCAGCTCCTCCACTCCCTAGTCACTACCTCACTCAACCCCACCTCAGTCCCTACAAACCCCACCCCAGTCTCTATAAAAGACTCTCCCTGCCCCAGCCATATTGCTTTTGTCTCTCCTTTGTTCAGAGACAGCCCGGCAGATCTATTCCCCTAATAAAGGCTTGTTGTGGCCTGGTCTGGTCTTGGTCTTCGGCCTTTTACCTGACAATTAGCATTTTCATAGCCTAGCTGTAAAATCAGGATGTCTGCTGAACAAAAATTAAGTATAATTCATGTTTAAATATCTTGGGGTGCCAGGCATGGTAGCACACACCTATTGTAATCCCAGCACTCTGAAGGAGTCTGAGGCAGGAGGATCACTTGGAATTTGAGGCCAGTCTGGGGTACATAGTGAGTTCAAGGCCAACCTGAACTACATAGCAAGACCCTGTCTCAAGAAAAAAAAAGTTTGAGGGTATTATTATCAATAATAATTAAGCATATTAATGTTTAATATGCTTTTTAAGAAATTATACACTGTCTGGAGTTCCTGCTACCCTCCTATGGAGACCTCTGCTCTGCCCTGCATCCCTGAGGTCTGGTTTACCCTCACTTGTGAATTACTTTTCTAAGCCTCCCTGAGGCTCAGCAGTTTTCTCACTTGCAGCCTGAGCACTAAATATAACTGCTGCATACAGTGTGTCTCTTCCTTGAGAAACAATTTGTAAGAAGCATGTACTTTCTGGAAAGCTTCATGAAAACTCACCAAACTTGGTTTGTAATCACACAGGTACCACAGGATCATGCCTTTCCTTTAGTCTTTAGCTTTTACATTACAATTTTTTGTAGGGTGATTAAGGACTGATATTGTAATGTGTTGACTAATTATAGGACAGTAACATATGAGCAGTATTTTGGAATATGATTGAAATGCACACAGCTTCCTTATCCACCACAGATAAGTCTCACACCAGTGAACCTGCCAAGGTTATGTGAGCCAAGAATCAGGCAAACTTCAGCAAAGTGCAATCTTGATCTAGATCAGTGGTGACGAACCTATGGTACACATGTTATTTGTTTTTCTTTTAAGACAAAAGATGTTAATGTATGAGTTAGTTTTTTTCTAAACTAAAACCACATTATTCAAGTTTAATTGCAATGTTGGCACTTGGTGATAAATAACTAAGTTTGTGGTTGCAGTTTGGGCACTCTTCTCTGAAAAGTTTGCCATCACTGACTTTGATCCTTCTGTTAGTCCAGGCCTTACTCATAACTGGCAATGTTCCTTCTGTGTTAATCAATAAGTGTGTTGAGGCCACCTTCCCAATAGGATATGTGTGACCCCCAAAACCCAAACAGGCCATGATGCCTCATCCCTCCTTCTTCATGGTGGCCACTATAAAGGGCAGCAATTTGTCCTTTGCCTTGAGGGGATGCTTCCTATTAGTGGGCTTCTTATGTGACAGGTCCCCAGCTTTCCATAGGGTTCTCTCCACTCTCTGGCACTCCATCATCTCACCAGGGCATCCAGAGTACATTCCCCTTGCTGCCTACTGGGTGCATTAAGTGTGATGTCGCAAAGATAGGGGACCGGGCTAATGCTCTATAGGATGTCAGGTCAAGTAAAGTCCTTGTGAAAGAGAACTGTGAGGTTAACTAAGCTCTGGAACAGGACTGTGGCCTTTCCAAAAGGGAACTTCTCTCTGTTTTCTTTAAAATGATAAGGATTGGAAAGAAATCACACCTCAGGTCAACAGTTACATGTCATGTGCCACTGTTGAGTAAGTTGACACAGTGGGAGGGCAGCTAAGATTGGGTGTACTCCCTGATCCACTTTATGAGTCTATCTGCCAGCCTGTACCACAATCCTTCTGGTTTTGGCAAGGGCAGAATGAATGATACTATGATGATCACAACTCCTACACTATCAAATCTCTGCAGTCCCGTAGAGTACTGTTTTTGCTTCATTGGCCCACCTCACAATGTCATATCCACAGCTCAGGGAATCATTGAGGGGCTCTGCCAGCTTCAAAGTGTATCTAATTACCAATTAGTCCTTAAGGATCCAGAAAATAACTACAGAGTGGCCTTGGAGATACAAAGGATCCACTGTGAGTTGGGGTTGGGCCAAGATTCCATGCATCACCTCGTCTTTATAGGCCTTTTACTGAGGAGTCATGACAGTTTTTCAGGATATAATACTGTATTATATCCAATGGTCATAAGAAAGTCTGAATTATCTTTGGCCTAAGTACAATTAGTCTGTTAAGCAGTCATTAGTCCTTTTGGGAAAGGACTGGAGGAATATGTGTCACACAGATTTGTGGTGGCAGCATTTGCTTTCAATCAGTGACTCTGGGTCACAGTGGGGCTCATCTCTGCAAGCGGTAAGAGGTCCCAACCCTCCATTATGGCTGCGGGCGTCAAGCTTGTGTTCACCAGGTCCCCCCCCACCCCCCAGTCAAGTTATAGCCACACATCTGCCAAGAATCCTTCAGTAACCTGACACACCTGTTGTCTGTGGGTCCGTAACAATTCTCCTTTGGCCTGGCTGCCTGTGATGGTGTTGGTGCGTATCTTGCCCCCCTTGGGTAAGTGCTGCCACCTTACCTCTTCCATTTTAAAACCCCTTAACTCCCCTGAAAGAAGGAAGCCTGGTTCCACAGAGTCATCTCATTGCTCACTTCACCTCTAAGCTGAAGATTTTGTGTACCCTCTGCATTTCATTTTAATGAAGGCAGTCTCTTCTGGGATTTCCCAGGGAGCACAGTAAGTCCTGTGGTCTCATAATAAATCCATTCTAATATTCCCATGTTCCTGAGCTATCTGATAACCTCCTCAATACCATGCCAAGACAATGCCAGCACTCAGACCTGATTTTCTACAGGTTCCCATAACCAAGTTTTACAGAGCATTACAGAACTTATTAGAACCAGCTCCCAGGGCTTGAGGACTCTGTGTCATAAAGGAATGAATGCTGCCTGCCCATTTCTATAGTTTGCTTCCCCTTCTCTACCCAGATTTCACTGCTTTTTACTGGCTCCTGACTTACTGTTTCTCAGTTCCAGACTCACCTTTATTTTTTCCTCCTCCATCCAGGAAGCCCTCTGGATGGGGGCTTCAACAACTCTCGCTCTCAGCCTGGGTAGGGAGAGCTCTTCCCCGAGTGTACTTTCTCATCCTTGGGGTCAAAGCTTCTTCATGTATCTACTATTCCTGTATTCTCTAGAGTTCTCTACTTTTCACTAACCAATCCCTCATCATGTCAGTCCTCTTTTAGAGTTAACAGGTTTTTTTTTCTCCTGTTAAACTCTCTGTTCACATATGTGGCTTCATTCCTCACCTGCTCCTCTAGCTCCTGCTGGTGAAAGAGCAAGGTTCCGTTTTGTTGATAAAGCTCATTACCGCTAGTCCAAGAGGATGGAAGACACACCACCAGGAGGCTTAGAGACAAAGTAAAGCTTTATTTATGCAGGCAGGGCAGCCTAGATTCACACACGGGAGACTGGCCCCGTCCAACGCTTGAACAAAGTAGATATACACTTTGGGAGGGGGCGTTACAAGTGAGGTACTCTCTGTATACATTCATTGTATACATTGTATACATCTATACATTCTCAGTATACATTACAGAATTTGATTATGCATTAAGAGGTAGAATTAAACATGGTATTGGCTCACATATAATACTGGCAGCAGGTTCATTGGGTAATTTAAAATACCCAATGAGGTTAATAGAGGTTAATACCTCTTTTGTATCTGGGCAGAAAGACAAAACTACTTTAGAGTAGGGAATTTCCTGTAGTAAGTCCTGCTTGAACTATGGAGGCAAAATTCCTCTTTCAATACATACTTCAAGAAACTTGAGGATACTGTGCTAAGTGAAATAAGTCAGGCACAAGAAGGTAAATATTGCTTGATTTCACTGATAAGAGATAACTAGAATAGTCAAATTCAGAGAGACAGAAAGTAGAATAGTGGTTGAAAGGTCGCCGAAGAAGGGGGGCACACACAGATGTTCAAGCAAGCTTTATTGGGGTGGCAGTCTGCAGCCTGCCGGGGTGACTCACAGAATGGAGACCAGCAACTGTATGGGCTGAGCTGGAAGCTTGTATAGGGATCTTGCAGGTGGGAGAGCACTAGGCCACTGGTGGGGGTGGGGGATTGGGGCTGGGGTTTGTAGCAACGGGTTTCAGTCAGGGGGATGGAGTCACTGCTTTTGAAGCCTCTGTCTCACTGGAATATCTGACTCAGAAACCAGTGGGGCAGAAAGACCTTAACTAGGCAGAAAGTCACTAACAAAGGGAAGTCATGCCTTAGCTATGCGTAAGTTCCCTGTTCCTTGTGGCCGGAGTGGGGTAAAGGGAAAGGGGAGGAGGGGGCTTGCTCTGTGGGGCCTCTGAAATAACTTACAGTGGTCACTACTGCAGAATGGACAAGTTTCTGCTGGGATGGGAATGGGAATGGGTTGGGTATGAGAAACTCTAGGAATTTCATTTGGGATAAGGAAAAAGTTCCAAATAGTGGTGATGGGTAGGCAATAAGGTGAATATACATAATGCCACTAAATTGTATTGTTAAAAACAGTTACAGTGGCACATTTTGTTACATACATTCAACCAAAATAAAAAAGAGAAACATAGTGCTGCGGCAAAGGGAGTTGAAATGATCTTTCAGAGACAGGAGATTTGGGTAAAACAAACGAAAAAAAGAAGTTTATTGCCAGGCAATTGCCAACCTCAGGAAATGAGTCCTTATAGGCTGACCACAAGTTAAGACAGTTTCTCCTTTTTATACCTTTTACAGGGCAGCTTAACTTGAGGTTACACACCAGAATGTGGCAGGGGCATGATAAAGCAGCATTAGGTACAGGGTACTTAGATAGACACACCTGAAGGGTAACTTCTAATCTCTCCAGGAGCAGGCTGCCCCCACAAGAAGGAGGAGGCCCACCCAGGGTTTCCAAGCAGGGACGATTTTACACAACCACACACAAGTTTCAAACAGGGTTTTAGCAGAGTTCATTAACATATTTTACAATAATTATCCATTCCAAATTATGTTTGGTAGCTCTTTCTGCCTCAATAGTAGAAGATGTCATATTCAGACTATTGACAAATGAAAAAAACAAATCCTCTGATTGGAAGAACAGAAAGCAGAAGGGTAGGAATGGGAGCTCATAATTAAGGACACATATTCAGCAGCTTTTGTATAGTTCCTTGCAGCAATGTTATCACACATAGTAGTTTCTCCTTGAAGTAAACTCCCAGTTCTCAATTCTTCCTGCAGCTATAAATACTGAAGAGAGTGTAGTTATGGACTTTTATGAAGTTCACTAAAAGGAACAAAAATTACTGACTTAACATATTGTGGAGAACACTTTGAAATAAGATGGAATTGTATAACCCTAAGTGTGCTGTAACCCTAAAAGTGTGCTGTGACTTTAAGAGTGCTGTAACCTAAGTATAACATAATGATGTGTAACCATAAGATATGAAAGTAGAACCTTAAGCGGTATAGAACTGATAAGGGCGTACCCCGAACAGGACAGGGCGTACCCCAAATTGGGCAGAGTGTGCCCCAAGCTGGACAGTGTGATAAGTCTGAACCAAAACCACAAACGCCCAGTTAGAATAGTTTAAAAGGAGCTGAAGACTCCAAGCAAGTCGACGATCCGTCCACTGACCAGTCGACCAGTCGATCTGCTGATCTGACTACCGACCGAGACATCTGCACGCCTGATCCAGCTAGAAGGAGCATCGCTGCCGACCGGACGAGACCAGAGGAAGAGGCAAGCTGAGAGACGAATAGCCTAGCTCCGACTCGACGCCCTTCGTCTACGGATCGGACCCTCTGACCCCACGGGTGGAAACGTCACACTCCCACAAGGACTTGCGCAGTACAGGTACAGGGACGTGGTAATTGGCAGACTTAATATTGTGTGATAAGTGTATTGAAGTGAAGTGTATTGAAGTGAATCATAATAATATAAGTGTGTGAACTGCCTTCCGAGTCCGAGTCCTGTTTACCCACGGTACCTGCTCGTGACGCATATGGAAACTACTCCATAGTTTGTTTTTTCAACTGGCTTAAGAAAGATAAATTTGTTCCTTTTACATGACAAAAGTCAATGGAATCTTTGAAAAGTTCTTATTTTCAACTGCAAAAGAAAAAATTCTGAAATATCAGGTAATATCACATAGTGAAATTTGCCCTTGAACAAATTTATGGTGCCTAATAACTAATCTGAGATACAGATAACAAGACTTTCTTCTTCTCCTTCTCCTTTTCTTCTTTTTCTATTTTAAAATAAATGTTCTGTTGGGCTGGGGATTTAGCTCAGTGGTTCCGTCGCCTGCCTCGCAAGGGCAAGGACCTGAGTTCGATCCCTGGTACCAAAAAAAAAACACACAAAAAAACGAAGTAGGACTGGTGGGTGTGGAGTTTCCCTGACTGAGAAGACACAGAGGATATGAAGAAAATCCTTGCCACAGAGAAGGAATGGGAAGGAAGCTTTTGGAAGCAAGCATTGAGAATTCAACTACCTGCCTTCCCTCCTTGGTCCAGTCAGGATCTGGAGTGTCCCCCAACGGTGCATATGTTGAAGGCCTGATCCCTAACATAGGCACTGTTGGGAGGTAGTAGGGCCAGTGGAAGGAAGTGAGGAGACTGAGGGTGTGCTCTTGAGGGGTCATGGGACCCCAGCCCTGCCTCTATCCCTTCCCTTTTACATCCTGGCCATGAACTCAACAGCTTTGCTCCACCCCTTCCTCTCCCTGGCATGATGTTCTGCCCAGCCACAGGCCTAAAGTGATGGGGCTGAGTACTCTGGACTGAGACCTCTGAAATCATGAGCCTTAACAACCTTTCCTCCTGATCAGCTGATTTTTCTCAAATAACAGAAAGTCACACATTCCAACTCCCAGTTGCTGTTGTTCTGCTGCAGTTTATCCAGTTTCAACTTTTACGACACCCCCTCTGCTATGTTTTGAAGGGTAAAGTTTGAAAGGGTTCTAGTGACTTCTCACTGTACTGGGGACAATTCTGCACCATGGTCTGTTGTAAGGCCTTGCATGCCTGGCTCTTGTGTTAGGATTTTTATTTTATATAAATCCAGCCATAGTGACTTGGACAAATAGGAGTTTATTTTCTCATCCAGGGATGAAGCAAGGACGAGAAAAGGCTCAGATTCTTGCTACACCCTGTTCTGCCACCCACAGTGTGGGTTTCATTATTACAGTGTCAAGACAGCACAGCTGCTCCTCTTCCATGAAATTTACCCTCTTTCAAGTGGTAATAGAGGAAGGAGGCAAAGAGGCAAAGAGTCAATGGTGTTTGTGAAATGAACCAGTCCCCTTCACCAGGAAAACAGTAGATTCTGCTTTCATCTCCTTTACTAGGAAGGGCCATGTGGCCTGTTAGCTGCAGGAACATAGTGCAGTTAAATTTTAAATGAAACAGTTCCTACATGTAACATGAAAGAAAGAAAAGGTGTTGGAAAGCAGCCAGCAGTGCCTATCATACAGGTCCATCTGTCCAGACTGTAGATTATTATTTGTGTTACTGAGGATTGAACCCAGGACCTTCCTACTAGCTACACTCCCAATCCTTTAATTTTTTGAGACAGGGTCTCCCTGAGTTACCAGGGTGGGCTTGAACCTGTGATCCTCCTGCCTCAGCCTGCCAAAGTTCTGGGATTACAGCCTGCCACCATACCTGTAACCAGTTTATTGTTGGCTACGTTGCCTAGGCAGGCCTCAAATTTGTGATCCTCCTGTCTCAGCCTCCTGCATAGCTAGAATGATAGGCACGTGTCACCATGCCTGGCATAACTGGAGATGATTATTCCTCTGGTTTACTGTTATTACTTACTGGCTTCAGTATGTTGGCCTGTTTTTTAATATGCCCAAGCTCTTCCTACTTCAGAATGTATTCAGCTTATAATCCTCTAGTCCAGAATGCCCTTTTCCCACCCTGTCCAGTGTCTGGCAGTGTCTTGTCTTTAGGTCTCTGCTCACCTCAGAAGAGCCTCTGACACATTTCCCCTGGAATCCAAAGTGATCACTTGTGACTCAATAATTCTCTTCCATGGTAAGTTGTCTATTTCCTTCACAGCACTTTTCCTAGTCCTTATTTATTGTTGATTTTCCTCTCCTATATAGCAAGTGTCTGGGAGAAGGACCTAGTCCATCTTGTTCATGGCTGTATTCCTGGCATGAAGGCCAGTGATTAGCAAATAGTGAGTATAACACTCTGTAAATACTGTATTTGTGCTATAAATATATGAAGGAAAAATGGGGAAACAGTTGGGATTCTTAATGCTCATATTTTTAGCATCCCTATTAATTCCAGTATCTATGCACATGGCTCTCTTGCTTAAAAACATTCACTTCTCAGTATCTTTTGCCTGTCTCACCAACTATTTTTCTTTTTTTTTTGGTACCAGAGATCGAACTTGGGTCCTTCCGCTTTCAAGACAGGTGGTGGAACCACTGAGCTAAATCCCTGGCCCTCACCGACTATTTTTCTAAGAGGCCCTTAAAGTTAGTTTGTGTTTTCTAAATTAAAAAAGCAAGGGCCAGGGATTTAGCTCAGTGGTTCCTCCACCTGCCTTGCAAGTGCAAGGTCCTGAGTTCGATTGCTGGTACCAAAAAAAAAAAAAAAGAAAGAAAAAACAAGCCCTCACTTCTCCAAGGTTTTGACACCTGAGTAAACAATTGGGACACAGTTGAGTCGAGGCAGTATTTCGATTCTGCGCAAGAGCTGGAGCACTAGCACTCACTATACTCTAGCAGCTGGGGAGGGAGGACCATTTCTGCAGGGGTGCTCAGGGGACCTGCTGTCTGAGCCATTTGAGGTTCAGTTTGGGTGCTGCAGAGTTGATTTTGTTTGCACAGTTGCGCAGTTCTTTCAATCCAGGCTGTGAGGATGTGGACTTAGAAGACAGGCTGGAGAAGCCTCTCTTTCTTTGCTGAGAGGTGTCGTAACTCAGTCCTTTGCTCTTTTTCTCCCTAGTCATTAATCTGTCAGCTACCCCTGGGTGAGCTAAACTTTGCAAAGAGCCTGCCTAACACATTTCTGGCAGAAGCAGTGATTAACGGCTGCCAAGAACACTGACAGTAAACTGCAGAGAATATAAAGCACTAATATTTTACTTATTATTTATTTGAGAGACTCTCATTATGTTGACCAGGCTGGCCGTGAACTTCTGGGCTAAAATGACCCTCTCTCTCTGCCTCCTGAGTAGCTGGGACTATTGGTGCCTGCTACCATAACCAGTTTATTTTTAAAATGCACATTTTAATAAAAGTACTGTGCTATCTGAAAGAGCTGTCAAAGATAAAGTTGGTATTAAATTATTAAAGAAAGATTTTATTGAGTAATACTACTACCATAAAGAAGAGAGTACAAAAAAAACCAACAAAAAACCAGAAGAGAGTACATCATAAGCCAAGGCTGGAGACTTTTTAAAGGCAGAGGTGTACTAAGGGAAGGCACTGAAGGCTCCAGATCATGTGTGGGTTGATCTATTTGACTAGGCCATCTGGATTTGCTAATTGGCACTCATGAGAAATAAACTTCTGTCTTCATGATGTTGTGGCAAAGTGGAACAGCTCAGGGCCATAGCTAAGTGTTACAGCTCAGTGTTACAACTCTGGGTGGGTATGGCAATTTGAAGACTCAAGAATCTGATAGTCACTGGAAGAGGTGGAGAAAAACCTATATCAGGTCAGCTGGCTCAGAGGAGTTCACACTCAAAGTCTGAGCACTGTACCAGAAAAGAGAGCCTTCTTTTGTTTTTTTTTTTTTTTGGTGCCAGGGATCAAACTCGGGTCCTTGCGCTTGCGCAGCAGGCAGCGAAACCACTGAGCTAAATCCTCGGCCCAAAGAAAGCCTTCTTATATAGGGAACTACAGGGTAGGCAAGCATGCTCACTGAAGCAGAGGGATGGAGTTATAGGGCAGAGCTAATGGAACATTCCTGAGAAGGGTGGAGCTAATGGGACATTCTTTCTTTGCTTTTTTTTTTTTTTGGCACTGGGGATCGAACTCAGGACCTTGAGCTTTCGAGGCAGGTCCCGTAACCACTGAGCTAAATCCCCAGCCAATACATTAGGTTTTTTTTTTTTTTTTTTTTTTTTGGTACCAGGGATCAAACTTGGGACCTTACGCTTTCGAGGCAGGCACCAGAACCACTGAGCTAGATCCCCGGCCCATAATGGGACATTCTTATAAGGGGGCAGAGCTTAACACAACATTCTTGTAAGGGGGAGGAGCTTAACAGAACATTACTGAAAAGTCACACAGTTCAGTCACAAAACATTGGGCGTGAGTGCTGCCCAGCAGCACAATGTTACATTTCTGGAACAAAACATTTTGTGGAAAAAAACAAAAAACATGGAGGAAAGGCAAGGGCCTATTTTATTGTGTATTAGAGAGGAGGTAGTGGTGCAGGTAAAGCAAGACATTTCCCTCTCACAAAGACTGGGGACTAGAGTGCATTATCTCCCTGAGTATTCCCATCTCAGAAGGTGTTGGGTGGTAGACTTACATCTCAAGGGTGGGAGAAAGAATTTATTATTATAAGCTTTCTAAAGCCATTCACCTAAGGAGTTAAGGGCCCCAACTACCTATATCCAGGTATTGTATTTTAAGGCGGGCTGACGCCATCCCAAGGACAAGGTCTTAAACTGCTAGAAGCCACGCTAGAATATGGTCAAATCTTAGCGCGGAGATTTGGGCAGTTACGATGTACCATGTAGTCAAGAAGCTGAGTCAAGAGGCTCCTAAGTCCAAGGCCGGCCTGGGCTACATAGTAAAGCCCTGTTTCGGAAAAAACCAAAAACACCCTTTAAGTTTTCAGAATGGTTGTTAAATTTGATTTTTCTGTCTTTTAAGATGGCCAAAGCTTAACGATGTATTTGCGGCGCAGTCCCCAAACAATGACAAAGTTTACAATTTGCCACATTATTAATATTTTCAAAATGCCTTTTACAAACTGCTTCGGATAACCTGGACTTCCAACTTCCAGGACGGCTAACTGCTAATTTTTGACTTTTGAGTTTCTGGTCCAGGCCATGCAACTATTCCAGTCTGCTCCGCCTGGGTTCAGAGTCACCGCCGCCGGCCAGGCCTTATGAAATCCATAGCGACAGCAAGCTGGGTTAAAAAAAAAAACGGAAGAGAAATGCCCAAAATGTGGGGGTTACAAGTCTCTCTGCTGCTTCTTCCCTTAACCACCAACTGCTGAAGCTATGACTAGGCCCTACATGGTTCTGTAATCTTTTCCTTTCCCAAGTCAAGGCAAGCAAACTTCTGTCGCGCTCTTCTTCTCCTAGTAGCCGCTTTCAGTTCCAGTTTCTTTCCGCCCCCTCCGCGCCGGTGCTCCCAAGTACTCCCCAGTACTTCCCAGTACTTCCCGGTTCTCCCCTCGTCTAGGCCCCGTGCGCCTGCGCACACTTCGAGCCCCCCCCCCCCCCGCCCGTGCCATAACCATGTCTGCACGGCGTTTGGTTTGTGGCCTGCCGTAAAGCGCCACTACGCACCCGGTACGTTGTAGGGCGCCGGATGCGGTTCCCCGCACCTGGGTCAGCGGTCTGGGCGTCACATGGTAGTGTGGACTTGGTTGCGCCTGGAAAAGCGTTGAAGTTGTTTGGGAGGGCTCCAGTCTGTTTCTGGCTAGATTAGCGACTATCTCCTGGGAGTCGGGGCTGCCTGGTCCTAGTGCCCGGCGGATACCCCCGCCGGGTTTGGGCGGTACTGCGGGCGGAGGCCGAGATTTGAGCCGAGAGCAACCTGGCTCTTTGGGGCGCCGATGGCCACACGCTCCCTGGAAAAGGCTTTCGCCACGGTGTCTCTCTCAGTGGCCCTGGCCTCGGTGACTGTCGAGTCCTCAGGCTGCCGCAGCATCCCGGCTCACAGGTATCCCCCTCCTAGAGCCGGCTCCTGTTCCGAGACCCGGGGCTAGTGTGGGAAACAAGTTTCCTGTCCGGCGGACTCTGTAGGCTTTACCTGCGCCCTGAGTTTTTATAGCCATATACAGTACAGGTTTTTAAAAAAGGCTCCACAATGTATTATCTGCCGTTTGAGAAAAAAGTAGTCAGGGACTTTTTTGGGGGAGCTCAGAGGATACTGGGTTTTGAACCCAGGGCCTTTGCACTGAGCTACATCACCAGCCTGTTTATTTAGCATTAGGGTCTGGCTAAATCACTTAAGTTTCCCCTGCTAGGCTGGAACTTTGGATCCTTTTCCCTCAGCTTCTCAGGGTGCTGGGAGTACAGAGGTGCATCACCACCGCCAGATCAGGGATCTGTCCTGACCCCTGATTTTGAAATTTGCCATCCTCCCTAAGTCACCAACATTGTGGTCACCGACCAGTTTAAATAGCACTTGTGTATGGTGGTCTTTCTCCTGTTCTTTACAGTAGGAGTCCTAGGTCTCCCTACCCTTTTAAATTTTATTCTGGGAGCAAACATTAACCTTTAGTTTTGGGAGGACTGAGTAATCTCCATGGTTATTGCCTGGATGCCCACTTCTGAATTTTTGGGCCTACAGACTTCAAGCTGGAAGCTCCTCAGCCTCCTACTGTGGGAATGGCATTTCTCCCTCACCCTTTTGTAATCTTAAGCATAACTTGTTTATTGTAGGCCAATGTGATTTCATTCATTTTCTGTCTTCCTGACATTGTTTAAAATCTTCCATATACTAGTGATGTCTTTCCACTGCTGCCGTGGATTTTATTTCCGTGAATAAATTTCTTTAGTCTTTGAGTGGGATTCGGGGAAGGAAGGATTTAATGTACTGTTCTCTGGACATCACTAATGCTATTTTTGTTAGTAATCACCAGAACAATGTAAAGTTGTTCTTCATCCATCCTGCTAATTTTTTGAAATTAGTGTGTTTGCAACACAAAATACATTATTTGTGGGGAATTGGTAGATACACATTTGGGATCTTGGTCCATGAAACAGGTATTTCCAGAACCACAGACTGCACACTGGCTGAGATGAACAAGCCAGCAGGATGTGGCGGTGCATGCTTTTAATTCCAGCATTTGGGAGGCTGAGGCAGGAGGATCACCAAAAGTTCAAGGCTAGCCTTGGGTGTATAGTAAGTTCAAGGCCAGTCTGGATTATACAGTAAGATCCTGTCTCAACAACAACAACAAAACCCCCCCAAAACAAGCAAAAAATATGTAATGAGTACTTGGTATTTAATATTGCTAAGCATCCTGGAAGAGATAGATGTCATCAAGAATTTTCCCACTCTTTAATAATTGGGGAAAATCCTGAAAGTGACAGTTCTGTAGTTAGCACCTGAGATTTATCTGCAAATTTTCACTGTCAGTTTTCTAGAAAAAATAGTAGTATATAGTCAAGTTTGAAATTTTCCACTAGGATCTATCAGTGACATAAATTAGTGGAGAATATTTGTATTTTGTTCCTGTGAGTATGTATACATGTTTCTGAGTTAAAAATGAAGTAGATGTATTATAGCTTACTGTTTAAAGCCTGGAATTCTGAGCCAGTTTGCCTGGTTTGGATTCTGATTCTGCTGTCAGTTGTGTAACTTTGGTAAATGTATTTAACTTCTCTGGGTCTTCTTTTTTTTTTTTTTTTAATTCTTGAGGCAGTATCTCACTGTGTAGCTCAGGCTGGCCTCAAACTTGCATTAATCTGCTTGCCTCAGCCTCCTGAGTGCTGAGATCACAGACGTGTGCCACCACGCCTCGCACCTCTCTGGGTCTTAATGTTCTTATTTCTGAAAAAAAGATATCTTTAAACTCAAGAGTTGTGAGGATCAAATGGGTTAAGAGTATTATAGTGCTTAGAACAGTGTCTTGTGCATAGTAAGACACTGTAAACACTCATTACATACATTCAGCTTATCTTAAAACTATTATGATTATTGCACACTTTCTTTGGTTCAAATAATCATGTTTGTGTCACATTTAAGTTTGCCAGTTTTAGGGACTGGTTTTTGCTTTGTAAGATGAACTTTATCAGCTTTTTAATTCCTATTAGGCCAGATTCATTTCTTATACATTTAGTAATGCATTTAAAAATGGTCTAGGCTGTGTGTGTGTTTATAAGTATTCTTGTTCTGGTACTTTTCAATGTATCACTTTAAATAGAAAATATAAGTAGTATTAGCACTTCTGTATATAGTGTGTGAATTTTTGCCATTTTTCTTGCAAAATTAAATTTGTTTGGAAAAGTAAACAATCAGGTATGTAAATTTTTTTCATGCCAGAGTGGTGTAGATTTGTAGAATTCCACATGCTTCGTGTTAAATCAAGGAGCAGAGAACCTAGTTACTTAAAAAATATTTTTGGTACTTGGTTGAGGTAGAGTGGAAAAAGATTATTGTTTCCTGTGGGCAATTTTTTTTTCTTGCCCTACTCCCAAACCATGAGCTAGCTGCAACTCTCATTTTGTAATAGAATTCAGTCAGAGACCAGGGCTCCAGATTCTAAATTTTACTTTTAAAACACATACCCAAAGTCTGTACATGTGTTTCATATTTATATGTTTTGAGTGTGAGTGCAGAATGAGTGAGATCTTATTTTTAGAATATTCATTATGTGGATTTCCAAAGCTGCGGCAGCTAAAGCAAGAAAGTCATTATAACTTGAAAATAATGAATGAAGCTACTACTTTTCATAAAGTTGGCCACAGATATACTCCTTCCTGACTCTAGTGTTCAGCTTTTTCAAGGATATTAATCCCCTCCCCCCATTAAACCCAGGTGTGCTGTACTACTGAGCAACATCCCCAGCCTTTTTATTTTGAGACAGGGTCTCCCTAAGTTGCCCAACCTGGCCTTGAACTTGATTCTCTTGCCTCAGCCTCCTGAATAGCTGGGATTACAGGCATGTGCCACCATGCCCAGCTGATACTAACTCATAAAAGAGTAAAAAAAGGCTAATAAAGGGTTTTCCCTGAATTTTTTAGTATTTAACATTACTTCATGAATGGCAAAGTGAGTACAAAAATGAGTATAGTCGGTTTTTTTTTGGTTTTGTTTTGTTTCTGGTGGTACTGGGAATTGAACCCAGAGCGTGTACACAGCTACATCCCCATCGCTTTTTATTTAACTTATTTATTTATTTATTTATTATTTTTTGGTACCGGGGATTGAACTCTGGTCCTTGTGCTTGAAAGGCAGGTGGTGGAACCACTGATCTAAATCCCCGGTCTTTATTTTAGTTTTGAGATAGGGTCTTGCTAAGTTGCACAG